>NC_143407.1:26040301-26350301 GCF_052110815.1 Crocodylus siamensis
GCAATGTTCACTTCTCAGCCTGGAGCGTAAAACAGCTGCCCCCTTGTCATCCATCATCTGGAGAAACTGTTCGGTTCAATGGGAGGTGGAAAAAAGCTAACAGCAAGTAATGTTCTTCTTCTTTTTTGAATTTCTGAGTGGATGCAAAGTCCCAAAGGCTACAACTGCTGCTGCTGCTGCTGCCTTTGGGGAAGCCCCAGTGAAATAACATATCCAGGAGTATCACACCGACCATGCAGTACAACACATCCAGCACTGGTTTTCATCGTTTCAGTAAGCATCACTAAATCATGTAGCACATTGTTTAAAATAAATGCTGTGTGTAAGAGCTGGTAAAGTCGCAATACAAAGCAGCTTTGACATTTTTCCTGGTGTCAAACAAAGCCAGTTCTCCTGGCAGAACTCCAGCTCAAAAGTGCGCACAAGTTTGGGCGTAGGTGCAATATGGCCGTGACCCATGCCAGCCCGATGTCTTATGGGAAGAAGCTGTTGGGATACAGCACAGTACTGCAATGCCCCAACCTCCGATATTCTTTTCTCTCCTGCCATGCCTTGATGTTCCTTTAACTGTTGGGAGCTGGATGTGCAGGCAGCCATAGAGCCTGGCTGGTCGTCTCGGAGGGTGTTCTTCGTGGGGCTCCACCTCCCCTCCTACACCACCTTTACCACTTCCTGGAGGACACATGTCGGAGCCTGGATCTTGTATCGATCCCCCTGTGCTGCTGGCAGTTAAGTGCTGTACCGAATTAATGTCTAGGAGCTTAAATACATTTGCTCGGGCTCCCTGAGGCCATCCTTAAATCCGTCGCTCATTGGTTTATAGGTCCATCAATTAAAATAAGTCCACCTGCAGTCCGTAAGACCGATGACCTCAAATTCATCCCAGGTTCCCGGGTTACTCAGTCTGGATCAGTCCCTTAAGGATCCAATCAGGTAACCAACTATATAATCAAAAATTGAAATCAGGTTCCTGGGCTGATCAACTGTTCTCAGTCCTTCAGTGCTGATGATCCATCAGATCATCAAGTGGAATCAATTTATCCCAGGCTCCTGGAGCAGTCAACTGTAAGTAGCCCATTAAGGATGCACCCAATAATCAAACAAAATTAATTCTGCAGGTGTTCCTACCCTGCCTTGGCTCCTCAGGGTTAGAACAGGCACCCTCAAGGAGGGGAGCTCTCCTTCCTGCCACTTTCCCCAGCACAGTGAGAGGGGAGCCCAATAGCTCCCCCCTCTAAAAACAATAACAACAAAAAAGAGGGAAAAGCAAAAAGGGGCAGTGCCTCTGATAGCTCACAGACCCATTCACGGTGGCTCCACTGCTTTAGTGTTTGCCCGGGTGTCCTCGAGTGTTTCCCTGGCTCAGCGCATCCAGGGGTTTGTCAGTGGTTCTCCAACCATTCTGGCTAGTGAGCCCACTTGCTTTTCCTGCAGTTGGCCACAGGATGCTGCCAGCTGGGAAGACATCCAGCATCTCTTCAGTCCACCGGCCATGGTCCTCCACTGTTCGGGCCCAGAAATACCCATCTTTGTACCCCCTCCACCAGTCCACAGGCAGTATGTGCTGCAGAAATATGGTGGCACGGTCCCTGCTCTGGCTGGGCTTCTCTCTGCACCTGCGGTGAGTATCCCTTATTCAGGTTTCTCGGGACTTTCTTTTTGCCCCGCTCTTTTCCCCTCACAAAGTTCTCTACCAGAGACCAGACTGGAAGTGCAATTCCTGTTCACGATTCCTTCCACAACATAAGAGAAGGAATTTTCCATAGACCAAAGAAACTGCTAGGTCAAGCTTATAATCATGGAGCAAGTAATTGCAAAGGAAGGTTTCCCTTTAAAGAAGGGAGTACCTTTGCCTTCCCCTACATCAGCCTGGTCACCTCTGTGGAAAGACAGGGAAGGAGAAAAATCTATAAAGTAAAGAAGTTGTGCTAGTGATTCCTCTGTGATAAGCCTTTTTTATTTTCAGTACTCCAGTATGTACGTGAATTATTGCTAGCTGAAACTGCTTGTATATGATGGAAACCCCAGGGTCTAAACTGGAACCTTACATTGCGAACTGTATTTGACACTTCCAAACTTTCAACTTTTTTTTGGCAGCTACCAAAAATATCTTTGTTAACTAATCTGATGTCTCATAAGGTGACCATTGCTAATAGCTAAACAAGGGGTAGACAACCTGGCTTCCAGCTGCAGGTCAGAATGGGGAATGGGTGCTAAGCCCCTTCCACTGCCACCAATTGTCTCCCTAACCAGAGAGGGAGAGTGCCCACGGCTGGCACTTTTCCCCCATGGCAGATGGGGACAGCATCCACAGAAAGCATCCCCCGTTGCTTAAATGCTGCCAAACTCCACGCCCACAGGCCATATGTTGCTGCCCTCTGCCTTAAACTAACAAAGTTAATTTGGATTAATGGATGAAGTGCTTCATCCATATGTACAAATCATTTCAGTCGCTTCAATGCAGCTCCAAAACTGGCACTACTGAAATGCAGCAAAAACTTTGGTATTGACAATATGTGTTAAAACTCCCATTGGGTTCAATGGAGTAAAGTTAGGCCAGCGCTCTGAGCTTTTTCCATTTCTACCCTATATTCTAGCCTATATTTAGTGTTCCCTTCCCTCCAAAAAGCCTCATTTCTTTTCTCCTGCTCCATGTTCTTGTGACTGCCTTGATCCCAGCTCTGCAAATACAGAAGCATAAACACTGACTAGATTTCATTTGCTTTTCAGGTACAGCCTAATTTGTAATGAATTTGTGTGATGCTTCTGCTTATAAAAGAGCATACAGCGGACTTCTGCAGTACCTGGTGTTGCAGATACTGTCATCACCAATAAGCAGGTGAAATGCCAACCTTGCTCCTTACCTAATCTAGATACATCCCGAATGATCATAATGATTATGGACATTGCTTATTGGATCCTCTGTGTGCATAGATGTTCGGAGACTATAATGGCAGTAAGTTAGTATAGTGATTTTTTTTTCTCTTTGTTTCACGATCAGCTCTGCTGTCCAGTTACTGTACAACTGAGTGCAACTAAAGTCAGTAGAAATTCTTCTGTTGATTTTAATGGCTTGCGGATTGTCCTGAACTGTTAAGGAACCCACTGAATACAGTGTATGAAACTCTTTTTATATGCATTAGTTGGTGGCTTTCTTAATAATTACAATTTTACTTGCATGTACTGCAGTAGGACCTGCTAGCCCTACTCATTTATCAGAACCCCACAGGTCTACAGAATGCAAGTACACAACGAAGAGACAGGCTTGGCCAAAGAGCACAGCTCAAGAGTGCATATCTTCATGACATGCTTAGCAACTGTGGTTGGAGAAGAGTAATTAAACCAGGACTAGGCCGTTTACCTACAAACATATGGTGGAATTAATTCTACATAAATGTAAAATTAGTCACTACTTCATTTTACTGACTCTTTTGTATATGATGTTATTTTCCAATATAAAATGCTTGTTTGAGGCGGGGGGAAGCTACACTAATCTCGGGAGACCTAACCATGCAGTCACTGATAAGCAATTATAATGTAAAATAACTGCAATGAACTCAAATTGCCCCTCACTGCCCATCACTGCTCTACTTTTTATTGTAATAATATAGTCCATTAAAACCTACAATCACTGTAATGTTTATGCATTATTGGGGAGATAAATTGCATAATTCTCATTTTGCAATTTAAATGTAATTATGAGCTTACTAATGACTAAAACCTGAATTTGCTAGACTATCAGTTTTTCTAACACTTGCCAAAATTATAGGTAATTACTTAGAGCTCACAATAATTATAAGTCCATCTTTTAAATAATTAATGTGCACTTTCATGGTACAAAACAGCCAGTAATCAAACGACCTCTGGCTTATATTGCAAGCCCATGCAATTAGTCCTATTGTGTAGGTCTATAGAAATGCAGCCATCACAAGAGTCTGTTAAGCTGGCAGGCTGGAAATTGATGGTTGTTGTATTTTATGGCCTTAAACAATGATGAACGCACAACTGCCTAGAGAAGTGTGTGTGTGTGTGCGCGCGCGCGCGCAGCACCATCAAGTATTGCGGGTGTTACCGGAGCACACGTAAATAACAGCAATTAAAAAATGACTGGGGATTTCAAGCTATGGTCTGCTGGGTTATACAGTTCTTTCAGACTGGCAAATTCTCTGCTTTATATAATCTCTAAAATCCATTTATCTTTTAACTGAAGCCCAAAACATTAAGCCAAAAAAAGATAAGTAAACTGTTCTCAATGTTTTACTTGTCTCTCAATTATTTATATTGTCATAGGAATAGCTGCCCTAATCAAAGACCAGAACTCCATCGTGCAATGAGTTGTCCACGCACAGAGCAAAAAGATCCTTGCCACAGTGACTCCCCCTCAGGACAGGAACCTGAATGCTCCAAAAAGAGAAGAAAATAAAAAGAACCCGCTTTGCAGAAAAATTAAGCCAACCGTTATTTTTAGGGTCTGCTTCAGGATTTTTGGAAGTTTACTGCTGGCAACATTGTGAAGTTGTATGGCATTGTAATTATAAATGAGGTGCGCATTTCCAACTTCACACCTTCTTTCCCTAATCCATCAATCAGACCTCCTTCCAACCTGTCTCTCAACATTTATCACCTATGCCCTAACCTATCTACCAGTGATATAGCGCAGCTTTGGACACAGAGAATGATGTTAACTGCTAGTGGAGATAACAAAGAGAGGATTCTTGTATTCAGTTTTCTCCTAGGAAAGAGACTATGACACTAAGCAAGTTACTTAGGACCACATCCCTGCATGTGTATAGGAGTCCTGAGTACCTAGGTCTAAAGTAGCAATCTAGAGCGCCCTGCTCAGTGTCTGCCCAGTTCTGGTGGGGTACAAACTCACCAAGCTCCTCCCTCTTGGAAAAGCAAGGATTTGGGGGTGTTGTCTTTTATTGGACCAACTTCATAGTTAGGAGAGCCTGACAGTAGTGTAAAACTTATTGTGCTCAGCTGAAAGAGAACAGGCCTGTGTTCTGTTCCTCCAAATATTTCTGGTTTTGATCCAGTGCTGGTTGAATGTCAAATGGATGGAGCAGGAACTGGGGGCAGTGGGGCTGGATTCCACTCATGAGGCCAAGCACCAAAAACTTAAGCCCAAATTTGAAGAACCAAAGGGTGCTTATACACGTGCAGCAAGGCTGCACTGACGTGCTGTAATTACAGTGTGTCGGAGTGCACTCAGTTAATCGAGTCTGCTGGAGTGTGGCAATTACCGTGCTCCAGCAGCCCCCAGCATCACATGTATCAGCATCTCTGCAGGGGCTTGTTCAGCAAGCTTTAAAGTGCCCCACTGCCATTTTTCAGTGCAGGGACACTGCTATGCATGGCGCTTTAATTAGAGTGGTTCTTGGAGCCACCCTAATTAAAGCACCCCCGCCTCCACTCCAGGAACACGTGTATAAATGCCCAAAGTTCCCTTTTTCATCGGCCCCTTTAACCTCTCTACACTTCACTTCCCGTCTTTATAATGAGAAAGATGGTAACAGACTACCTCGCCCACCAGGTTGTTGTGAGGCTTAATTAATGTTTATAAAGACTTTGAGGACCTCAGAGGAAAATTGCTACAGTATATAAGTGCAAAGTAATTATGATTATCATTACTTTCATTTGCACATATAGACTGTAATTAGCTCTGGATTGTATTGCATTGACTGTGAATAATTTAAATGCTCTCCTTGTGAAGATGTCAGTCTGATTGTTTTTACATTTTGCATTTAATACCATCAAGCCCTTGTTTAGTGTTATCTGATGCCAGTGCATCCCATTGCATTGTTTTATTAGATCCCTGATAATAAGCTGGTTTAGTTCTTACCTAAATTGGTCCTGCTTCCATTGATCATTGTAACTCTGATCCAACAGAAGCTTATAAAGATGCTTACTTCAAAGATAAATCAAGAAGTCCCACTGAATTCAAGAGGGCTAGCAATTCAAAAGGGTTAGCTGCATAGGAGAGAGAGAGAGATTGTATGCATATGCACACACATGATTCTGGTGAGAGTAAATAAGTAATACCGGGACCAGTGATTTCCTGTGTCGCAATTTTGGATGCCCCACCTGAGATACCATAAGGAAGCCTGGTTTTCCAAAAGTGTTGTGTAGGTCCTTCTGAGCTCCTTTGCCAGCTGCGTTCAGTTTAAATGCTTACATTCCCTTGCTATATGTCTTGCTTACTGTACTAAAAGATGTAAATGATGTAGCCTGTTTAATCATTTGATAAATCAATGAATAGGCTTGGTTTATGAATATAGCTTGCTTCCCCTGAATGGGAAGAAAAGCCAAAGTATTGTATAATAGATTGTCCTCCAAAACTTGGGAATTTGTCTTGTAAGAACATTATGAGCAATAGATTTTTATGATCTGTGAATCCCGGAGGGGCGGCTCTTGTTTGTTTGTTTGTTTAGTGAGCCCAGACCAAGGGCCTGTTTTAATGCTTCAAGTTTATTTCTGACTTTAATTGTGCAATGTAAAAGCCCAAGTAATTGGGTTTCATACGGATAGACAGAGAACCACACTTAATTAATGTTGCTTACGGTTAATTAGCTAATAGAGGACGAGTTGCTTGAACTGCATGCACTCAGTTCATGTGTAGGATGTGTGGTGGCTGGTGCATTATAGGGCTAACCCTGACAGCACAGGAGCTAACATCTATTAGGATACATTTCATACAAGGATTATAGTCTCACAAAAGTTTTCTTATTCATAATTTTCTAACCCGGGCTTCCCAGCTTAAGCTGAATCACTCGGGAAATTGTGCAGCATATTTAAAAGTATAATGCATGGGTGGTTTGGCTTTGTGATTTGTGGGCGGTTTATGAAGGTATTGTTTTCAGTGCTCCAAATAGTTCGATGATGGCCAAAAATTACAAGAACACCTACCTATGCATTGATTTGAAGTACCTAGGGGACTCCTTCTGAGCATCTCACAACCTTTTAACTTAACATACTTATCCGAAAAACAGTTGCCTGACCCTGGGGCAATGCTATTGTTCCCATTGTACAGATAGGGAACTGAGGCACAAAGAGATTGTAATACCCAAAGGCTTTGGCAGAACTATATCTCACTGAGGAGCACCAGGGTAGCTTCCTCACTGCTGAACTGTCCTTCCTGTTATAGGCCTAAAAACATCAATAGACAGTTCATACGTCAAAGTCTGGGTCTAAAACCTCATCTAGCTGAGTAGGGGTTTATATCAGAACCCACAGCAGTCAGGTAGTCAAAAATGTCTCCGAGCCTTTTTCATTAGTTTTCTAACAACTTCTTCCCGAAAAAGTGTTTCTTCCATTCAGTGAGCATTATGGATGGCCAAAGGCTATTAATCAAATAACTAGTTGGCACTGTTTCCCTGTTAATAAGTACATGAGTCATTTGCGAAGAGTTGGGATTTTTTTTCACTACCAAGCCAGGTTTTGTTAAGAATGTAATGGTCACATAGGCTTGTGCCAAATAGCATTAAAAATGATGTAGAATATTTCCTTTCCAGTGTTTAGTTAAAAATCTTGGATGGAAATGTCCCAGCTGGCTGTTTTACTGCCCTCCCCACCCATAAATGTGTGAGCCACTGGCCAAGACTATAAACTGCTCTCCACAGCCACATAGGGGGGTCATGGCATATAAAGCATTCCCCTGCCCTGCCTCTCTCTGCAGAGGAAAGATCGGGTGGCTACTTGGGTGCTGAAGTAAGGTGGAGGTCAATGAAGGACATATGATGGCTTCCTAGGACCTCTCTGGGAGCAGCATAGCTAGGTCTCACCTCTTCAGAGAGAGAACTGAAGTCTGTGTCTTGCCTATTTTTAAGCAGCGTAAGAAAATCAAGACTCATTCAGCAGGTTACTCTCATTTCATCCCTCTTATTGGATATGAATGTGCACAGTAATAACCTTGGAGGAAACGCTTGGACCTGTCCCAGTAAAAAGGCGGGCACAAGTCCAACACACAAAGTTGGCTAATGTTCTAAATCTATTTAGCACACCCAAGTGTCGGTATTGAAAGAAAACAAGTTGTTTACTGGATCCATAAATGCGAGTCAACGGCTTGTTAGTCCATGCCAACCTCATTAAAATTAATTGTATTTGAAAGAATGAGTGATTTTATGGTGACGGATAATACACCTAGAGAAGGATGTTATTTGGGTAGATGAGGAAGCTGGGAACACAGTGGAAATAGTGCGCAGAAGAAGAGGAGAAGGTTGTCAGCAGACTGCTTTCTCAGATGATTGTACCTGTTGAGAGCAGGGGGATAGAGCCAGCTGTAAACTGCTGTAGCTCTTTGGATGTCACTGGAACGACAAGGAGATACATGAGCTGAGCATCTGGCTCGTGAGGCCAGATCCAAAGCCTATTGCAGTGCCTGGTTAGATGGCCACTGATTTCAGAGGGCTTTGGTAGCCAGTAATGCATAATAAAATCCATGTTTCTTGGCCCGTTAAGTAAAGCAATCAAATGCCCTCCATCCACCACATGTAGAACGTACCTGAAAAGTTTAGGATCGTCCTTAAAATGTGTCTACAAACATATTGGAACAGCTGATCGTTTCTACGGCCCAATCATTGCTGGTCCAGTGTTACTGATATTCATCAGCTGGCCCTATATTTTTTCCTCTTGATTACTCAAGTGCTGTGCAAAATCGGGGCCAAAATGAAAAAGAGGACACCACGGTAAGAGACCACAGTGTGACATAGCTGCTGACAGAAGCCTAGATTCCCTAAGTAAAATTGGTCTTTGCTGAACTAGAAAAGCATTAATTATAAGGTTACCATAGAAATAAGCAGAGGACCCTACATGATCCTGGAGATCCCCCAGCAAGCTGGGCAAATGAAGTAGCTTTCCAGAGGGTCCAACCCACTTGGTGGAGGAAGAGTTAGGATTTGCTATTAAGATACACATGTTCCCAACTGGTAGGTACTCCAAAGGTGTCAGCTCCAAAGTGTTCAAGAAGGAAAACTCACTTGAATCTTTACTCTTTAGAAGAAAGTTTTAATTTGCCTCTTGCTGCACAAGTTCCTATTCTAGCAACATCTCCACAGAGGGTTTTGTTTTTTTTTCCTGCTATGGTCACTGCCCCTGCAAGGTCTTGAACTGGCTAAATCAGAAACCTGTGTACCTTCGTCTCTGTTTTATTCATCCCAGTTTCTCCTTCCCTGCACTGTTTCTAGTGAGTGACAATGACCCTCCTCATACTCATGAAAACATTTCAGTGACAGAGAAAATTCTGTAACATCAGAGCTGTTGGGCCAAACTCCCTTCTCCGTTACCCCTGTAGTCACTAGGTGCGTCTATACATGCAAATTTACTGTGCAGTAACCTAAATTACTATGCAGTACAGGCACATGTCTACACATGCATGCCTGTACTGTGCAGTAACTATGGCGACGTACACGGAGTTGGGCATAAATTTGATACCTGGATCATGCAGGTATCAAATTTACACTCAGTTAGTTACTGTGCAGTAAAGCACATGTAGACACTTTACTGTGTACTAGCACTGTGTGTGTGGACTGATTTGGGACTAAGCTTAGCATTAATGCGCTTTAACGCCTGCACATGTAGCTGCCAGCCTATTTCTGCTTACTGCGCAATAAGTTACTGTGCAGTATGTTTAATGCAACGTAAATGTACGTGTAGATACACCCAGAGAGCCAAAAGATGGATTGGGCCCTTCTACAGTAAGGGAAAAGAAACTCCTCTAGTTTCTTTTGGATAACCTGGTGGCACGTGGTGCTTGGATACAAGATGAAGAGAGCTGTCCACATTGAGTTTAATCCAACCTAGAGATGCTGCAAGTCAAGAAAGCAACATAGTTTTAAGATAAAGACATTTCTGTGTATTTAGCTTGTTTTTTTCCTTTCCCCCAACCCCCCAACACTTCTCCGTTGGATTTAAATACAATGGTACCATGGGCTGTGATCTTGGAGACCATTCAGTATAATTTATGACCAGTCCAATTCCTGAGTAATTTTAAAAAGAAACAAGTTGCTCCATTACATTTTGGAAATAGCTCCTGGGAAGTCAGCTCCCTGGGTAAAAGTTACAAGTAAGCCAAGAAGACATTCACATGGAAATAGTTTTGAAGTGCTTTCTTTTACTCTCTTCCAAGTGCACAGTATGAGGTTAAGTTACAATACGTCTTCTGGGCATTTATAGAAGTGCTCTTTCTTGCAAAGTATATTTGTAGATAGGTTCAGCTTACAGATACCTAGGCCAACATTTTAGACTGATGAGTGTTATTGAAGTGCCCAACTAGAAATTTCATAAACAGCCATGATTTTTCAGAAAGTCTTTAGCCACCCATCTCTCAGAATCAAAGCTGTTAGCATTTCAAGCCAGGTGTTCAGTGAATATGCCACCAAAAATCAGTGGTGACTTTATAAGGTTGTGTGTCCACTGTACAAACTGGAGCTCTCATATGTCAGCACGATCAGATGCTTTCCACCTCCACCACCCATTCCCATACTGTGGTACGCTTCACTAGCTGTCTGCATTGGGCACTCTGTTCCTGGAGGCTTTCTGACCGATTCAGCAAGTCCATTGTGCTATAACAGCAGGATGTCTCTGTTGTCAGAGGCATGATTCTGTCCTAGCACCAGAGCAGGGAAGTCTCTTGAGAGCAACCAAGTGTAGACAGTCAAGGGATGGAAGAAGGAGATCCAGGAGAGGAATGAATTCATTTGAAGATCTACACTATTTTCAATTATTGGCATTATAGAAGTACCTGAAGGTCACAGCCAAGAAATGAACTCGTTTCTGCTAGGGTCTGGGACACAAGCATGCAATGCCTTAAAAAATGAATTGGCTAAGTTTTGGCTAAGTTCAGGAAGTGACATTTCACCTTTTACAGGAATGTCCTCTGCATTCTCAGGAAGATAATTTCTTTTAGAAGCACATATATTATAGGAACATGTGTAGGCAACATTTTAAGAACCTAGAGACATTCATTGATCATTGGCCCTACCCCCCAGCCCTCTGAGGAACAACTTAACTGGCTTTGAAGAGAGGTTTTACACTTATTAGGATGGATGCAACTTAAAGAAAATTGAGTTCTCATTTTTTTCAGGACCTCATAAGGAAAGGCAGCATTGTCCACTGTTTTGGCCTTTGGGCCAGGAGTTAGGAACCACAGAGTCTACATCTGCCATCACTACTTACATGGAAGACAGCTATGAGTTAGGTACTTTACCTTTCCCATGCCTCTGTTTTCCCAGCTGTAAAATGCAGATGATCATTTTTACCTATAAAAAGTACCGTGGTAAGTACAGATAAGAGAAACGATACAAGATAAGGGCCTATACCGTAGACATAAAGCAACCCCTCCTGCTCATCACTAGTCAATCAATGATGACTGCAGAGATTTATTATGTGTTGTATTTGATTCTTAATTAATATTTTAGTAGTATCTCAGCATCCCATTCATAAGATAGAGCCTCTTTTGGCTAGGTACTATTTGAAATGCTTATTTTTTTTAGCCTTTAGCTTTTTGGAATAATCTCAGAATTTTTAGGATTTAAAAATTAAATTTGAGATTTCAGTTAAAATATCTGCCTGGACACACAAAATGGATATACAGACAGAGATGTTTGCTTGAAGTTAGAAGTGGCAGTCCTTTGTGCCATCTGTCTCTTCTTCCACTCCCCCACCCAACATACACCAAGTGCGGTACGAACAGGAGAACTGTCCCTTTAATTAGGAGCTCATTAATAAATCCAGCTTGTTCTCAAATCCCCACACACATAGTGCAGTAGTTCATTAGCACAGGAAGAGGCAATTTAGATTTCCTCAGATAATGGCATCTGTCACTAATCAAATTAAAGGAGGATGTGCGCATGTATCTGAAGCCGGACAAACCAGCTTGGCATACAGAGCAAGGAAAGCAATTGTCTTCATTGAAAGACCCATCTCCTGGTGGAAAAGAAAACAAAACAGTAAAAACAATGATATCCAATACCCATGAGCCTAGGAAACGCTCCTGCCAAAAGCATGGTCCTTAGTGTGGGCATAGCTTAAGGTTCCATTTTAATCCAAATGTCAAGGCCCTGAGTTATGCAGTTGCCAGTTCTTGCAATCACATTAATGGCCTGAAGCATACCACAGCAGGAATACTTAGCAGAGGCAGTGATTCATGCAGAGACCCTTCTATTAACACTGAAACTTGTCATTCTGTGGGGGTCGGTGCGCAGACTACTTTTCAAATCAAGGGTATAGCCTATGGAAACAGTCTCAGTTTGCCAATCAGGGAGTGCTGTGTGGAGAGTCACAGACCAGTGACACAGTGCCAGTCTGATTTATAGAAGAAAATGGGAGGCATGGTTGCTCAAATAAGGAACGGTGGTTACAGCATACGTATCTCTTTGGGTGTAAAGCATGATATTTTGAAACAGCCTGATAGTACAGCCCTTACTTGTGATGAACAGCATGCATTTGCTGCTTGATGTTGGTTCTGATAAGGACCGTAGGCTTGTGGGAGCTGCCACCACTTCATCTCACCTCTGACAATGACCAGGACCATCCAGAAGAGAGCACCAGCACCCCTCAGCAGCTCGTTCTGGAGCACTGCCTCCTTCCCTGTCCCCCTCCAAGGTATCCTCATACTTAGTGATTGGTCTAAGACCTGAAACACAACGTTAAATCTCCTTTCCAGATATTTTTGCCGTTGAATAATTATTGCTCAGGACAGTCTTGATCGCTATACACAGTGCTGGATTATGACATGCTGAGGCCCTAAACTACATCCCATTTAAGAGGCCCCATACGATAAAAAATAATCCACGAAATCGCCCAAAATGGATTTTCATGAAATTTTAAGATGAATCATTGTTATTTCTGCACAAATTTATGAATTCCAATATGAATAATAACTGTGGAGCCATATATAGATATAAAAACAAAAAAATGGACATTTTCATGCTAATATGACTCTCTCACTCTCTCTCTCTCTCTCTGTGTATACACACACACACACACACTATACTATTACTATATAATATAATATGTTCATAGATTATATTATTATCATTATATATATCTATATATATATTAGCCATACTATCTATCTATCTATATGGCTTATTCTAATATGAAAAATATATAATATGTGTGTGTGTGTGTGTGTGTGTGTGTGTGTGTGTGTGTGTATAGACATATATATATAAAAAGAGAGAGAGAGAGAGTCATATTAGCATGAAAATGTCCAGCTTTTTTTTCTTATTTAGAGGCTCCTCATATTGTGAGGCCCTAAGCTGTAGCTTAAGTAGTTTAAGCCTAAATCCAGCACTGGCTATGCACATAACCACTAACTTTTTAAAATCTTCTTGAGCTCTGGGCCTCAACTGCTTCTTGTGATCATGGGTTGCACAGAAGAATTATTCATGGTGTGAAAAACTGTTCTCCTCAGCTTTGAATCCTGCACCTTTCATTTTCTTCAAATGCCCCCTGCCATTGTGAGATGGGGAAAACAGCAGTTCCCAATCTGTCTTCTCTGGACTATTTACTACTAATATATATTCATAATATTGGGTCTTGTTTGTCTCCTTTCTTAAGTAAATAACCCGAGTCTCTTCAATCCTTCTGAAGATGAGAGTTTATCTGATCACCTACCAAAGTACTACTTCATTCTGCTGAAGGGTTGCAGAATCAGGCCAGAAGTCAACCACTCTAAAGGAAAATCTATTTGCACTGCAAGTTTTGGTATTCTGAATTATTTTGGTGTGGAATATTTAATAAGTAATATTTTTGGCCAAGCTACAAGTATTTGAGAACGTGGGATTAACATGAAAAGGCTTTAGACAATTTTAATCAAGTCTGGCTTCAAACTCTCCCTGTAATTCATGTTTCTTCATTCAAGTCCATTCTACCCGTCTTCCCGCCCACTGTCCCTATATGCCCCAGAAACAGGCTTGCCTGATGTCCAGCCTTACCAGCATGTAGCAAAAGCATGAGATGAAAGGAATTCAAGTGCTCCGTCTCTAGTACTTCAATCAGTGATATGACCAGTTAAAATATGAATTAATCTAAAGGGAGATGAAAATGCAGATTTAGAAGAGCCTCTGGCATCACCTTGAACTTGTGCTTAGTGCTATTTTAGCCCATGCAATGAAAGACATTTACACGCCCTTAAAAATCTTGCTGTTCTAATATTAAAAACACTTTGTCAGTTGGGTGTCCTGGATGCCTCCCACAAGGAGTAACCTTAATATTGACTTTTCTTGTATTAAGTCAGAGTAACTTAGTGGTGACCCGTATCACAGACGGAAACAAACAGTACAGTTTTGATGTGGCAGTATTATTGCGACGTACTGTATTGTAGAAGACAATAGCAGTCTCTTATCTTATTCCTGACTTGATCATTGCAGGGTATGTAAGGCTTTGTTGTCAAGCTGACTATTTAGTGCTGCAAATTGGACTGGCGAAAGGGAGAAGTAAAACAACACCAGTGGAAATTCTGTATGTGGTAGCTCAGCGCAAGTCCTAAGTAATGATCTGAACTGAAAAGCTCATAAAGGATGAGTTTCCGTATTGATATTGTACTGAATGTCACCTGATAGGGTTGGCAATACAAGACAGTTTTGTCTAGGGGACGGAGCACTGGAAACAGAGTTGGGAAATGTGAGTGTTATTCCCGGTTCTGCAACTGGCTTGTCAGGAGATCATGAGCAAGTCCTTTCACTTCCCTGTGCCAGCATTTCCCCATTCGTGACTCCGGACTCTTTCAAAAAACATCTGGATATTTTTCTTGCTGGAATCACTTGATCCCAGCTGACTTCCTGCCTAGGGCAGGGGGGCTGGACTCGATCTCATGAGGTCCCTTCCAGCCCCTAATGTCTATGAAATCTATGAAATGGGGACAAATAATATTTACCCAATTCATAGCATTCTGAGCTCCACAGCTGCATATTGCAATATAAAGACCTAGATACGATTATAATAAATCTTTTTCACACCGTAATTTTAGATATGATTCTGACCCGCTTCTGCAAGTTAGCAAACACTTGCAATCTCTTCTGGATACCAATCAAGAGCTGAATTTTGCAACAACAGTCTCTTCCTCATAAGCAGACTGGTCGAGTGAAGAGCACAAGTCACAAGATGATATTGCAAGTTATTTTAAGAAATAAATTGCTAAGACTGTTTTCATTCTTAGAGGCACAGGTATCCCAGACTACACAGGGAAAAAAAACATATTCTGCCAACCCTCCAGGAAATCAAGATGGATTACTTTGGTTAAGTTAAAAGGAAAAATGGAGAATGAGTAAAGATTCCATGAGTTGGTTAAAGACCTAGGGAGCAAGTGATTCAGGGGGAAAAAATCCCTTTTTGATCAAAATCCAACTCTTTGAGAAATATGGAAAAAATAATTCAGAAAATTTAAGCCAGTATTAATTACTGTCTTTTCTCGCATACAGTGAGCACCTTTCCTCCACAAAAACTCAGCCCTCTCTCAAATTGGGGCACATGTATTAAGCAGGGAGGCTGATTTTCTGCCCAGGGTAGAAGCGCCCTGCCTTGATATCTGCTCCGCAGTGCAACAGCTGTTACGTGACCATTTGGGCAGCAGAAGACGTAATGACTCATTGTCTTCACAGCTGAGGTGTTAATGATAGTCCCTCCTTTTTAATGGTCTCCATGTTCCACTAATCAAGCCAAGCTTTCTTAGGGCAATTTTGCTGTCTGCTAGCTGCTCCCGGCCTCTTTTCACCTATGTCATAGCCTTTGAGACACCTAAGCCCTTTTTAAATCATGCCGATCAGTCTTCAGCAGCACCTAGGCGCTGAGCTTTAGTTAAGCACAAAGGGGAGGGAGGCTGAGTCAGCTGAAGACTCCTTGCTGTATACAGGCATAACTCCAGGAAAGTCTTTTTTCTTCATTCTGCCTTTCAAAACTAAGGTGTGTATTATACTCAGGGGCATGTTATATGTGAGAAATCCAGTATTTCAGAGTCATACATTGTGATCAAAGCACTGAAGATTAGTGCAACAATTCCCTAGCTTACTGATACACAACTGGCTGCTGTATTGCAAAGGTGCAACCAAGATCATTGGTCTAACAACCTTCCCTCACAGCCTATTCCTCTTATCACATCAATTAAAGCCATTTTTTTTATTAGGCGTGCCAGGGATTGGCATTTTTATTGATTTTGAACCAGCCATCAGAGTGCAATATGATGACACCTGCAAAAGAAAGCATTGCATTTCATCCCACGGATAGCAGTGATACACACAGAAGATAGTGTAGCATGGCACCTTAGAGACTAACTGGTTGAAAAGCCATGAGTGTTTTGTAGGCGACAGCCTAATCCATCAGGTGCTACATTTACTAGAAGTCAAAACGAGGAATACTTGCAAGTGGAGATGAGTTTTGCCATTTGAGCCAAGTTTCTTAAATTTGGAATTTGTTTCCGAAGAAAGTGTGTTCAATTAGCAAGCAAAGAAATCCTCTTTCAAAACACAACCATTACCAACAAAATGTACGGGTGACAACATGGACTGGAACTAAGCGACAAAGTTGTACACCAGTTAACTTCACAAGTAAACTTTGGTTACTTTGCAGCCAGCTCTACTAACCAGGGTATTGTCAGGGTCTGATGCTAAGCCCACTGATAGCAAGCAAAAGATCCTCGTTGGCATCAAGGAGCTGAATTTGTCCGTAAATCAGTAGTTCTCAACCTTTTCAGACTTAAGGCTCCCCTCCCTAACTCCTGTGAATTGAGTGGCACCCCGATTTCAAAAATGAATTTCTGCAGAGATCCTGGGCTGAGGGGCAGGGGAATTGCCAGGAAGGGAGATCCTGAATCTGCCCTTATCTGTTTTTATCCTCGCAGCTGGAGTCTGAGCCTACTCTTATCCGCTTCTATTTTTACACCTCTTATATCGCCTGACCCTTCCTGCATCACCCTTTAAAGCATCTCATAGCACCCCAGTTGATAATCACTGCCATAAATTAATACCTTAAAATGCTATGAGTGCTGCAGTGAACCTTACCATAAACACAACCAGCGGCTAGGAAATTATATTAACCCCTCGCCCATGGGCGACAGAGCCAAATACTGCAGCTATCATTTGTACGAAGGGAAGTGAGAGAAGTAGTCTTGTTCCCGCTCCTCTTTTTCTCATATTTCAGCTTCTTGAGGGCTGTGTTTAAATCACATGCTTTCTGCTGGCCCGTCCTTGAACTCTGTCCCTCTCCTCCAATAAGCCGAATCCAATGAAAGAGAAATTTAGCGCAGAGTTCACCATGCAAACTGCATGACGCAGAAAAAGACTCGCATCTAATCCCCCCATCATGAGGGGTTTAAAAGTTTAAATCAATTGTGTGGGGGAAATCAATTATGAAAGAGACCAATTTACCTGAGTGGTTGAATTGAACAGATTCATTTACAGATTCTTTCCTGTTGCGAGTGAATGATTTCTGAGGTCCCCAGGAAAATATCAGGAAAAGGTCCCCATTAGTTTATTGCTAAATGGTAAGCAAAGTATAGCTGGAGCTGTTTTCAATCTACTGAGTTCAGTATTTCCTGGCCCCCGTAATAGTTCTGATCTCATCGTGTCTCTGGTGCCATTTGTATTACAGAGATTTCAGCCAATTCATTTGCCCTCGTCTATCAGCCATTTATTACTGCAAAACCGTGAGTGCAGTTAGCAGTACAAGTTACTGTATACAGCAGATTATGGGAAAGCTGCATAAAAAAATGGATACTATTGATTTCGCTTGAGCCCTAATTCAGTTAAACCAGCCCAAACTTGACATGCTCGAAGAAGCACTTCCTTTTTTATTATCAGCTCTTCACTAAGAGCCCGCTACAGAGTACTCCTAGGTTCAGTCACTGAAATCAATGGAAATTGTGCTCAGCATCTTGTGTCCTGCTGCCACAGGAGCCAGCGGCCGAATTCTCATTCCCCCGGCAGAGAGAGACGTCAAAACCTTAGAGTCCGATCTGTGAAGGAGCCAAATATCCTTTGTAGCAGGGCATTGAGAGGCTGCTTGCAGGGGGCTAACGAGAGACTTTGCATGACCAGGAGAGGGCTCAAGCCTGCCCCTGAACATCTCTCCCTCTGGCAGCCCCAAAATGAAGAGCTCCTGGCTGTAGAGCCAGCAAGGCTCAGGTTTCTGTGAATAACTCTGCAGGCCTGGGAACAGAGGCAGGTCACCTGGGCAGAGAAAGATGGGGTTTGACAGGCAAATGGTCTTTGTTTTATGTTAAACCCAGAGAGGATTTGAGATGTCTGCTAGAGGGCTAGATGCTTCGTTGTACTCAAGTGGCACCGGTGGTGCTGTGGCAGGCTCAAGCCCTATTTAGAGATCCAGTAACCCAGGAGCCCCTGGGTGAGATTAGGGTCCAGGAGCCTGGGGAAAGGCTGAGACCCAGAGCAGTGGGTCCATGTACCCAGAGAAGAGCTGAGCTGGGCCAGAGCGTCCACAAACCCAGAGGGGCTAAGCTGGAGTAAAGGGTCTCTGAACCCAGAGAAGGGCTGAGAGTCGGATCAGGGGGTCTATGACCCCAGAGGAGTGGCTATGTTTGGGACCAGAGGTTCAGGAGCTCAGAGGAAGACTGTGTAGGGCACCGAGGGGTCTGAGTGGCCAAGGGGGCCAAGTGTTTAAACAGGCAATATCAACTAGTGATAACACCCGCAAGCCTTGGGGTGTGGCATAGGGGAGGGACAGAGCCATGAATTGAGCTCTTAGGGCTATGGGTGCCCTGGAAGGGCACAGATATGCACATAAGTGTCCAAGCTACTGGCACTCATTAGGGGCACAGAGAGGCTGGGAGGGCTTAAGGGCTAAGTTAAGACTATTGAGGTCTGGGGGAGACCAAGCTCTGATTAAAATGGACTAAGGCCAGTGGGCAGCCTCCCTTATTCAATCTTCTGTAAGAGCAAAGTGTGGTGGGTGAGCAACCAGGGTGGGCTGTATTGGATCCGGAGCCTGAGCCAGGCAGGAGCCACATGGCCACCCCTGGGGACTCATTCCTGTCACGCCCTTGCTATATCATCTTAAACAGAAGGCATTTCTTTAAAGAAAACTACAAATTCCAGTTCATGACAGCTTTTCAAACAGCTTGATCCTAGCACGGTTTCCTTTGTTTACCCAGCTCCATGCCCTGCCTAGATCTCTGTGCAGCTGTTGGTAACATCTAATGCCCAAATAATCAACTGCAAGTAAATACATAATTGCAAGCACTTTCTGAAGCTTAGTATCTCTTCATTCTCAATATGCTCTGTTATGCATCGGTTATCAAGAATGAGCAAGAAGCTACAATGGACTAAGATACCCTCAGCATTAAGAAAAACTCCAAATTAATTTTCCAACAGATTTCTCAATGAGCGTTAAGGGAGCAAAGCATCTCTGCAGACTGGTTACCTTGTCCGAGCACCGCATATTCTGTGAACGATAGCAAAGGTGCACATTAGAGCTTGTTTCTTTGAAGTTACATTTCCTGGTATATCCACAGTACACAATGAGATTAATGGAGCCCTTCAGTCCCATTCAAGAAGACAATATAGGTAAGATACAGTAAATAATGTAAGCTACAAATATTCCCTTAGATAAACTCATGAAGCACTTAGGTATTTGGTCCAGCATATTAGTTCTTTAGCCTCCTACAGGAGACAGTTTTAAGTGAGTTTAGTTCAGTTCTGGGCTTGCTTTCTTCCCTGCTATAGTTAGTCCGTGACTGGGCTGCTTGAGAAACAGCTGAACAAAGTCAGATCATGGATGAACAACACACTCCAGAGGGACTCAAATGCAAGCTTATTTTTTCCCCCGATACATTAAAATAGGCAGATAAAATGGAAAATGTCTGTACTGTATTTTGCAACATGCATAGAGTCGATGGTATAACTTTGCAGTCATTTGGCCAAAAGATTTCCAAGATAGGGGATAAGGAGGCCAGGGATCCTCTATAAGATTAGAGGTTCTTCCACATGCTTACTCAGAGCAAGGTAAAGGAGTGACACAAATTGACACGTCTGGACCATCCCTGCACCAGTCTAGTGCCCAGCACCAAGTGAAAATTGAAGCAGTTTCTCATGATAAGAACAAGGTCAACATTTGAACCCCTCTCGCATGCCAGCTTCACCAGTCTGTGATGGCTTCTTGTATTCTGGTGTAGGGGATGTTTTCCAGAACTGAATGACACTGATTTGGCATGAGGGAAAAGTAAAACAAAACAATGCTGTGAAGTCATTTTGGTTTGTTATGGAGTGCTGCTAAAGTTGTGGTTTATTTGCTATCATTTAATTGATGGGACTTGTGTTAGAGAGAGGACTTGGCAGGAGATCACTAGGACTAGGGATGTGAATTGAACATGTTGTATAATGCTAGGGAACAGGAAGTGTTTTAACTTGTCTCTGTACAAGAAAATGTCACCTGGATACTATAATATACTGAGTCTGCAAGGGTTCTAATATTAGATGCATAAAAATAATGGTTGGAAGATCATTTACCGCAGAACTGCCCAATTTCTAAGCAGCCATGGCCACGTGTTATGTGGACCGCATCGAGGCAAAACGACAGGCCTCCCAGGGCTTGTGCCGTGCCGATATTCCTGCTCCCACTCCCTCCTTGCCCCCTGCTCACTACTGCTGCACCTTGTGCTGGTGCAGACCCTCTCTGTCCTTCACCCCGGCACCACATGCCCATGCCAATGTCCCCCCACACCAGCTGCACCACACATGCACACCCTCCCCTTGCTGCATCATGCATGCAGCCCCAGACTCGCCCTCAACTCCCAGGGTCAGGCCATGCTATATTGTCCCACCCCCTAGGGCAGGAGCTGGCAGCAGAAGCCAGAGGTAGGAGGGGGAGCCTGGAGACTCTGGCTACTCCTGCAGCTGGTAGCAGCAGCCAAGCAAGGGCCTGGGGACTGCAACTTAGCCCGTCACAGGCTAGATGCAGCCTGCAGGCTGCCAGCTGGACAGATTTGATCTACTTCTGGCTCCAGGCTCAAGGCAGCATCCTCTTTTCCTAAACCATCTCATCCAGCATTTATCCAATCTGCGCTTAAAAATGACCAATAATGGAGATTTCACAAGCCTTCTGGGTAATCTGTCCCAGTACTTAGCTGCCCTTACAGTTAGAAAGTTCTTCCTAATATTCAACCTAAATATCCCTTCTGGCAATTTAAGTCCATTACTTCTTGTTCTATCCAGGGTGGGCACAGAGAAGAGCCTATTACCTTCCTGTTTATAGCAATCCCTTTTGTTTGTTTATAACCACCTTATTATTGAATCCACCTTCGGCCTTTTCTTTTCTGCTCCCTGTTCTTCCAACTTGGCATATGTTGTAGTCCTCTGCTAGGTTGCCCTTACGGATTCTCTCCAACTTGTTCAAGTCTTTCACTATACAGTAATCCAAGTGAGGCCTCATCAGAGCTGAGTGGAGTGGAAGAACCACTCCCTGCAGCTTGCATATGACATGCCTTTTAATACATCAACCTATATTCGGTTTCTGGTCCGCTAAAACCCATGGATTCTTTATTGTAATACTCCAGCCCAGCCGGCTCTTTCAGTATTTGTGCATTTGATTGTTCCAGCCTAAGTATAGTACTTTTTACTTATCTACTAGCTGGAGTGTTGGGCAAGACAGCAGACTATTCACGGGGCTGAATCTGAAGCAAGCACGGCAAGCCAAAACTGTACCAGCCTATATTTGCAGTACAGGTTTCCCTTGCTTTATGTGGGTTCTGTATGTGCAAATTCGCTCTTATGCAATGACCCATTTTATACCACAAATTCATTGTACGCGAGGTAAATTCATTCCTGCGTGATCTGTGTGGTGGAAACCTTCAGTCAGCTGCTTTGCGTGTTGCATTGTAGGAGTGACACCATAGGCAGAGGAAGAAAAAATTATTTGTGGCTGCAGCACCAGCCCCTGCAGCCTGGTCTGGTCCGGCCCCATCAGCTCAGTGCCCCATCAGCTGTCATCCGTGAAGCCACCCAGCAGCAGTACCCATGGTCCCCACTTAGGGCAGCTGGTGCCTGTGCTTCTGGGGCTGCGGGTGCCCTGGGAGTGGCGCGATGCTATATCAGTACAGTCAGAGGGGTCAGTACAGTTGGGGACTGGGAACGTATTCCTATTTGTTACATTGTAAAGTGGGTTCCCTTTATGCGAATTCGAGTTGCGCGCCGTTTTCCTGGGATGCATGTGCAGCATAAAGCGAGGGAAACCTGTACAGCTATTCAAGTGAGATGGCAATCCACTACCCACGATATCAGACAAGATGGGAGTGGGGACTGAGGAGGGCAGTTGACTTGCTCATCAGATTTCTAGCATGCCCTGCAGTCCAAAGGACAATGTAGGTAAAGAAAGGGCATAGAAAAGGGTAAAATAATATAGAAGGGTCAAGCAGCAGTGGTAATGAGAGACAGTAGAGATGTCCGACACTGCTATATATGCCCAAATCCAGGATGAAGAAAGAGGGTCTGTTAAGGGAGTGTGGTTATGGTGGAAGGAAGACTGGAATTAGGACGACCTATCAGAGAGCATGTAAGGCTTGTATTTTCTTTGGTTTTTTCCTATTCATATATATTAAATATTCTCCTGGGAACATGATAAAAAGCCAACCCCTTCCAAGTAAAACACAAACGGCTTGCTCCAAGAATAAAATGGTCTTTGAAAGACAGAGACAAAAAAATTGCTAGCCTTCATTGTACAGGTTCACAGCAAATGCTTTAATTACTGCTAGCTGATGTAAATTACATAGATTGACCACTGATCTGATTTTAATTAGAACCAGATGAGCTTAGCAAACTCCTAACAGCAACCTGGAAGATGGGATGCAGTGCACCCTCAACAAGTTGGCAGATGACACCAAGCTGGGGGGAGTAATAGATAAGCTGGAGGGTAGGGCTAAGATTCAGAGAGACCTGGACAAATTGGAGGATTGGACCAAAAGAAATCTCATGAAGGTTCAATAAGGACAAGCAGTTGGGTTGGAACAATCCCATGCACCGGTACAGGCTGGGGACTGACTGGCTAAGCAGAAGCTCTACAGAGAAGGACCTGGGGGTTGCAGTAGACAGTCAGCTGAATATGAGTCAACAGCGTGCCCTTGTTGCAAAGAAAGCTAATGGCATACTAGACTGCATTAGTAGGAGCATTGCCAGGAGATCAAGGGAAGTGATTATTCCCCTCTATTCAGCACTGCTGAGACCACATCTGGAGTCCTGTGTCCAGTTCTGGGCCCCCCACAACAGAAAGGATGTGGACAAACTGCACGTAGTCCAGTGGGGAGGCAACAAAAATGGTTCGTGTCCTGGGGGACATGACTTCTGAGGAGAGGCTGAGGGAACCGGGCTTATTTAGTCTGGAGAAGAGAAGACTGAGGGGGATTGAATAGCAGCACCTGAAGGGTGGTTCCAAAGATGGAGCCAGACTGCTCTCAGTGGTGGCAGATGACAGAACAAGAGGCAATGGTCTCAGGTTGCTGCAAGGGAAGTTTAGTTGGATATTAGGAAAATCTCATTAGGAGGGTAGTAAAGCACTAGAACAAGTTACCTGGAGAGGTGGTGAAATCTCCATCCTTGGAAGTTTTTAGGACCCAGCTAGAGAGGGCCTCGGCTGGGATGATCTAGTTGGGGATGGTCCTGCTTTGAGCAGAGGGCTGGACTGGATGTGACCTCCTGAGGTCCCTTCCAGCCCTTATTTTCGATGATTCTGTGATTCTTGTTGTGAAACAAACACCGCTCCAGTAGGTTATATATGGAGGTAAAGACAACCCATTTTTTTTATCCAATATTTAGCATAGGCTGCATTTTTTTCCTTTACAAGAACTGAAGAAGGGCACTGGGCCTGAAAGCTTCTTTAACATATTTTTCAACTATATTCTTCATCCAACAAAAGATATCACCAAAAAACCCCTCTCGTCTGACCTAAGAAGGCATTTGATAGTTACCTTCACCTGTTGCATGCTAACACTTCTATGCTGCTTGTCATTTGGATTCAGAAAAGATTAGGAATATCTTTCCTAAAGCATTTAAGTAACAGAGGCTGCATCTACATGCGACGCTTACTGCATAGTAACTCATTACTACCGCACAGTAGTGTCATGGGGCACGAAGCGTGACATGACACTACTACACAGTAGCAACGAGCTACAGAGCAATCAGCATCACCATGAAGCTGTGCAGACATGCTAATGCACAGTAACACCAGTTACAGTATTGTCATTTAGTATTTGGGTGCACAAGTACTAAATGACTGCGCAGTAATGACTCTGCCATCTACATGAGCAGTCAGTGTCTCATGCAGACATGGCCAGTGCTGTCTAAGTCCAGTTTTCACTGAAAGCTGATGGGACTTAGCTCCTGATCAGTCACTCAGTAACCTGATGGAAACTTTTGGAGTTTTAAGTCAGGTTTTTTCCCTCTCTCTAAAGCTGAGTGTGATGTGTGTCTCCACAAAAGTTCATTGGAGTCCTGAAATCAGTAGGTGTTCGGCTCTTAACAGCATTCGAAAATCCTGCAAAGTCCTTACCTATAGCATCTCGGTACCATTAAAGAGCTAAACTAAAGTCACTTTTGAAAATGGGTCACTTTCCTTTATGGGCTTTGGAAAATATCAGTGCAAGTATTTATTGTCCCACATTGAAGATTTAACCTTTATGAAACTGTGGCATCTCATAGTATTTAGTGCACGTAGCAGAGTACAGCATACACCTACGATGACAACATGCAAATTAATTCAGCAGTCAATAGCCAGTGGACCTATTACAGCTGCCACTGAACATTACACTGTTTGGGATTTGAATGCTACTTTGTATATAAGGCTATCAAATTCTTTGGCATGAAAAGGAAGCATTGAATAAACTCCCTTCTATGTGATCCTACCATTTGGCCCTCTTCCTTGTTCCCATTACAAGGCTTCCTGTCCTATTGTAGCACCATGATGAAAACACGGCAACACGGTCCCGCTATTTTGCATTCGAGAAATGGATCAAGTTCTAGGCAAAGCTTGTTTCTAATACCTTCTTTTTCCAAATTTCACTACTCTTTCTCCCTCTCCAGACATTACGGCTGCTCAGGGGTCAAGACTTGGTACTCTGTCCTTTCACTGGAGGGAAAGCTGGGTTAGGAAGGAAAGAAAGACACTACCAGAAGAGAGCAGAAGGGATATTTCTCCTCCCTCCCCTATATTCTGGCTGCTTAGTAGAAGTGCAGTAGAAAGGAAACTCGTACCACTCTTGTCTAACACCCAAAACTGGGATTACAGGGATTATTCTGGGGCAAGACTGAAGAGAAACTGTTAGAGGTTGCAAGCGTACCTTCCTGCACTATACCTAGCTCCAACCTAGTGCTGCGTTCCTGTTAAGAGCCCTTCATTTTCTTCAGCATTATTGTCATTTACAGGATTTATTTTGGGGCCTTGGGGGGTATCATTCCTTAAATACAGTCATTTTTTTAATAAACAAATGTGTGTGTACCTCAAGAACAATGCATCAAACACAGGCCCACACACATCCCTTGGAAGAGGCAAGATCCCTGCCAACTAGAAAAAAATTCACAGGGCAGGTTAATGCTGCTTCATCTGTGAAGGCAAAGTCCCCATTGTTCAGGTATCTCCTCTTATCTAATTAAATTGTCTCTGTGCTTAGCTGGATGGAGATGCAAAGTGCAGAAACAGTGTACAGTGCTTACATAACCTAAGTGATTTCTGCAGCAATCATTGTAGGAGTTAGCTAATGGCAGGGTAGGAGGACCTCCTGCTGAGTTTCCATTACCTTGTAATTTTCAGCTTGTTCACTGTTGCAATAAAGCCCCTCTGTCTTGTAATTCCTCCAGCATTCATGTCTCATCTTCTTCAGACTTGAAGTACATAAGATGCTTTCTGCTGGGGGATTTATTGAGATAAGTTATTGAAGTCAAGCAGTGAGGCAAGCATCCAATATTATGCTATTCATCTCGGAATTTATGTTCCCACTTTCTTTTGAAGGTCTAATGTAATCACAAACAATTTGTTTTGTATATGTTTAAAAATTCATAATTTTCTTGTACAATGGAAAAAACAGCACTTGTAGCTCATTAGTGGTGGGATTCACAAAACATCTGGCTTTTCCTTTTGATGTAATTTCTGTGTGACTAAAATTCTGCCTTCATTCTGAGCAGTTCAATGAGGAGGTGCAATCACTCCGCCAGAAACTCATTAAATGTGCCCATGAGTCAAACTGTATAATCTTCCAAATGTGTTTGCAGAGAATTAGACTCTCTTTCTCCCTGGCATATTCTGATCAAGCTACTCTGTGCTTTGGGAGAATCCTGTACAGCTGAACTCTACGTAAATGAAGTCTGTCTCTGATCCAGGACTCCTCCTCTCTCTTTCTTCATTAAAGCCAATACCAGAGCAATAATATAATCCTAAGAACAGCCATTATTAGAATTACATTACTGCTTATAGGCCCTGCAGCAAACTCAGGTCCCACTGTGTGACAAACACTGTACAAACATTTCCTAAAAAACACTATCTACCCCCAAACACTTGCAAGGTAAATAGATTAGCATAAGCTAAGACAGCATGTGCTACTTATATCATTTACAGGCAGAAACCTGAGGTCTAGACATGGATGGCTTGACTCGCCAAGGTAATGAGCACCCATTGCTCTAATAGAGAGTAGGTGCTCAGTATCCCTGAAAACCAGTCTTGAACTACTTGGCTAGAGTCACACTGGCGTCGTATGGCAAGAGCTGGGGGTTGAACTGAGTTGTCCTGAATCGCTGGGCAGTTGCTTAGCCATAACAGTGCTCATTCTTTCTGCTTAATTACTTCATGCCTTTATTTTTATTGGATTTTTTAAAAAAAATCTGCACCACAATGCTCTCTTCAGGGCCCCATTCTCCAATGAATAAAGGCAGTGCAAAAATCAGCTGAGTACTTGGCCTCACATCCAGCCAGACACAAAGAGGACCCTTCACCATCATTTCACTCCAGTGCCAGAATGAAGAAGAGGATCTGGTGAGCCATAATTAAGAACATTTCAGTTTTGAAATCTGTTGTTTATGCCACATCAGGATCTACCAGAGAACCTTTACAATTTCTTATGAAAACACAAAACGAGGTAGTGTTGGGAGACTGGGAGGCGCAGGTTCACGCTCCTGGTCTCTTGATAGACTTAAACCTGGGTTTTGTGCAAGTCCCTTAACCACCAGAATCAGTCTTCCTCCATCCCTCCTCCTGGAGTCGTTCCATTCTGTGTTAGTAATGGGATGCGGGCAGATGGGGGTATGAGCCCCTGTAACAACGCTATTGGCTGTTTGGTTTAGGGGGGTCCTCTGTTTTTCCAAAAGGTCCACTCTGAACCAGAGGAACTCAGAAACAAACTGGCATTGGTTAGCATTTATTTTTTGTCAGAGAATCAATTGGGGCTGGAAGTGGTGATGACATCAGGAAGTCATCTAAGCCAGCACCCCAATTTATTAGTAGTTTGTGATAAAATTAATTTGTGCTTAGTCAGCTGAAACACCCATAGGATAGGCATCTGGCTGGGGTTGGATAGCCATCTGGCTGGGGTCATCTGACCCCAACACTGTTTCCTACTTAGGCAGGGGGTTGGACTTGATGATCTGTTGAGGTCCCTTCTGACCCTACTAACTATGAAACCCTCCTATCCCTCTTAGGGTGGCCATCACAGGGGACAGTCCAGTTGTCCTCTGTCCTGTACCTATATGAAACCAGATGCTCTTATGTCCTCAATTTTTCTCTTCAAGGGAAAAATTGAGGACATAAAGGCGTCAGGTTTCATATCAATAGAGGATAGAGGACAGAGTAGCAGAAAACGGGAATGTCCTCTCTGATGGCCACCCTAATCCCACTTAGTACAGACGGACACATACTCCCCTTCCTCTAGAAGAAACGCAAGGGCCGTCTCTGCACAAGGCACTGGAAAATGCACTCTCTCCTGGAGAAAATAATCTTAATGTGTACTTGGCTGTCATACGAAGCTTTCCTTCAGTATGCTGTTGCTCTGATACAGACATCTCTTATACCTCTGTAACGCAGTCGCTGTTTTACCTATTAATCTTCCAGATCATTGCTCCCTTTGTTTTTTAGTGCCTCAATCTTCACTGCTCTTCATTTGTATTTCCTCATGTTATAGGCTAAACTATTACTTCCCAGTTCTAAAAGAACTGATATAGTGGCCAAACCATCCCTCCCCTCACACTGACCAAAGTTGACTTCAGACTGTCAAACATTTCCTGACTACTTTTAGAATTCGTACCCCATGCACATACATGTGCAATGGGGTTATCTCAAGCTGAATTGATCCAAGAGAGGCCCCTCTGTTAAGGAACCTGCCTCCGACACCCAGACATCCACCTACCGGTAAAGTGATCAAGACAACCAAAGTCATCCCAAAAAGCCACAGCAGGGAGAGGGAAGCCACTACTAGTGTAAGATGCTAGTGAGAGAATTGGGGCCTATCCTAAAATGTACTGAAGCCAGAGGGAGTGCCTCCAAATGTTGGGTCAGAAGCTTAGCAGTGCTTTGTGGTATGTTATCACTGTCACTAGCACGTAATGCTGGATCTTTAAACAGGGGTCTGCTTCTGTGTAGGATGCTACCAAAATTCCCCGTCTACGCCGTTGCTTCTGAGAAGAACGAAGAGAAAGCTGCTTTAAGATGAGCAAAGCCCCACACAAAAAAACTTCAAAGGGAAGATGTCTACCGAAGTGACTCAACAGTAGCTGATAGCCTCCAGTGCTGCCTCCTGTCATGCCATTCAGCATATGCGGTGTTAGGTACCGATCAAACATAATCCCCTTCCCACCTGCAGACTCAGAAGCTGGGTGAGGTGTCTGTACCGCGCTACTCTGTTTGTGAAAGCTGTGGTCCAGGGCTGTAACTCAGATCAGATACTCTTGCTCCAAGGCTTTCAACAACCAAAGAGATGGTAGATGATATAAAAGCTACTATGCATTTGCATATGCATTGCTTATACTCCCATTAAGATTAGCAGAGACCTCTTCATTTCCTAGCTGAACTGTTTTGACTTGAATGAGTCCCTTACGAGTCAGTCTGTTCCTCTGGACATCCCTTTCCCAGTAAACTTCTCACAGCCTTTATCTGCTAGTTAGACACAGCCTTGAATCCCAATTGATCCCTTAATGATTAGGGTTGGCTAGATTCTTTCTAGGTCAAGTCTGAACCTTTTTTTCCTCATCCTGTTTAACATGATCTGACAAACGTGTAGCCAGTTGTACCAAATCGACAAGACGGCAGAGTTTCAAAGCTGCCGATCATTTTTCATTAGCTGCTTTTGAAAATCCCGCCTTGGAGTACACCAGTTTGCAAAGGTGTATCCCCACCCCATCCTTTGCAAAGCCTGCAGGCAAGGCAGCCCTCATGCTGCTTTTAAACCATGATCACCAGGTAGTCCTTGTAAGATGACACAAGCCATCTTCTCCAGCTGTCCACAGCTATCCTTCCCAGGCCGCTCGCCAGCCCCAGAAGGCGCTATACATAACTCCATGCATTCAGGGCAGCTGTGCATCCATACACGGCACAGGATGAATCCTGTAATTCTAAAGTTAGTTCCAGATAGATGCGGTGCTCAATATTCGTGCGCTCAGATTTTGTCCAAGTACCAACTGCCAAGCTATGTAAGACAGGGCTGAGCTGTCAACTTGGAGCATAACCTGGATAAAATGTCTAAGTTCATTCACTGGTCAGGCGGACGGCGACTATTTTAACTTGTTTAAGGGATGTCTACAAAGATATGGCATGGTTCTAAAAAAAGACTTTCCTTTTTCGTCATTCAGTTCTGGGTTATCTGTTTTGCTTTTGTTTTTTTATCAAGTCACCCCAGTAATCACTTACCAGGACTAACATAACTTTTCCAGGAATTTTAGCTACGTCGCAACAGCGATGAGCATCCGCGGTCGTGAACCATGACATGGATGCTACTGTGCAGCAGCAACAAGCTACTATGTAGCAACTCATTGCTACTGCTCAGTAGGGTTGGAAATAACCCCGGTGCCACTGGGACTGCACAGTAACGGCAAGTACTAATTGACCGCTCACTAACAACTGTGCAGTCGGGGGCAGGTGTAGACGGGCCCGGTATGATATAACATTACTCAGTCAGGGACTTCATCCTACTTAAGCCATCAAATGCGTTTGTGAAGCCTGAGACTAGAAACAATCTTTCAAAAGCTGTGTGTGTACATCCACAAGGGAAAATTACTATGTACCATGCCATCACCCCAATATATGTTTCAATTCGAGTTGAATTGAACAGTGTATAGTTGACCAATGGGGTGAAAGTTATGTACCTGACTACCTAGATGATACCTATGCATAACAGAAAGTTCAGAAGAAATAACAGCTCATCAACGATTTTCAAAAAGGAAAGGAGCAACAATTTGTCCGACTTCAGCTTAGTAAAACATTTTTAAAAACTCAAGGCAGACGAGATTCTTTGGGTGAATCTGATCTCTTTTATTAGACCAACGTAAATAGTTGGGAAAAAAAAATTCAAGCAAGTTTTTGGGTTTAAAAAACCGTGCGTCAGGCTGAGGAAGCATCTGCAGTTGGCGTGTGTGCTCTTCCTGGATGGACTGAAACACCATCAAGAACAAATTGAATGCTTATCTTGCTGGGATCCTATAACGCCAGCTGACTTCCTGCCCTTTGGGCGGGGGGCTGGATTCGATGATCTTCCGAGGTCCCTTCCAGCCCTAATGTCTATGACATCTATGAAACGTATACCCCTTTAAAAACTCAAGTTATTCTACTTCTTCTGTTGGCGTAAGTTTGTTTCTGGGGGTTTTTTAATCTTCCTGAATTTTGTCTCTGATTTGGTTCTTTTTAAGGAGGAAAGGACCTGTTAGCACTGTAGATACTTGCAAGACTCCTTGAAGTAGGCTTGTCCCTGCCTTCTGCCTAAAACTCATACACAGCAAAAACCTACCCAATGAAGGAGGGATTCCCTGCAGAGTATGAACTATAGAAGCTCATTTATCAAAACTAGATTGTTTTTCAAAAATACCTTGGGCCAGATTCGATCTTGGTGTAAATAGGGGTCAGGACTTCATTCAAGTCCGTGAAGCTTTCCCATGGTTTTATCTGTTCAAATGTCTGTAGCACTTGGTTTTGCTGGTAGTACTATTTTGAGGATGATAAAAATATTCTACCTGACCTGAGAAGTTTATTCTGAAAGCTCCAGCTCAGGCAGTGCATGTTTTGGGATTCATTGCGTTGCTAGTGGCCAAAATATATTATTATTGAAGCCAAATGTGGTTCTGAAAACAACGCTTCATTTTCAGTCTGTACAGTCAGGGCTTCTAGCTACTAGTCCTTACTATGCTTCCTAGGCCAAACAAGTCTCAGAGAGGCAACACAGCCTTGATGATAATCTGGGAATTGGACAGCCGGAGCAAATGCTGGTTCCCTTCTATGCCTAGCAGCCTCTTTGTGTTCATTATAGTTTATTTTTGGCAGTCTTTGCTTCAAACAGTTCTGCAAAGTTTATATTCCAATGTGTATTTTGCATTTTTGTACTTGTAGTCACAGTGTAAACCAGACATTGTTTGGGACCGCACGAAGGAAAAGACTTGTGATTCTTATTTCAGCTATTGTTCTGAAATGCTGCGGTCCTCCTGTTTTGTTCTGATATATATTTAAATAATCCTTTAAATTTACACAATGCATTTCATGAAAAAGACTCTTAAAGCGTTTTCAAGACACATCTACAACACAGAATCATAAAATCATATAAAAGTAGGGCTGGAAGGGACCTCGGGGCCATCTAGTCCAACACTGCTCGAGGCAGGATAATCCCTATCCAAAACATCCCATACAAGAGTTTGTCTAACTTAATCCTAAAACCATACACAAGCAACCCTGTCACACCATTACCAGGTAGAGTGTTTTGGGGTATTAGAAAGTTGTATAATTATCCTTATTACTCCACAAAGCATGAACAAGGGATGGAATGGGGGTGTTAAACACCATGAGTTATTGAGTTACTGGGGAATGGTTATTTCACAATAGATGTTCCTGGATAACTCCATGGTAGGGGACAGTTTTATTCTGGGTTTATCTGAGAATAGCAAATGTATTTTAGATACATACCCCACTATAATCCTAGTTAATTTTCACAGGTTGATAGTCCTTAATCTCCCTATGTTATTAAGCCATTTTATAAGTCATATTCATGCTACCGTAACTTTAGTCATATGAGCAGGACAGTTGACTAACAGAAATAAGGCTGAAAGATTTTTTTTTTTAAATAGCTTGATTAGTGATCAGAAACAGCCAGCATAAATTCACCAAGAACAAATCATGACTGACCAATCTGAATTCATTTTATAAGCTGGCAGGCCCCATGGATGGGAAGAGGGTGGCACCTGTATGATATACCTTCTCGTGGCAAAAGCTATAAAAATTTTTTTTTAAATCTCTATAAAAAGAGCTATAAAAATCACAAGCTTCAGCAAAGCTTTTGACTCCGTCTCCCACAATATTCTCATTAATAAGCTAAGGAAATACAGACTAGATAGAAGACTGTAAGCTGGCTACATAAGTTGTTGACGCATTTTGCTCAGTGAGTAGTAGTCATCAATGGCTCGATTTCTGATTTTGAGGGTGCAACAAGTGGGGTTCGTCAGAGGCAGTCCTGGGTCTAGTATTGTTTAATATCTTCATTAATGATTTGGAAGATGGGGCTGAGTGCATGCTTAGCAAATCTGCAGATGACACCAGTTGGGGTGGAGTTGCAGACACTCTGAAGGTCGCAGCAGGGCTAGGGTCTAGAACGAGCTGTATAGATTGGGCAAATGAGCTGCAATCAACCAGATGAAATTCAACAAGGACAAGTGCAAAATAATCGCATGCACAAATACAAACTGGGGAACAACTGGCTAGGCTGCAGTACTGCACAGAGGGACCTGAGGGTTACAGTAGAACATAAACTGAATATGGGCTAACAGTGTACACTTTTTGCAAAAAAAAAAAAGGCCAACAGGATACTGGGTTGTATTAACAGAACTATCACTTGCAAATCAAGGGAAGTGATTCTTCCACTCTATTCAGCATTGATGAGGCCTCACCTGCAGTACTGTGTCCTGTTTTGGGGCCCACACTTCAGAAAGGATTTGGACAGATTGGAGAGAGCCCAGGAGACAGCTACAAAAGTTACTCGAGACTTGGGAAACATGATTTATGAGAAAAGGCTGAAAGAAATATGTTATTTAGTTTAGGGACGAGAAGATTGAAGGAGGATTTAATAACAGTCTTCAAATATCTGAAGGGCAATTTATAGAGAGGATGGAGATGAGCTTTTCTCTTTGGCTGTAGGAGACAGGAGTAGAAGCAATGGAATAAACTGCAGCAGAGGGAATTTAGGTTGCAGATTAGCAAGAATTATCTGACTATGATGAGTGGGGTCAAGCACTGGAACAAGCTACCAAGAGAAGTTGTGGAAGCTCCATCCTTGGAAATTTTCAAGATCAGGTTGGACAGACACTTTTCTGGGATGGCTTTAGTCAGGGGTGATCGAGCAGAGGGCTAGATTAGTTGACCTTGTGAGGTCTTTCTAGCTCTACTTTCCTACAGTTATAAGACAGGACAACATTTCTCTTTGAGCCAAGTTCCACCAATTTTCTCTTCTGTTTTATTCCAAGCTTTTGCAAGATTATCACCAGGCGCCATGTTCTGGAATCAGAAAATACCCCGTGTGTATCGATTTTGCCATGTCAGGGGAGGATTTAAGGGCATACAACAAGTGCAAATAAGAGAGGAAATGCAGTCTAAGGGATGGAGCACAGAACAAGGGCATTCTAATTCCAAAGACAAAGACTAGCATGCGAGTCCCACCATTACTTCCATAGGTCAAAATAGCAACGATAGTAAAATATTCCCTGCACCAAACCTCAGGAGATCATGCCCATGCCCCTTGGCTGATGGACTGTGAGCATACTGTAACCATGTGTAAATTGGACTACTGGAGCTCATTTCTCCTAAGGCTTTGTATGCAGAAACCTCTGCTCCCATAGCAAGAGAGGACCATATGGGGAAAAAAGGACTGGCAAAAGTTCATCATCGTTGCGCTGTACACACTCCTCTGGTGTCCCAGTTGGATTCTGCACCCAGTTCAACATCCTGCTCTTGCTCTTTACAGCCATTGAGAAGCTAAGCACCCCAAGGGTTTTCACTCTGCCTCTGGCTAAGTGATACGGCTTGACACTGGGGTTGAGGATACTCCAAAATCAAAAATGCAACATTTTCAGGATCAAGGAACGTACTGTTGTAAAAAAGGCTCGAGGTACTGTAACCTGGGGGAAGAGTTTCCTATATCTGTTTGCTCTGACATCTTTTCTGAGCCTTAGTTTTCTAATATATAAAATGGGTAGTCCTTCGCTATGGAGCACTATGGGTAATATGTTGCAAAAACATAGGTAACAAGAACACAAGCTATTACAAGAAGACTTGAAACGAACCAAGAGTTTAGAGCTGGATATAAATCTCACACTCCCAGTTATTGGCCAATATCTAAAAGGAAAGGATTAGAGGAGAATTGTCCATATGGCCACGTTATTTAATGAGTGCTCAGTGAAGAGAAGGGGAGAAGGGGACATGTTGCACCTCTTTCTGAACCGTGTGATACCGATCACTGTTAGACATGGACCACTACACTGAGAACACAGGGACATTCCTGTGTTTCTTAAGTGCTTTGGGATCCTTACATGGACAAAGACAGAATTGTAATGTGAACTCATTATCTTATTATTGTATTACAATAAAAGCTGGACCCAAGTGTGGCAAATGTAGGATGTGGAAATAACTTCTTAGTGAGAGCAGGATTTTTCCTCTGGTTCTATTATACTAACACTAAGGGGGACATTTCTGAATTACAACTCAGAAAAGTAGGTCAACATCAAACCTGGGATTGAGGGGAATTGTGGATCAAGACTGCAAGCCTGACCTGCTTGAAGAGGGGCAAATGAAAGAGGTACTGAAGCCTCTGAGAGAATGAGCCACTGTCTCTTACTCTGATTGAGCTTTGAAGAGCTTGGCAGTGAAGCAGTTGTATAGGCATATGTCCTTTTAAAAAGAAAGAAAGAAAAAAAAAAACCCCACCCCGGTATTGATTTAGACAGAAAAGTCAAATGTTTCTGTTGCTACAACTGTGACAATAAATTCAAAAATAATTCAGGAGCTTCTGGCTCTCAACATGACAGGCCAAGGGGATATGCTTCCTGGAGTGGAACCTCCCCCAGGGGTGGCAGGGAGCAGTGGGAGAGGATTAATGACTGCACAGCTGAACCTACACAATGCACGACATTAGGAGGGCTTTGCTATAATGAAACCTTCAGCCTTCAGCTGCCTTGCAGACTTACTGAATAGCAGCTGCCAGCTCTGTGGAGAAGCTTGGCACAGTGGAAAAAAGGGTCTGATGGAAAAAGTGGAGCTGGAATTCAAAAGGGGGAAAAGGGAAAGCCTGAATCAGAGAGAGGTTTTCTGTTGGTTATCAGCTGATGACCTACGCGGGGACTTGGTTATTCTGGGGGATTTGCATGCACAACTCCTATCAGTGTCTAATAGGATAAACGTAGCCATTTACTCAGTAACTTTTGAAAGTCTTTGCAATCTGCTACAGTAGGGCACTATAACTACTCTCTGACTTATTATTTGTATTTGAGGTGGTGCATAATGGCTGCAGTCATAACCTAAGGCCCCACAGTGCTCGGCACTGTACAACCCAGAACTAAAAGTTGGTGGCTGCTCCATAAACCTCACCACCTCAGTGTAAAACAAGAGACGAGTGCTTACAGAGGAGATTGTAAGGGAATAGTAAAATGGTGGCAGTGTACATACATTCAGATAATCTGGGAGAATACTCCCAGGTTCATTCTCCTGGTAGAGAAACTTATCCAGCGCTGCGTGTATGTACGTTTGAATGTTGAGGCCTTAAAGAGTAGAGATGTTGTAATGATGACACCATCCAGCCAGAAAAGGGCAGACGGGGGGGGAAAGGGGGGCAGCAGTGTAGTCTGTGCACATATATGTGTGATCTACCACCTTCCTTAGTCTGCCTGGTGACAGATGGCAGTAGAACATAGGGCAGCCCTGTTTGGCTGACCCAGACTGCCGCTAGTCATCCTGTGTTTCTCTGTAGCTCAGTGTGGGGATTGTGAAGGGTGTTGCATTCTGCTCCCTGCTGGAAAGCCAGTGACACACTGGCTTCCTGGGCAGGATGTTGGAGGACAGTGTTTTCTTCTGAGAGAAGCCATGGCATATACAGACATTCACTCTCCCAGGAGATTTAACCCTGGTTGTTCCCTGGCTATTTTTCCCCTGGAAGTGGGCCATTTTTACTCTGGAAAAAAAAGTTTGACCATCCATACACTTGTGGTTTCTCCTGGAAGAGCAGCAATTCTCCCAGGAGAAACTGAATGCCTGTACAAGGTAAGTGTTGGTTTATATAGCATACTTTGTCACAGAGCCTGCAAAGCTCTGAAGAGGCTGGCATCAAGGCACATGAAACTCTCTGATTCTCCAAATTCCATAATTCAATGTTGCTGAAGGTATAGTGTATGTGACTAATAGAAATAGTCAAAAAAGGAGGAAAATATGTAGAGAATATGAATTGGCCTCCATAATTATGAATTGAAATGAGAAATTATGCTGAGACTCTGAAAGCCGAAAAAAATATCAGTCATATTAGACCCGAGATCAAAAAGTAAACATTGCTAGCGCACAAAGACACTGACACTCAGCCTTTAACACCAAAAGGTGTTATCAAGTTATGTTATCAAGTATGATTGATATTTGTTATGAAGTATGATTGCAGTGATCCACAACAGAGCTAGATACAATGAGGTTTCTGACCCAATGAGAACAAAGGGATCATTAACATAGTATATAGGTAAGTTCACCAGTGAGGAAATGAGTAAATGAAGGCTGTCTATCCCACGTGCCTTGTTTGCTTAAGTTATTCTTTCTTTCTCCATCCAGTGATGTGAAAAACTTAAACCTAAGGAACAGACTGAACACAGGTATTTTCAAGAGCTTTTGTAGGTTTGATAGGCACTGGGCATTCATTATTTCATGAAGCTATAGAGCTGGCAAGTTTCAATCCCTTAAATGTAAGTTGTTTCTTTGGTTGCCTCTGCCACAGAATCCCCCTGGGGTCTTGGGTAAATCACTTAACTTCTCTCTTTGCCACCTCCTCTGCCCTTCCACTCTTCACACCATCCTTAGCTCCCCTTTCCGTAAAATAGAGTATAATGCCTTGGGGAGGGATGATTTAAGTAATATCTGCAAAACTCTGAAGATGAAAAAGAACATATAAGTGGTAGTTTGATGCTATTAACATTTTAATACATGTGGAGTCAGATTCTGATCTCATTTACTCTGGCATATACTTGGAATAGCTTCATGGGCTCCCATGGAATTACTCCTGATTCAACCCAAGAATCTTACATATTCTGCACTTATTTGATCAGCATCAAATAAGTAGATTTTTGTTTCCCTCCCAGCTGTTTCTTAGAGAGGCAGCTCTATACAATTACATCAGTTTGTAAATTGAAATTTGGTTTTATGGACTTGAGATTCCACATGGATTTACATAAAATGGCTGATGGTTTATGCTGTAAAAAACATAAAAATCAATACAATGTCCAAAAAAAAGAGGAAGAGGGACCAGCACAGAATGAGGAGGACAGCCCCAGAAAGCTAATGACCTTGAGAGGCAAGAACAGCAAGGGGGGAAAGGGAGGTTAACCCAGAGCACAGATATAATACCACAGAGCTTGCTGCAGAGGGGAAGAAAGGGCTCAAGAGGAAACAAAGAAATAGTTGAATGCAAGCAAAGAAAGGACCCCAAAATAAAACCTTAGAAAGGCAGCAACTCCCTAGACCAACCCTAAAGAAGGGCACAACATGAGGAGACTGGGAAACTTTATGACAAAGATGTTTTGTCTGAATACTCAGGCAGAAAGCTTCAGCTGATTCATCCATTTTTGAATTTTAATGATCAGTTCGAGTGATAATTACTGAATTTCTATATTTATATAAAACCAGCACATAAAATAGCATGATCTGATATTTATGAAGTGCCAGTTTTCCATAAATACAGAGATTTGTTAATGAGCACTGGGAACTATTCATTAAAATTCAGAAGTAGATAAATAATGAATAAGAATTGCTGTTTATTCATTAAAATTCTCCACAAAAAAATTGAAAAATATTGCCTCACTTATTGTTGATGAATCCCGTCTGTTTTATGGGAGATTTGTTTTAATTAATGCCGTTTGACACTGTTAGTACCAGAATAGCAAAGAGCTATTCACACGCGGCATGTTGTGATTAGGGCCACATTAAAGCAGTCTAAAGTCCTTGGTATGAAGATGAAGCACTTAAGTAGGACCCAAAGTGCCACCCCCAAGGGAGACCTCTATAAATGGTAGGGACCACCCACACAGTGGCAGGTTGATTGTGGATCACGCTGCCGTCCCTTCAGGTGACTCGGGATCTGTCACAGAAGGGTGGGACTTGCCCTCCTCCAGTTGAGCTGAGGACTTGCCTGGGGAGGGTTTTTGTCCCACCCACCAGAGCAAAGGCATGAAGGGGAAAGGGCTTTGATGGTGAATATACTCTTATACATTCCTACTATGCATATGCATGTGTACACACACACATACTCCTAATATACTCTTCAGAGGAATGGCACTGTTTAGCCCTGTCAGAAGGACTGGCTTAGGCTGTCTGCAAACTCAGGCATGCTGGACTGTGCCAGGAGAGGAAAACCGAAAAAGAAGCTTTAGTCTATATCATTGCCCGTTTCCATCCCTGCTTAGAAAGATCCTGTTAGCTCCATCTCGATGTTTTCCTTTTTTGACTTCTCTCTGCCTGCGAGTTTCCTCTTTCATACAGCGGACGTCATTTTGCTGAATGCTGGTTCAGTTCAAAACCTGGCCGTGTGCTATGGTTCTCTGTTGGTCCAGAAAGCTTACCTAACTCGCTCAGAGGCAGCTTAGTGGCGTTGCAATAGGAAACCCTGAGAACCTGAACTCAAATGCACTGCACAGAACTGGGAGTCCATCCACTGACTTCACTGAACTTCGGAGCAGGTCTTAAGCGAGCTATTTCATTTCCTCTGCAGAGCGCAGTAGGGAAAGCAATATTGTCAGCTGAGCACCTGTCAAGAACACAAGTTAAAGGACTGTTCGGAAGTATGTAGAATTGAAATGAGGATTCAAGGGCCTCTTTACAAGCACTGTCCCCCCCCCCCTTTAAAATGAAGAAAGACAAAATGGAGCTCAGTGTATTAAACAGGGACTTTACAATCATTTGGTTTGTAAAAGGTCCCCTCTCCACCTTTCATTTCTCCTGTCTCCTCTTGACTTCTTGGCTTTCCCTGAAAGCAGGATTTAAAACAATAAAATTGGGGTTTTATGCAGAATACCAAATCGACTCCTGCAGGGAACAGAATTAATTCCACTCAGGAGCAGAACACGAAACCTAGAAGCATCAAAGCGTAGACATAAATTCAATATCCCACTGAGCCCATCACTTAGGATACTTCACCCTTTCCTGCATGTCTATCTTTCAATCAAAAGTGGCTGTAGGAAGAGCGTTTATTTTAGTTCAGTCTAGTGTTATAAAAGGTGGGGGGTATGGGGAGGGAACTGCAATGGCAGTTCCTGTCTGTTTACCGCTTGAGGTTGGAAATCTATAATTTTGCAAATGCCAAATGCATTAATCCAACCTGTCATGTTACAGCTCTGTCTTTAGATCAAATGGGATTAAAAGATTTAGTCAAAACTCTCCTGATACATTTAAACAATATGACTAGAAATGTCATATTCAGGAAAATGAATATTTTGAACAGCACAATTTGAAATCAAGAACACCTGGTGTATTGAAAAGAGACAGATGAGCCATGGCCCTGATCCTGTAACGCCTTTAAGCACATGCATAAGCACCTAAGTATTGGCATGACTTCTACTGGAGTCTATGGGGCTACCTATTCATGTAGAGCCAAGCAGGTGCTACAGTACGATGACTTCCATGCTTAAAGTGATGCATAGGTTTAAACGCTATGTTGTATAAGGGCCTTTAAACATTGCTCCAATATTAAGAGTGTACGCTCCCTTTTCCAAAAGGGTTAGTTCTTTGAATAAACAGTATGGCCTAGGTCAACCGGCCTAGTCTGCTCTCTTTTCTTACCTTGACTCCATTATTTATAAAAAGCAAAACATCTTTAAGTGGGTTAGCTTCCCAGACACAGGAAGTCTGGGGGAGGGATGCTGATATATTTGCTAAGCAAAGGCAGTTGGAACTATGTGACTGAATAATGAGCAATTATCACTAAATATCACACTAAAGATATCACACTAAAGCACTAAGTAAATACCGCCTCAAAAATGACTAAATATGACACTAACATACTTTGTGGGTAACTAGGAAATATGGTGACACACACAGCAGAGGGCTGTACTCTCTGGAGACCTTGGCTATCTTATAATGATGCAATAGCTCGAATAACCTTTTTGCTTGTACCTCTTTTAATTGGCCTAAAGTGTACGAGTTGTACAAATTATGAAGATATGGAGGTAAATGGGAACTGGGATGAACTGCAACTTAGGTTTCCCAATAGGAGATTGTACCAGAATAACCTGATATCTTTCTTTGCTAAAACAACAGTAGATCTAATCTATCTGGACTGTACTAAAAATGTCATATGTTATCACACAGGAAAATGTTAGTTCAGTTGGACAAGAGGGGATTGAGCAGAAACACTGCGAGGCCAGGAAGGAACGGGCTGAAAGAGAAATGACCACAGGTGGCGTTGAAGGGTGGACTCTCAGACTTGAGGGAGGTTACTAATGGAGCTCCCCAAGGATAAGATTTGGACCTGATCTTGGGAAATGAATGCCCTTAATGCAAAAGTCAGGAGTGAAACGTGTCAGTGATGCCGTGCTTGGAGGCGTTGGCCGTACAGAGACACATAGGGCACAAGAGCAAATAAGTGCAGATGGGCCCATTTAATTCAGGCTGAGAAGTGGAAGAATCTTTCTAGCCATTAGAGGAATGAAGTTCTGGTACAGGCTTCAGGAGCAGTAGGCTGAAACAATTTAAGTGATTTTAAGACGTAGCTTGAGCCATGTATGCAAGGGACTGGGTGGTGTGCTTGCTTGCAATGACTCGGTGACTTGGGTCATCCCTTTGAGTCCTGTGCTCCTAACATCAACCTCAGTTAACCAGGTTCCAGTCAACTGAAACATGTGGCCAGCTGAGGGTTACTTGCATCTCCTGATGTCACTTGTCTGGTGTTGACTACTTTAGGTCCTCATAAGCAGAAGAGGAATGCAGGCTAGAGGACATTGTGATACAGCGTAAGGAGACTGAACAGGCAGACCTATACAGTGCTTTGTTTTATCCACCTTTGCCAGACATTTCCAACAACTTCTCCATGAGTCCTGATGGGAGACCGGGCACTGGTGATATTCATGTTTTATAAAGAATCTGCTTTCTCCAGCTCTTACCCCTCCTTTGCTGTTAAACGGAGACACGCTGGTAGAGAATGAAAGGAGGCAAAAATCTAGCTGGTCACTTTTAATCAAAGAAAGAGCAACTGAAGCATTAGGGAGGAAATCACTGTCCTTTTAATGTCTACTTTTCTCCCTCTCAAAAATAACATAGCAGAGGATTGTAAACACTGGGTTAGCCACAATTAAAGATGCGTAAGGGGGGGGTATTTTCCCCCCCTTCCGCCTCTTCAGAACTGTTTCAACCTCCCTCATACATTTTCTTACTTCAAAGTTTGACTGTACTGTTACCACTGAGGTTAGCATTTCATCTTTTACAGTATATCAAACGCATGCAATGGAAATTGCCCTCTGTATTGTTCTTGACAAACCCAAGAACAAACTGGAGGCCAAATTCATAAGCAAAGTCTCTTCTGTGACGCGTCATATTATCCATGTCCCTTTTTTCACTTAATAAACTCTTACTGACCAAAACAGCAAGAACCACCTGCTGTGAAAAATCGCTATTGCTCTGTTACGTATTTCTGATGAACTCCAGGGATATCCAGACAATGCTCCTTTATTTATATCTAGAAATGAGAACTTGTACCTTTTAACTCAGGGGCAGGCAAAATGCAGCCTGCGGGCCATTCAATTAATATTCATCTGCCCCGCGTGGCCCTTGATGGCTTGCCAAAACTCACTAAGCAGCCCTCTACCCAAAATAATTGCCCGTCCTTGGTTTAACTCACGTATTTGCACCCTGGTTTTGAATACAAACACATCTGGAAAATGGGCGAGGAAAACTTGGAGTTATTAGGATCCTGTTATATACACTTAAAGACTCCTTCCAAATTCAGGTTTCCTTTTAGAAATGAAGAACAATAATGTAAGGGTTTTTTAAAACTGTTTCCTTTTGGCTGAGGTCAGCATACTTTTTTAAATGTTTAAAAGCAATAGTTCCCTCATAAAATATTTGTAAGTAATAAGACAACCTTTTATAATGGCTAGAAAAAGCTATTCCTAGTGCTCAGCATTGTGGTATCTAAGTAGCTAGAGCAATGTTTTAGCACCCAAAGATGCATGCCGGTGCCTGGTAGGGTTTGAAAAGCAATGATACGCCTAACTCTTAATAGGTATCAGGGGCCAGGTCTTCAAGGGTATCTAAGCATCTAGCTCCCATTGAGGAATGTCTGGGCCCAGGAGCCTCACTTGTTTTGAAAATCCCTTTTGGTGCCTATATCACTTGGAAAACCTGGCCGCTGGCAGTTCTGAAAACCGTATCAGGTGAAGATAAGATCCCTCGAGGTTACTGAAATGGTTCAGTACCTGCTAAGCCTTTATTCCATGCATATTCAAGTACCAGTCACCCCACTGAGGTCAGCAAGGCTACTCACCTGCAGAAGGTTTCTGATGTGTGTAAATGTGTACAGGAGCGAGACCCAAAGCAAATCAAGAACCCATGCATGACATTAAAACATATTAAAATAAAATTGCCAGTCCCTTACAACAAGACGCACATGCTGTACAAGCCACAAATGGGTTGTCTTATGTACAAGCCGATCATATTTGGCATGTAAGATTAAATTAAAGTTTTCTAATTGCATTTAGGAACATACAAAGTACTACAGTCTAACGTGTAACAAATTAATTCTTCAGGCACAGCCTAATTGGATGAAAATTGATTTATCATGTTTGGACCAAATGAACCAGGAAAGCACGACTAGTAACAGTGAGATAGGAAAAATAACATGCTTATGGCAGTAATACTTAGTGAAGAGAATGCATACAAGAGAATAATGTACAATATGAAAATGTTACTCTGGACAGTGAAATTATGGGGTACCAGGAGACACTCAGGTCAGCTATATAACGTGAATTTAGGGGCTTTGGTCACATCTGACACACTGGCATGTGCTTATAGAGGTAAAAAGGTAGGAAATTCATTTTAGCCCAGTTAAATGTTGTTCTACCTTAAAAAAAAAAAAGTCTTTCAGCCAGTTAAGTTATTGTGGGAAAGTACTACAGTATTGCATATAACATTGTCCTTTTTCAAGTGTCCTCCAGGCTTTTATGTGAAGTGTGTGCTTCTGCCATAGAACGCTACAACAGTATGAAATACGCATGGAAAGGGCCTTGCTTGTTTTAAGACTATAAATTTTAGGGTCATTTTTGTAGGATCCTGTTTCATGTCTCTATAAACTCACTGGTTTTCTCTTGATTCAATTCAATAGCACTTGTATTCCCCAGAAAAAAATATTTTATCCTCTTCAATAAGCAAACTTAAAAGCCTGCTGCATAGAGAGAGCTCTCATGCCTTAGCTACACAGGGACAGTCATAATTTGTCTGAAGACTAGGGAAGGGCACCAAATAGTGATGCCGAAATCCCAAAGGATCTTGCTGAGTAACAGTAAGCATGAGATCACTACCTTGGAGTGACATTATCAAAGGTGGCTCATTCGGGCCTAGTGAGGGTTGGGGCATTGCAGCTTCCATGTGCGTATAAGCTGCTTTGCATGAGCCATGTCTACCACCGAGTCCTACATAAGCACAGAATGGGAGTATAAGTATTGTGACCCAAAATCAAATACACCACATTATGATCTCTGATATAGTGAAACTGCATCCATAGAACAGAGAGGTTCAGAATAAAACACAGGATCCAAATGCATCCAACTTCTGGGGTGGTAGAAGTCTGGATTTTATACCATGTGGTCATCGGTAGGTTATAATGAAGCCAAGTGAAAGTCCTGCCAAGCATGGCCATGAACAGAGTGCAAGAGTTGCAATTTCATTAATAATGAAATGTTGCTTACCTGTGGGGAAGCAAAAATCCATTGTCCTTCACAGATTAAGCCTTGTATCGGTGCTTTCCAGGGACACCCTCTGTTGTTCATCTGTACTACAACGTAAAAAATTAAACTGGCAGTGGACAGACTCCGTCAGGTGGAGGCCAAGATTTCCATCAGACCTCTAAGATTGCCTACCGCACGTGTTCAAGAGACTCCCTCCTATCATTATTAATAATAAGATTAAATTAAATCTGGGCATCATAATGGACAGCAGGATCATAAAGATTATTAAATCTCTCCTCCAAAAATGCTGACTCCTTAGGAACAACAGGTCTTCATTAAGGAGAGGCTAATTTGCCATAAAGAATTGCATTACTTATGCAAAGAGACCAAGTGCTGCAATTGTCGGCAGCATACAAAACGTGTCCCAGAGAATACACAACCTGAATGTGCCCGGGCGGTGACAAAACACGTTCCTGCAAAGGAAATGAAAGCTTCAAATACTTAAAATATCAAAAGACAACATTTTAGCTGTAAAAGCCAAAACTGGGGGGCGAGGGGGGCATGATTGCCAAGTTTCCAGTGAAGCTTCATCTTTCATGTTAAGGGAAAGGAATGTTTCTCTAGGGGCTTTTACCTCATTTCAAAACCCACCACAGATGAATGTCTCAGAAGAGTAATCCTGAGGTCAACAGATTATGAGACACAAAAATCTTCCACCTATAAATGATTCTTCCATCTTTGAATAGAGGCCAGAGGTCTGACACAAGTGGCCAACCCATACTAAAAACTGTCCATGAGCGACTGATTTGTTTAGCCACTTCCCCTCCTCCAAATAGGCCACAATAGATGCAGCACAAGGAGTTGATCTACCAGTCAAGCCAGCTTCTTCCCAGTTTGGGTATTAAATAACTGCAAATGTCACCTAGTCTAAGAATTCATAGAGTTCACCTAGTCTAAGAGCCTAACTTGCAGCTCAGGCTCAGTTTGCCTTGTGGGCCCCTCAAGCAGACATCAGACAGGTGTGGGGACGCGTCGGTTTTGCCCTGAGATCATTTATTTTTCATCAGTTTGTTTTAGAGGGTTTTGATGCAAAGCCACAACCTTCTTTCAGCTTTTAATGAAGCCCAAAAATATTGGGCCAGAAGCCCACGAAAAGCAGAACAGGGAGAAGAATGAAAGGCTTTTGGAGGGGGTGATGTTCCCAAGGATAACCTACGGGACAAGAGCACTCAAGTTCAAAAATTACCTGAAACTACTTAATGTCTAATTTTTCAAAAACTCTAATATTGGAAGTGTATGTTCAGTGGCACACGCAGTTATCAGTATTGTGAACACAAGTGGTTCTATCCATATAAATGTCTCATTTTCTTCATAAACCTTGGTAACTACCTATTACACCTTCTTACTTAGTCGTCTAAAAGCTAGCCCTTTGTCGCCTGCACATCAGTGTCCTCATCTGTAAAATCAGGATAATATTGGTTATTTTGATTATAGGGTTTGAACAAAGAAATATTTCTGCGGGGTGCATTTACAATCTTTGGCTAGTGCTTTCAAGCACATAATATTAATAAGTGTTGTTGTTCTATTTGTAGGCATATTCAGCTAGGGCGCAAGACACTACTATAGCATATAGTGTTGCAGTTGGGGGAAAATGCATGGGAATCTTTAGGACAAATGTCAAGGATGCCCACACCCAGGACCCTTCCCCTGAGTTGTAGCTCTGAGTTTCATATTTGTTTTAAAAGCAGTATCAAGGCAAAATTTAAAAATAAAACCCATAGATGGCATGAATGTGCACAGCCTTACTGGAGTCAACAGAGCTACTCTGTTTTATATCAGCTGTGGAGCCAGCCCAAAGCATTAACGCATTTCTATTAAGCAACTTACAGAGAGGGATTGCTCTTCAGGTGGACGCAATCCAGAATGAAAATTGAAAAGCAGGAGAAGTCCAGAGATGGACACACTCACAAGCCATCCAACGCTGTAAAAGTAAACCCCTGTGGAGGCTTCTGGGATTATTTCAAGGAGGTGGTAAATGGCTCAGAATAAAAACAAAATAACAAAAGTCCAACCTCACCAGCTGTGTTTTCTCTCATATGGTCTAAGAATAATTGTATGCTCTAACAATGAAAACAGCATAAAATGCAAGGTTTGCTTGACTTTCCTTTAAAGAGCCCCTGCTCTTCTGAAAAAGCAAAGACCTTTCCTACCTTTTCCTTTAACATGTCTGTTCAGGGTCAGTGGTTCTCAGTCTCCTGGATTAGCTGAGTCTGCAAGGAGTCTCAGAAGTAATACCTTATGGCACGGTCGCTTTTATAAATATTTGAGAAATATTTAATCATCGGTGTTCCAGACAAGAGTAGCATGTGTTATACAAATGGCTCTATACTTATCTGCAGAAGTGGTTGGACGCAGTTATAAGCAACCAATTGATCTATTGGACTCCATAGTAATTTGTTACAATTGACTGACCACTTATGAGAACATCTGTTCGTCATTTATTAACTCTTTAGAAACTGTTTCTCAATCTACCCTCAACAGATAGCATGACTGGCTCAGCTGTTGTTTCTGACACTGGGCAACACAAAAGAATTCAGCAAATCCATCCCTCTGGCTAATGACAACCCATAAGACCCATTTAGGATTTGGATCATTATGGGATTCAATAAAAATTCCCTGAGAGCAGCAACTGGCTGCTTGTGTGACTGTTTCTGGCCTGTATACATCACTGAACACAGACAAACACAGAGCTTGTCCCAGTGTGGAAAATGGGGCAGGATGCTCCAGGTCAGAGAGGGTTATCTCCTTATCTCAAATGTGTGATAAAGGCCACATGCTGTGATCCATGCAGACCTGCTTTTACCTGCTGTTTCAAAGTCACTTTACTGAGGCCAATTCTGATTAGAATCGGAAATCAAGACGCTTCAGAAGGGGAAAAAATCCATGTGACGCGATGCACTTTCCTTTCCACCATCACATTCTAGGGTACCTTGTTGCCTGAGGGTGCCTATACATGTCATGGGGCTTAGTCCTCATTAAATTAAATAGGTTTATAAAATTTAAACTTGTTTATTTTGTAGCGTCACATCAGCGTTTGCACGTAGTAGGTTTTCGAATGAATTAAGCCCAGCGTTTAATTCCCTGGAAAGTCCAGCAGGAAGCAGCAACAATTGACATGACTGATAAACAATTAAAATAAACCATAATACAGTATCCCCTACTCACTACCTCAGTGACGTGAGACAAGGTTGGCCACCATTGGTCTCTCACCTCCATCTGTTATGTTGCAGAATGGCATCTTTATCTCTTTCCTTTATTATCATGACATTCCAGAAGTCAAATTGTTACAATACATATTATAAACCCAGTGGAAGTCTATAGCAGAACATAATAAAATGAGCCAAATCCTTAGCTGGTGTAAAAGAGCATAGCTCCATTGATTCCCTTGAAGTCATACAAACCCCATTTTGTTTACATCAACTGAACTCTTGGTCCTATGGGCTTGCTTACTTCAGTTAAAATATAACAACTGCCTCTTCACTTTGCATAGGCAATTAAATCTGCCACTTTGCACGTAGGATAATGTTCATGCTCTGTAGCAGGCTTGGCTAGCACACTCTGTTTTGGGCTTGAAGCCCATTTCGTTTAAGCTCTGTGTGCCCCAGGACAGTTTGCTGTTATATTTTTGGCACTGCATGCCACATGCATATGGTTCCTATATTTCTACAAAAATACAAGATGGGAGAAAAACAGGGGCGGGGGTGTCTTATAAAAATAACTAGTTTCAAATAAAATCTTTGACTTATTTTTTTTTTTAAATGCCACCCAACAGCTGACAGGCCAATGGCAAAAATATTTCACTAATCATGGCTGGTTTTCATCCAATACTGGGAGAATTTTGACCAGCTCTCTACAAACATGTGCAAATGTATTAATGCAGATGAGCCACTAGAAGTCCTGGGTCATAACACAGTTTTCAAAGACATTTGTGATCGGTTCAGTACATTTTTCTTAACATTTGGTGAAAACCCATACTTTTAGGAGGTAATTTTGCTTTTTAAATGACTGTCCAACTTGGCTCCAAACACAACTGACTGTCACCTGTGTTGGTGAAAATGTCTTTGTAGATCGTCTTGCCGACACACAACAGTTGTGCTTCATTTTTGTTTCCCCCTGCTGAGGTGTCTAAAGATAGGCTTCACTATACTGTTGGCAGCTCTTGTTTGGATCAAAAATAGAAAGAGGCTCTGCTGCTTTTTTATCTGTCATACACTTAACTAAAAGTTCCCAAATTACAAGCTATAACAGGTTTATATTGCTTTGTTTGACAGCTATTTTTCCCCTCTTGCATGGATATCCCACTCTTTGGTGAATTGCCTATGATTGGGGATGATTTATTATCTCACTGATTCCTGAAACTGCAGATTTTAACAGTGTAAAATATTGATTTGGAAAAACAAACCTGGGAGTTGTTCAGTCTGACTCTCATTTATGTACAGTATTGAGATGTCCATCCATTTTCATATTTATTGGTAGGTGAAAAATCAGGCATGTCAAGCAGCTCCATTTCTAAAGTAAAGTACTTCTCTCCCTCAGATGCACATGAATAATTCTCATTAACCTTCAAGGGATTAATGCAGTTTCTTGCAAATGGCTGCAATATACAGCATTTAATATTTATGCTTTCCATATGGCTGGTGCTGTCATACATTCTTGTCAAACATGCTGCCCCCGTAATGGTGTTTTAACTAAAGGTGGATCTGGAGACCCCGAAGTTTGAATCCAAGTCACAGCAGGGCAACCCTTGCCACTCGCCGTTTTTTTTAACAACGGCAGTGCAAAGTTCAAAGCCTTGTAGCAAATCATTCATCTTACTGAAGCATGTCTCTGAGCTGCAGCTTCTAATTCGAATGCATGGCATCTTGTAACAGCCCTCACAGCACACTACAGACATAAACAATGACTCATTAATGTCATTTTAGAGGCTGGGAAACTGAAGCAAAGCGAGTAGGAGTGACTTGACAAAGGTCCTACAACAAGTCAGTGGCAGAGGGGTGAACAAAGCAAAGACATAATGATTGTTAGTTTGGTGTCCTGTCCCTGAGACCCTGCTCTCCGCAGGAGGTGCTTGGGATAGGATTTCTCCGTTCTTTAGTCCTTATTCATGAACTGAACTTAAAAAGTACTGCTCATGCAGGTGTGAGTTGAAGGCTCTGGCTTCTTTACTATTCGTTCCAACCAGGAAGAGCGCCCACGCCAACTGCTGAGGCTTCCTCAGCCTGAAGAAGGATTTTTAAACCTGAAAGCTTGCTAAAAAAAAATTGTTCCCAACTATTTAAGTTGGTCTAATAAAAGATATCAGATTCACCCAAAGAACCTTGCCTTCTGCGTAAGGCAGAAGACATTTTATCTCTCCTATATGGAGCTGCTGTGGTGAGGTGAAATCAGTTTCCATTCAGTGTATTAGATCAGCTCGAGGGATACCAAATTCATATGTATCAGGGTCAGGGCTAGATTTTAAACAGTCAACATTTTTTATTTTCCCCCCACCCCTCTCTTTTTTTCAAAAATTCATTTTTTGTTGACTTTTTCCAAATCCATATTTTACACCATGAATATTTGCAGTTTCTGGAATCAGTAAATTAATAAATCATCCCCAATCATAGGCAACAAATATTGTGAAACCTTGTCAGCTTTGAAACCGGTATTATGTTTTGCTTCAAGCCATTCATGTTTGAGTTTCTGTATAATCTGGCATGTTGCCTTCCCCTGAGATGTGTAATCTTCTTCTTCCCTCCCTTCCTGCCTTGAACAAGACAACATGGGGGAAATTCCTGTTAGGCAAAAGTATTTTGCATTTCATCTCAGTTTTGGCCTGTTCGAAGCAGGTCTTCCAGGCCAGTTGCCTGGGCATATTCTCAGCGAAGCTTGATTGAGTCACTCAGATGTATACAAATGCTTTAAAAATGGTTATAAACTGTATGCAAGGGAACTCAGTGCATACACCCATGCTTGACGGTCATGGAGCAACTGTCCTGCCATTTGCTTCAAATTAAGGAAAACAGCGTCCCCTTGCTGTTTGCCACAGCTTTCCCCCAGAAGCATTTAAAAACCCACCAACAATATGGCACTTCTCCCAAGACTAAAATCTTGCTCACACGCTAAAAACTCACTAGACTATGTGCACTGATATCTTCCGGAGACTCCAGCTATAACATTAGCATATAAGTGACATGATTCATTACAGTAGAGGTAAAGATAGTCCCCTCCAGAAAGAAGTATACGATCTCAGGATGCCCAGCGAGCTTCTTCGTTGATGTGAATTGGAGTTACGTCACCTTTACGCCAGTTAATCTAACTCATTATATGATGACTGGGGGGAAAAAAAAAACTCCACCTTTCAAACCGAAAACGTATCCTTACGAGACAAGCTGGGAAAAGAAATGTCTTGAGAAAAGGATAGGAAAAAAGGCTGAAGAGTCCGTAAAGATGCAGAGCTGTAGCTGTCTTGCTCCCACAGATTGGCTAGCAATAATTTCTGACCCAGCTCAAAGCTTGAAGAGCCTTATTTTTGCTCAGTTATAATTATAGACATGCTCATATTTTAGGTCATACAGAGCCAGGCAGGGGCATCACAGCTCATTAAAGTAAAAATTAGCGTCACCGTATTTGCCCTCTTCTCGCCAAACAAAAAAATGTCTGTAACAGTGCAGTATGCGGCCTATGAGTGTGCCCATAATTAAAAGGTTGAGCTACTCTTGTAAACAAATTACCATGAACAAAGGGGTTTACAAATGCCGGCTAATTAGTTTGGATTCCCTAAAGCTTTTAGCTGTTTTTTAATTCAATAACACAGTGTAAATTCTCCAGCCTGAAAAGTCTAATAGGAATTGGCAGAAAACTAAATAATTGATATTGTCAGCAATTGCAGCAGCAAGCCCTTGAATGTTATTGTCTGCCAGTAAGCAGGACTGCCGTGATTTCCTGAGAGGATAAAGAACTGGTTTTAATGAATTAACAATATAAATGGTAGACAGCTGGCTCTCAATGGCAGCTCAGGAGACAAAGCTTCTGGCTGACTCTGTGGACAAGCCAAAAAAAACCCAACCCTAAAAAACCCCAAATCCTTCAAATGGGTATTTGATAAAGGTCACTCTAGTTACCACTTCATGACCAAGGGCCAAATCCCATTTGATTTCTTCATGCAGGTGGCCACATTGAAACCCATGGGTTGTTCCCCGTGGTAAAGCAAAGAAGTTTCCGCCATACCTCTTTTAATACTTGCCCGTGGGGAAGGGAGGGAGGGAAAGAGGAAGATTTAATCCTGCATGAGCTGCAATTGCAGAGGGATCAGGTGTTTATGGTGGGGATTGGTCAAGGTAGTGACAAGCCTGAGCCTGTACTTATCTACTAAGCTTATCTGCTTATCTCCTCCCACCTAGTTGTACTCCTTGGAGGGGCCATGGGACCCTGGTTGAGAATCACCGGCTTAGAGCAAGGAACTGACTGTCAGGATTTATGGTTTCTGCAGCTGATTGCACTACTCTGCCATTACAAATCTCACACGGCTCAACATGCTCGTCTGTAAACTGGGCACAATACTAAACACGGGGATATTTCTACTGCACACTGATAGGTACCAAATAATGGTCATCCGCCACCTTCCCCTTTGAGAGGGGTATTCCTTGACAAATAGCACGTACAATTACTGTGCTTGTCTTGAGCTTTGCTCAGCTTCCAAATGATCTGGGCTTGTATTTCATTTTGCAGATCCCACAAATCGGATGCAGTAAAACTGCATTCTGACAAGTGGTGCTGTCATATCCAGTTTTGCAAGCTTCTTCTCCCAGCGTGTGAGCAATTTTTTTGCCTTGGAAGAAATGTTAGAATCATTTAGTGATGGAAAATGCCTTCACGGGAACAATGGTATTTCTGTGCAAAGGGGTTGCCTGCGTGCTGCATAAGGATATGTATAAATAGGGATCTACCCTACTGGCGATTTTCACATTTTTCAGGGAAACCATGAAAAAGTAGTTTCTGTGTGCCCATGAAAATGGCAATCCCTGTGATTTTGGTACAGAATAGCCATGGGGATGGAGAAAAAGCTAAAATGCTAGCCCAATGAGAGCCAGCAGTCCTCAGGGCTGGTGTGGCCTGGCCTGGCAGCCTGCTAGGAGCTGGGGGAAAGCCACTGGTATGAAGGGAAGCAGCAGAGATGGCAGCCATCCCTTGTTACTGATTGGCCGAGAGGGCTGCCCTACCCTTCTTAACAATTTAGGTCGATCCCTAAGTATGAATAAAGCAAGTTACATTTGGAAGAGATTCAACATAACTAACTTTTCCTTTGCTAAGATACTGACTTGCAAGGCCCTCGAAGTATACGAGTGTCAGAATGAGAATTTTCAGTTAATTCAATATTTCTGTATGCCCTGATGTCCTATCTAGGTTTATATTGGCCTTTCCAGGCCAGTTGCACAAGTCCTCTGGGAGGGAACATAATTTATCACCAAAACAATCAGTAGGTATATGCCTGGGAACTCTTGTCACATCGGGCCTCAAACGGCTATGCTTTTCCCAGAGAAGGACCCACAATAAGTTAAACCATTTATGCCAAATATAGTATTTTAAAACTATCATTTAGTAGCAATCAGACCTTGACCTTGCTCGGCACAGCTGCTTACCTTCAAGGTAAGCAAACTACTGACTTTCAAGGAAGCAAGCCGTTGTTTCCTTTCCCAGAGAAGGTTAGAGAGGTAAAACGTCAAGAAAAATTAAACCAAACAGTGATGTGAGCCTCAGCTTAGTAAGTTTAATAGCTAGCAAATGTGCAGCACAAAGCCAAGGCAGGCTAAATATAGAGGGCTGATTTCTGACCAGGTAGCAGTCAGTTTTGCTCCATTGAAGCCGGTGAAACAATTCCTGTGGACAGCAGCTGAGGATCTGACCCAGAGTTTCTAGCAACCCTGCAGGACTGCTCTTTCTTAGGGGCACCACTTTGTTCAGAAAAAGAAATGAAAAAATGCTTCAGACAATGAACTGGCTGCCTAAAATCCACAAGTTAGTACCCAGGGTAAAGCAGTGTAGAAGAGCACGGGTTTTGCTGCAGGAAAGCTGCAGCAGCTTCCTACAAAAAGTTAAACAGAAGTGGGTTTCATAGCCGTTTTGCTCCACAAACCTTATACCCTTTCATAGCCACAGGCCTTGAGATCTCCAACCTCACACTCGTGACCTGGAGCTTATCCCATCTCTCAAGCCCGCATCTACCCTGTACCCATCTAGTCTATAATGCTTTACCCATGCTCAGAAATGGGTGACCTAAGTGTTCAAAGGTCCTGCGTGCAATTCCTGATGACAGACTGTATAACACTCTCTATATATTGCAGTGCCAGTCCATAAGTGGTGGTGTTCTTACAATAATGAAGGACCATAAGGTAGACACTGGTTCAGCCATTACAGTGACTAATCCCTTTATCCGATCAGTAATATTCATTCACTCCCTACGTTGGCCAATGGGTAAAGCCACTGGGGAACAATCCCCTGAGAATTTCTGCCCCTGTCGTATGAGGTTGTAGCCCCCCGAGAACGCATCTAAGTAATTCTTCAATCTGAAACCAGCATCCAACATTGCTAGTTACTAGCAAGCACAGAGAAACCTGAAGATGCTGTACTGCTGTAACAATAATTGAATGGATGGCATGTGTACTTCTCCAGTGAGCATGCTTGGTCAGTGAGGACAGCTGTGAAGTTTTAGAGTTGGAGATGGGTGAAAAGTGAAGACAAACCTCCCATGTCAGGGGTGCTGGAAACTGCACGCAGCAAAACCGTACAAGTGTCAGCCCCTTCTTGCTACAACCGGTGGGTTTAATCTGTGGCTGTGATGCCAGTGCTATTTACAAGCTAAAAGGGGCAAATCATTATGCAAAAAAAAAAGGAAAAATGAAGAGCTGATTTCTAAAGGTCCTTCTAATCAGAAAAAAATGGGTTCTAAATTAGGAAACTCAGTTAACAAGTCAAATGAGATTTGCACAGAACAGCAAGATTTTGTTCACTCATATAGAAGTGCAGCTTTGGGGGCCCAGTCCTACTGACTGCCCCTCACTCACACGGGTTAAAGTGAATTTTATTCCTGCTGGAAATAAAACACCTCTTCTTCCCTCACCAGTGAGACAATCCCCATATTTATTATCCTGCCCTTACATTTTGAGACGCTGTTCAAATACTGCCCATTCACAAGACCATAGAGAAGAGGATCCTGGTTTGTTTGTGTGCTGGGAGATGATAAAAGTACAGGTCCCACTTTTCCCATTCATTTAGACATGCAAATTATTCTTCCAAAAGTGGGAAAATGCACTAATGTACAACAGGGCATCTCAGGATGCTCTGTTTGTAACACTGTAAGTTTAGGCTCCTGACACACATTACACGTAAGACATGATAAAGTAGTAATGACCTGGCCATACGTTCATTCAATGAAGGACGTGATAAAAGCTGACCTAAGTCATAGAGGGCCCCTCTATATGTGCAGGTAAAGGTACAATGAGATGCAATGCGTGCATGGCAGGAGGTGCAGTTGTGGGATTACACTTTAGATCCCATCATGCCTTATCACTGGTGCAGGGGAAACCCGGGATCATGTTGCAGCTGACAGGGCTCACAGCAGGGCCAGCATGGTTGGCTGTGGGGCTCACAGAGGGAGCAGCTCAGGAAATGCTGCCACCACCGCAAGCCTTGTCACCTGCAGAGCTGGCAGCGGAGGGTTGCACCGATGTGGCTGGAAGACCCTGAATTGATAGGGGTCCCAGCCGTAGGGGAGCACTTGGCCACATGTTCAATTAATGGTGTGATAAGAACAAGCTACACGTTATTACACATTTTTTCTCGGAATAACTTTGTAGCTTATTGCTTGATTTATTGCGCCATTCATTAGCGAGTTGAACGTGTAGCTGGGTCACAACTTAAGATGTGAGCAACTGGTTAATCACACCTTAAGTGTAATGTGGAAAGAGGCTGAGAGCGCTGGTCAGCTGATCACAGCTCCCAGCCGTGCAGATGCACCATGCACTCCTGTGGCTTGGAGCTCCATGAGCTGATTGCAGCTTTCAGCTCCGGGAGCACGTGGTCTGCTTCAGAGGCTTCACGCTCCAGTCAACTGATGGGGCTCCCAGCCATGGGAGCAAAGATGGCTGGTGTAGGGGGAGCCTGGGATCATACTGTACCAGCAGTATGTGCTTGACTCCACAATCACGCCTCCGGTCATGCACGTGTGGCATGGCAAGAAGCGCGATTGTTGAGATCATCCATCAGATCCCATTGCACCGTCTTTTTAACATCTGTCTGTGGCCTCAGAGTCAGATTCCTACCCAGCTGCTCCCTTCCAGCACAAGCTATCACATTGATTTCACCAGGGTTTACTTGGACAGTCAAGTGGTACTTGGCAACAAGATGGTCTGGAAGAACTGGGCTCTTAAACACAACGACACACCATCCTTTCATGCTATAGTAACGAGTGCCACACTTTTTTCACACTCACTGAACCCTAAATAGTGCTTCTGGTGAAAAACTTCACTCCCTGGTACTCAGGGGACCAAATCCTTATTTAGTGTAAAATGGCATCGTTCTACTGTCTTTGCTGCAAGTCTGAATGCTGGATATTTTATGGATGAGTTTCTGAACTACTGTTAGGGTATCTTCAAACTGCATCACTCTTAGTTGAAGCGATTGATGTAGTTACTTAGGAAGATGCCAAAGGCACAGTGTAAGTTACCACTAACAAGAAATGCTCAATCAAATAGTTATCTTGGAGATACTTTTAAAATACTTCTAACTACACCAATACGAAGAGTGAAAGGATTGGGTATAACTAGGAGACAATCATTAATATTATCCTGGCACTAAATCTGGAATAAGTTGTAACTTGCAGTCTCTGGGTATAATCTTAACATTTGTTCTTGACTGAAGCTTAGGTTTTGCTCCTCCTTATTTTTGCTTCCATTACTGCTGTGTCCTTTCCACACTCATGATGCCTACACACCTCTCCTAGTCCAAGGAAGTGAATTGGTCCAGTTAGAGTCACAGGACTTGGCCTGTAAACCTAAAATGCCTCCCAGGCAGCAAGTCACTCCTATGCTGCTAATCAGCAGAGGTGGGTTAGCAGATGCTCCAGGCTAGAAATGCACATGAGAAGCAGCCACAGATTCCCTGCTGGCCTGGTGATACTGCCAAATGACCATAACTGACGACCTCTGTTCTTCAGTAACTGTGCTGAGACTGGCACAGAAGAAGAGTGGAGCTTGAAGCAAGCCACCACCAGCCCCTTGTATTGGAGACAGCCACTAATGTGTGTGATTAAACCCACCGCTCCTTCAGGGGGTTTAACCGGGCTCTTCATTTACTTTTATGCTGGCACAATGTGATCCACCATGCACGGCCTGAAACTCTCGCCACACTCACAAAGCACTTCCTTGGGCTGGCCAGCTCCTGATCTGTCCACCATGACAGTGTCCTGTGCTGACTTGTCCCACAGCACTGCAATTAGCATTGCTTCAGAGCGATTGTAAGAGTTACTGGGAGCAGCCTGCGGGTAGGGTGATTTCCAAGCTCACTGCAGGGAGAGGGGAGAAAAGTGGGTGCAGGGTTGATGTATGACCCACAAGTTCAGCCAAGCACCCAGGGCTGGGCTGAAGGTCAGGCTCAAGTTTCCAGCATAGTCAATCAGTGGGCAAAGGCTTAGGGTCTACCGTAAAGTCAGCCCTAGCATGGGTGTTAGCCCAGGGTCATACAGAAACCCTGCAGATAAGCCAGAAATCAAACGCAGATGCTGTGACTCCCCACCCAGTGGCCTGCATCCCTAGAGGGTACTTTTGTTCTGTGTTTGCACACATGTATGTGCATGTATATGCACACAGCTATTATGTATGTATGCACACACCCAGATAGGTATGTGTGCATGCCTGCAAGTTCATGCACAGCACTAAGAAAAACTGCTGTAAATTTTAAAAAGTCTGGGTCAAATAATATTCTGACTGGATACTGTCAGCCTGCCCCCCCGTGCAAGTCCAACGCCATCTGAGAAGTGCTGTCCACTTCAACTCCTGCTGAGCTACCTGGTGCTGCCACCAATCAGTACATCGTAGGAAGCGCTCACTACCTGGCTAGACTGAGCCCAAGATAATGACATTAGCCAAATCCTACAGCTCGTGCATTGTAATTATGGGAGTTTCTTCCTGAGTCAATCCTGGGGGATTCAACCCCAATGCATCCAGATACCTATAGCACGGTTTCCAACTTCTCTTTCCATAAGGTGCCTTACCTACATGAGTACTCCGGTATTGCGTGTATGAGAGAGAGTTAAAAAAAGCCATAGCATGACTTGCATTTAAATTATTCCTTTCGAAGCCCCTTTTAACATTTCTCTGCATCTGGGTGCAGTAGCATCAGCACACCCAAACCACAGAATGGCCCGAGTAACACAATGCAGTGAGCAACCCACCGTTGAGTTGCAATACCACTCCAGGCAGCCTTAGCCTTCAGTCCCACCCCGCTTTGCACAGCCTGTATGTAAGGCTCTTTACGATCTTGCCCTGTGCAGTCCCACCTCGCTATCAGATTCACTGAGGGCATAGGAAATTATTTTGCTTGCAAAAGAATGTGAGCAGGTGGATGAGTTCACCGCATGATAAAAGGAATCGGGCTGGTCTCTTTTGTATTGCATGGACAGAGAGCAGGCTGCTTGGGGGAGTGCAAAGAGCAGGGCATATAAGAAGTGTGGCACACAAGAGGCTCTCTAGAAGCCTTCGCAGCCTCGAGCCTTTGTTAAACATGGTATTCAATGCGGGAAGAGAAAAGCCAGGGAGAGGGTAGAAGAGACAGAGAAGGAGTTGCAAGATAAAGTCAGAGCTGGGATGTATGAACAGGGGCCAGAAGAGTCAGCCTAATGGTCATGGGGGCATGATAATATCTAGGATGTGGGAGCAGACTTCAGAAGGGGGTGAAATGCAGCCCCCTGGAAGTGAGCACTGCAGGCTAAGTTCATTGCAGCATTTTCTCTTCTCCTTCCCTAGACTTTCTTCTGCTCCCTTTCCCCTTTTTCCTCTATTTTGCTTGTCTCCTGTACAAATAAAATAGGCATTGAGGAATACAAACCACTTTATCCTAAATCAAGAGACTTGCTCAGCTCTTGCTCATTCCAGCATTTGATTATAAGTGTAATGAAATTATAATTTAATACTGGAAATGTAATACCTTCTTCCTGGGATATAAAGCAAGGAGGGCTGTGAACATATGCAATATTTGGTGAGTTGAGGGGTTTTTTTTTTTCTTTTAAGAAGCTATTTTGACATATCTTTGATACACAGTGCACAAGCTTTGGAACATAGTCATTAAATTTCTCTCTCAAGGTGTTAAGGATTATGATAATATTTCTCTCACTGTTTTAGATATGTGGTTACTATTTGCTTAAGAGAGGCCCAACCAGAATCCCGTAGTTTCATATATACCCTGCATTCAGATACCCTACATGCATGCAAAAGGGAGTCTTGAAGGAAAAGCATTGGACTCAGGAGAAGGGTCAGGAAAACTTCTTTTTTTTTCCCATCAAAAACTGCCTTTTTAAATCTGATGAAACTCCTCCTGTTTGCTCATCTGAAATTAGCTAGTGGTTTTGCCTAGAAAAGAAATTGAGAAAAAATGTCGTAAAAGTTTAAATGAAACGGATTGCTGTAGTTCTGCAATTCTGCCGTGTTATAAACTTATTTTTAAAACAACGGAAAAAAAGAAAATAGAGCTTAAAACAGGGGCAGGCAAAATGCGGCCCCCAGGCTGGATGTGGCCCACCAGGGGCTGCTAAAAAATTTAGAAAATTCATATTTATCTGCCCCCGGCTGCCTGTCATGCAGCCCTCAATGGCTTGCCAAAACTCAGTAAGTGACCCTCTGCCCGAAATAATTGCCCACTCCTGGCCAAAAAGATAAGTGAAGCATTGAGTTTGAGCCAAAATAATATTTTTTCAGGCTCTCTTCGCCAACCCCGCCCAAAAAACAATGCCCCTCCCCCCCCCCCAAAAAACCCAAAACCAAGCCAAAGCAAAAAAACCAGGAAGAAACACCCCCCACAATTTATTTTGTTTCTGGCACACCTGAAAGAGTGGAAGTTCTGGTTTCTCTCTCTTTCTCTCTCTTTTTTTCAGTTTGAAGAAAGGAAAGTTTCTCTGTGACTTGGAGGAAATCATGTGCTCTGTATGCTTCATTTTCCCCATCTGCAAAATGGAAAAAAGGCTCTTTTCCTTGTCCTCTTCAATTTGAATTGCTTGTCAACTAAGGTTATAAGATCCCTCAGGTGAGCCCTGTCTTATTGTGTGCAGGTGCAAAGAGCACTATTTTGGCTGAAATTGAACCACGGACTCTGAGCTAAAGAGTCAGTTCTCCATCCTGTACAGACTGAAGTGCAGCAGGGAGCCACTTGCTCTCCAGTGGGTTATACACATATGGTACAATTCAACTCCAGTCTTGAACGAGGATTTTTCTCAAGAGCTGTTGTAATACAAATAAGCAATCAGCTGAATCCAGATCCAAATTCTGCAAATAATAATATATTAAATGAAAATCTTGTTTCGGAAGAACCTTTTTGACACCTCTGGTGAGGTGATGCACATGGGGGTGAGGGCAGGAGGATGGGGCAGGGGAACAGTCAACCTCTGGCAAGCTCCTTGCAAGGCTGGTATCAGTTTCCCTATCCAGGGATGCAGGTAGCAGCCTCCCTGGGGGCAGCCATGGAGCAGTCATTTCTGTTTGTTCCTCCGGGAAGCAAAAGATTTGGGGCAAAAGTGCCATTTACTTGTGAAAACTTTTGATTTTGTGGGGCAAAAAGAAGCATTTTGCACCAGAATATTCCTATCTAGCTTCAACGTGGGGCAGCTAAAAGGGAAGAAGTGTCATTTTATTTATATATATATACATACACACACACATTATATACACACACACACACACACACACATATATATAATAAAGCCAAGGTGTTATTTGATTAATTAATTTGACTGTGAGATGTGCTGATTTTTGGACAAGGAGTCACCTGCCTCAGGTTTGAAGAACCACTGTTGCTCCCAATGGGCTTTTTTTAAGGGATGCAGGAAGCGTTTGTAATGATAATTGTTAAAGAGCAGATGATTAATAAGGAAATACTCAGAATTTGTCTAGCACTGTAGAACGATTAATGAGTTAATCCATCAAGTGCGAGCTGGCATCAATATTGAATTTTGCAGGTGGGGAAGATTAGGCCAGGGCTACCCCACATCTCCACTGTGTCTGGGGGAGGATGACCTCAAGCACTCTTACTCATCTACTCTCACTCATGAGCTCCAAAAATGGCAATGTGCTGAGGCAGCTGCTCCAGGGACATCCACCAGCCATTGTTCCTGACATCTCAGATGTTCATGGACTTGACAGTAGCTGCTGAGGATGACATGGGAGTAGCTTCATCGACGCATTCCTGGGTTTGGAGCATGTGAGTAGGGTGCACTTTGTAATGCCCATATTGGTGCACATTCATTCATGCACTAAGGCTCAGAAAAGTTAAGCAGGATTTGCCTCGGGCTGTGCAGTACATTGCTGGCAAATCTGGGAGGAGAGCTCACAAATTACAGAACCCCCTAAATGATCCCAGTCCTTTAAATCAGATATAGCCCCCTGCTCAGGGAGTGCGAACGGTCAGGTATTTCTCTGTGTCAGTCCATAAAGGGTCAGATATTTGTTGTAGCCCCCATCTGAACTCCTGAAGCTAGGACAGCTAAGAACCGCTGAAGCTAGAACGGCTCAGGTTTAACTCTGGTTCAACCGTGGGCAGCCACACTTTTTATTTTTATCTGCTTTTTTAACAAGAGGTGATGAGAGGCCCCATCTGGATTTCAAACACCTCGACATTGTAACCTCAGGGAAGCACAGCCCAAGCGCCAGTGTAGCATGTAAGAGAGTCCGGCTCAGATCTCTCTTCTGCTGCAGACTCTCCGTGTGACATCTGGCTAGTCAATGATGGCTGGAGTCTTCATAGATATTTAGGCATCTCACTCCTCCTGGTTTTCACTGGGAGTGGATTCCTAAATACCTTCTGAAGATCAGGACCTCACGCTCTCCTTTCCAGCTCCAAAATGGAGGTAATAATGCAACCTTTCTCGGTCTGCAGTGGGACGTACATTAAAGACTGTAAGGTGCCACAGGAATGGGAGCCCTGTGCACCCCGATGTTGTCCTTTTATAATGATACCACTAGGGGCCAATTGCAATGGTTGGGTCTGAGTGTGGGTTTCAGACACTCCCCTGGACCATTAAGGTTTCACATCTGAGGGTTTTGTTCTGGCTTACTTCCAACTTCAGCAATAATTGGTCTCTGTTTCCCCCACTTGGCCACTGAGAGGGTTTGGTGGGAAACACAGACTGGACGCTGTTCCTTGTGTTGTCTGCTGCTTTTGATGGATGCAACACCGTTGTGCCCCTGATATTTTTGCCCTCTTAAATGAGTTCCAAGGGCCTGAAATCATTACATATTGCTATTATGGTCACATACCATCTAACAATGTAATGTGAGCAAGGCTTTTCAGGTGTTATATTTACTGCTTTGCTCCCTGTAAAGAACAGCAGCAGTCAGTGGGATAAGCCTAATTTACAGCATTGTCATGCAGGATATATAGCAAATAGTTATAAAGAAGTACATACAAAATAATTAAAAATATAATGACACTATAAAATAGCGGGCCGGTAGTTAGAGAGTGCGATATATCAAGAGAAGGGGATAGTACTGGAATAGGTTTGGTGGTTGAACGGCTTTGATTTTCTTTGCAAAACATGATTCAACATTACTTTATTATAGTAGTGCCTAGAGACTCCAACCAATAGGAGAGACCCTCTGTGCTCGGTGCTGCGCACAGACGGAGGAAGAAGCAGTCCCTATTCTCTGTAAGTTTAGCCTAAATAAAAGCTAGGAAAAAAGGAAGCATCATGGTATTGGACTGGAATTCATTTTCCTTGATAATTTAGCTGCAGACATAGCTATTTGGGCAGCAAGTGACCAGAGTCCAAATCCTACCTGGGAATAAAGTTGTCACTAAATTATAGGATAGGTCAGCTGACACGTGGGAGGTGCTGTTATCTTCTGTTGGTTAGGAGAAATGTCAAAATTCCCAGTGACCCACATATAAAATATCGTGATCCCTCTGACTGGTAGTAAGGAAGTAAGGATCTTCTCTTGCTTCTCCTCATCTGTCATCCAAGAGCAGGAGCCATCAGCCCTAATTTTATACTGACGCATCTACTTGCCTGGTCATGGAGAAATGATGCTTTATGCCAGTCTGACGAGCTGGCGTATTTTACACGGTTGCACAGCTAGTGCAGGGGGAAGCTGGTGGAGCAGCTTGAGACACGGGGAGAGAGCTGCAATTTATAGCCAGGTTTAGCACCACTGGAGAAGAATATGGCCCTATCAAGAGGTTCATCATCCGGACATAGATTCCAACCTATGGAGGTTAATATGGGATTTGAACTTCTCTGATGTTTAGAGACCTTAGGATCAGAGCTTATCTCTGAATCAGATGACTGAAAGCACTGGATTCACCTTGTAATGGTGTGAAATGGCCAGGGTCTTTTTTATGGGGTATAAAGAAGGCTTCATTTTAGTGCCGGTGAAGCTATGACTTTCAAACTCAGCAAAAGGACATCTCTGTTTTTTCGTGGGAGACAGAGAGCCTAGAGTCATTTTGCCCCCCCGCCATTGATGCAATGGTCCTCTGTTAGGACCATCAGTAATCAACCTATACAAATGTTTTATCCAGCACTCACTAGCACAGTGAACACACCCATTTGACTAGATTTAGTGTGACAAGGTCCAAGCAAATCAGCAGGGCCTGCTTCAGAATATTTTTTAAAAACAGATATCAAAGATTCAATTTAAAATAGAGAGAGAAGGGAAAATACCATTTCTGCAATGTGATTTTTTTTTCCCCCAACGCTGCTTCATTCGTTTCATAATGCACTAAAACTCTGTTCCAGATGATGCTAGCGAACATGCTCTGTCCAGGGTTTCTTAGAGGGTTTTACCAATTTATAACCCATTACAAGCTAGCGGGTTTCTCCTGTATCTCTCCGGGTGATTGCCAGTTTGCCTACCCAGTCAGCTCTCTCTTCACCCCCCACCCCTGATTCTTAAGGGCTTCACCCCAGTGCACTCGATGTTCACTTGCATCGAGTGAGTTTTCTTTGGTCCTTGGAGAACTCATTTTCTATTAATTTAATCAGCAGTTAGCAATCTGGATAGCTGCAAGCAGCACTAAGAGGGTGCCATTCTCACTGCCTTTCCCACATTGTTGAATAGGAGAAGTGCGTCAGGGGAGTCCTGCACAGAAAAGTGGGAGCCCCTAAGAATAACAGTGGAAATGAGTTCAGTGTACTAATGCTACCAGATGATTTGCATGCTCTTTCATCATCAAATGCAGCGAAAGAAGTCAGGAATGCATTGCATCAGGTTATTTTTAATCCATTCACAGCGGATTTCAGGAAAACACCAGTAATGTATGTAACGTGCACCCAGGAGAAACAGCAAATGGTTAGCTAGAGAATTTAGATTTTAATTAAGTAGATAACGTATGCTTCCATTTAGTCCCATAAATGAAAATGTATTCACTGTAGAATAGTTGGATTCTATTAGGGCTCACTGTACATAAAGAGTATGGGTGATTATCACTGATTACTGCACTATTAGGGGGTTGTGCCTTGAGCTGCTTGATTGTAGCTCTGTTTGCTTCTGTTGCTAAAAGGGCTCTCATCTGCTAGCCAGATATGTGTGAAATAGGCAGCACTTGTACTCAATTCAGAAATAAATTTTAGGTTAGAGCCCTTCATAAATGATACAAATTACAGTGCTGGTCACTTCTCTCTGGTCATAAGAGCATGTTTTCATGCCTCGCACTGTTCAGCTGAAGGCAAATGCACATGAGAGATGTTAAAAATCACACCCATCCGCAAACCGGGCAAGGAATTCTTTCATTCAGGAGGCCAAGATGAATATGTGGGCTGGTGAAGAGGTCTACTACAAGACCAGAGGTCCCTGAGAGCGGGGAAATGGGGCCACAGCAGACTTGGTACCAGGTATATTCATATGCTCTGAAAAAATATGCTCCTTCATGTGGGAGCACTGAAAGACTAGAAAGCTATACAATTAGATGGCTATAAATATACTTTTTTATATACAGAAGGTCCCAACTCAAGCCTCCAAGTGCATGGCAAATATTCCTTAATTAAGCCTCACTCGCACCCTGACAAGTACCGGAAACGGAGGCAAAGAGCCAGGAAGCGATTTGCCTGTCAAGAGAGCTAGAGCACACGGCTCCTCGTCCTTGCCACTAGCAGTGACTCTTGCTCATGCCACTCTGAACTATGCCCCTGCCTTACCATTCAGAGATGGATCATGGGTTTTTTTTCTCTCTCTGCAGCCAGCGCTGAAGCTTTAAGCAGGGATGTGCACAATCCATGTAATAGGGACAGTCCTCAAAGATGCTCCACTTGCTTTGTCTGCGTAGAAAAATCCTCAAGTTGGTGGAGCTGCTCAGACCTTAAGGTGATCTCTGTGGACAGGTAGCCCCTGGGGAAAACCCTTGCCCAGACTACATGGTGCCCACCTGCTCTAATGGCCCTTTGGGGATGTATCGGCTGTGGAAGCGTTAGGGCAGCCTCAACCTACTCTCATTTTTTCTGACCAGACAGGTGCTGCGGGCTACAGCACATGTGGCCATGCCCATCTCCAGACCCCTTTGTCCTTGCAACCTTTGTGTGCTTCCAAGCTGCTGCTTCTCTGCCTTCCCACAATGCGCTGAAATGGTGACAGCACCAGCCAGTGCTGAGTTCAGAGTCACTTAAGTGAAAAAAACTCGGGGAAAGCGGCCACAAGAGAAGATGCTGCATGAGACCTTTCTAGTATTATCCACAGTCCCAAGAACATCTCCCGAAATGCAGAAAGCAAATGCGCAGCCCTTTCCATCTGCAAAATGCATGGGGCTAAATTCTTCTCTGGTGTTCCTCGGTTAACTTCAGCGTGTTTCAGGGAAGTCACCCCTCAGAGAGGCGTAATGGTTGGTAGTTATAGCACGGCTGTGTGACCTTAGGCAAACCATTTAACAACCCAGTGCCTCAGCTTTACCATCTGTAATTGAGGATAGCCATGTACACTTATTTGTAGTGTTGGTGTTGCTGGCTTTGGATTTAGGATCCAGATACCTTGTTCGGGGCAGAGGGAGCCACCCTCAAGCTGACCACTACCTCTCCATTCGATAATAGGCAAATTTACTGATAACAGAAAAAAAAACCCCATGCAAACAATCAAGCAATTGTATATATCTGCAAAATCCTAGGGCTGTCTTCAGAGTCAAAATACCTCTGGTACTTTGCCAGCTTCACTCTGAGGTGTCAGCAGTCTGGAGGGGGGATGCCAAGGCCCACAGCCCTCCTCCAGTGGGGTGCAGGAGATGGGCTGCTGGTATGGCCTCAGTCCATGGTGGCCTTGGGGACCCTTCCCGGGGGATGGGGATGGGGATGGGGACCCTTCTCAGGGAGGAGAAGGAGGAGGAATCCGGGTGAGGGGACCAAGATGGAAAGGAAATGAAGGAGGGAGAGGGAGGGAAGAGACCAAATTAGGAGAAGGCCTGGAAGACTATGTGGACATGTGACCACAGAGAGACAACCAACCAGAGATGGCCATGGATGAAAAGTTATTTTCAAGTCTCTGCTTTTGTATTCTCCTTCCCCCTTGATGACTCCTGATGACTTTTCATGCATGGCCACCTTTGGTTGGCTGTCTCTCTGTGGTCACACATCCACATAGGCTTCCAGGCCTTCTCCTAATTCGGTCTCTTCCCCCAAAACCGGAACTTAGGCCCCCTGCGGCCCTTGGGCCTTGTAGCTGGTGTCACTTATTTTGTGTTATGGGACAGTATGGTACATACTTCCTTGTTTTCCAGGCTGTTTTCTAGACTATGTCCTTGTTGTGTTAGACAACCTGTCTGCCTTGAAGGCTGTGATCTTGTGTTATGGCGTGCCCCCCTCAATTTTCAGGCCGTGTCCATCCATTGGCCTGGTCATGCTAGACAGCCTGTCTGCTTCCAGGGCTATATGGGACTTTGTGTGTGAAACCCAGGCTCTTACAAATCCATTAACTCCTGCTGCCCATCTTGAACCCTTAAATGCATATATCTATACCTATAAGCCAATTCCCCCCAAAAGCAGACCTTGACATACCATTTTTCAAGCCACCAGGTGTGACACCAGAAATTGATTAACATTCACACAACAGTCTCATCCTAAGAAGAGTATTCCCCTCTGCATGATTAAAACTCAAACACGTCAAGAAAGGGACTGGCCTCTCTTACCGTCTTTTGCTGAAGTCACAGGTGGAAGAACTGCTGACCCCTCCTGAGCCCTAAATTCAGTGTGTTCACCTTCCACACCTTGCTTCCATTTGTGTTTCAGGATGAAAAAGTGAAAGATTTAGGCTTTTTCCCCCCTACTATTTAAAATAGAAAATGACAGAAATTGTTAAAAAGCTGGATGTTTTGTGAGGGGCTACTTTTGCTGAAGGAAAGGAGAGCATTGTACAGGATGAAAGGAAATGTCTGAGCCTCTAGCTGGGTGCAGAACAAAGCCTCTGCTTCTGCTATTGCTTAGCCGAGCCAGCCAAAGTCCCTTAATAAAGTGATATAATGTATAAAATGGACAAAAACACAGCAGAGGCCCAACAGTTCCTCGTGAAACCAGAGTTACTGTACTGGCATTGTCTGCTCAAAAGAGATTATTAGACGCTGGCAGTTTTAGGCTTTTTATGACATGACACTTTGGTAATAATCCATGTGCAAGTTCTCAGCCACTCTTCGTGCTGATACTGGAATATATTATTGTGGTTTCACAGCTCTTTATCACAATAAGACCCCCACCCTTTCCAGTCCCCAGCCCTCTGCTCTCTTCTGCAATCCAGGTGCAGGTGTCCAATCCACTTAAATGAACCGGAAAAGTAACCATTAATGTCAAAGTGCTGTTATTAAAGGCCAACCAACTCATTGTTCACTTTCCGAGCCCTGTGCTGCACTTTCTAAAGAACATCCAAGTTGACGTGAGCCTTTTAAAATAAATTAATTAGTAACATTTCACTTTAAGTAGCACCGACTTAATGGGCACTGCTGATGTACAGTATGTATTTACTTAAAGTCATTACAACATAATATTTACAGGATACTTACCATGTCTTAATTACTGTATAATGAACCTGATGCCTATAATTTCACCTTTTCTCTCCTGACTGTAAAAGTTTTATCATCTAATGGGGGTGGAGGGGGAGGGGAAGAATTAAAATAAACTGGGTGCACATTGAAAGCTTATTTTTTCCAATAGGAAACATAGAAATCATGGGAAAATGTAAAACAGGAGCTCCCAGTAAATCAAAAGCCACTAACAAATGCTCAGAGACACGCTATAATATTTTTATGAGCGTGTTTTACAACCCATTCATTACGCTGTCTGTCCTTCTGAAAGCTGGTTATTAGACTGACTGTGCAAAGTAACATGTGAATGTCTGAGCAACTAGCCATGAAATCATAACAAAGTTGAACACTTTTATTTTTGCTGGAGGTATTATGGCTTCCTAAATATTTGTCTGCGGAAAATTTGCCCAGATATTGTAAATCTAGTGTTTATATGTAGGGAAAGAGCTCAACTGTTGGGTTGTAATGGACTTCATTTCAGGGAGGAGCATGTACCCCAGCTAGAGCTCCTCGAGGTATTATCTTTGAGATAATTTAGCACTGTCTAGAGACCCTAGGAAGCATAGCGCCCACATCACCAGTCAGGGGCTCCCATGTCCCACCCAGCACCAGTAACTGAGAGAGCGGGAATACCGCACAAATGGAAAGATCATGGCCTCACACCTTCCTCATCCCCTTCAAAGAAGCTAGGCCCTCTAGACCACGGCTATGCCTTGAGATGTTAGAGAACGGGCTCTCTTGTGAGTCATCGGCAGGGAGGGGATGGGATTTTCAGTGGGTCCATTAGCTGGGAGGTAAGCAGCATATTTTCTCTTCGGAGTGTCATAAACATTTTTTGGCTGGAAGCAAGGCACGTAAGACCACACTGGGAGTTGCACAGCATTTGTCAGCTGTGGGGGTTGAGTATCCCAGCTTGTCATCCAGGAGACGGCTGCTGGCATGTCAGCCAATAGAGAGATGAACGATATGATTAAGCAGGTGGATCCTCCCAGAAAGAGAGTCCCATGACTGCCCGGCAACCTTTCCTTCTTCTTACACGAGTGACATGAGAAATCGGAACCAAATCATCCTAAAAACCTTCCCCTCGACCCACTCTGGCTTGGTGCAAGATGAGCATGCAACTGAGCCATAATGAGCACAAAAGAAAAAAAGCACGAGCATTCGGCAGCTAAGGAACATCGGCGTTCGGAAATTTCCTTTCCACTGCAACATTACAAACAGCTTCATATTCAAATGGCTGCCTGTGATTGTCCAATTATTCACTGCGTTCTTTCTTTGATGGCACAGATGTTCCCAATTTCTTGTCGTAGAAGTCTTTCATCTAAAAAGTCGTTCTGCTTCAGAAATGCAAAATTCTCTACAGCTCACCAGGTTCTCTGATGGGTTTGCATAATTGGTCTTCAATTTGCCTATTGTTTTGTAATAGAAAGCCTACGTGTAATTTCGTTTTTTTGTCAACCTGCAGAAAGAGCAGAACATTCTACCATTTAAGTCATTCTCCTAATTATAATCTGAGCGGGTTGTGAATGCCTAGGTTTGATTATAAGGCACAGATTATGCTAAAAAGAACACATGCTTTCCATTTCCATTGTTTTAAACTCATTACAGGGCTGATCCTGCAAGATGTTCAACATCCTCAGCTAACACCGTATACACGTAAGAGCTTCCTGCTCTCCTAGGCTATAAACTACAAGATACAGTGACACTTACAGTACAGGCAGATTGTGAGAAACAACATGTTGGTCTTCATGTGTACCTGAGGCCATATACATCTATTTCCACCCTGGAGAAGGATGATGTAGGAAATCATATGTGATATAATGAAAGGAATGAAATGCGGGTGATCTTGTGGCTGACTCAGAGGACTAGCAGCCAGGACCCGCCAAATTCAGAGCTGGCTTTGCTAGTTAGTGTCCATGTACCCTTGAGTGAGCCACTCAGCTCTATTATGCCTCAGTTTCCCCATAGCTAAATTGTTATCACCTTCCAGGAATGGCATGTTGTATGGCTTAGGCAGTGAGTATTTGTGAAGCACTCTGAGGTCCTCTGACCAGAAATATATCCATTTGTACTACTGCTAATAATATTATTATGCAGACTGATAAGGGAATCTAAAGACATCAATGAAATATCAATGGTCTACAGGGTTAAAATACAATGAGTGGATTTTTTTAAAACACAATAGAAACAGCAATGACAACAAAAATCTTTGGTCTGGTCTGTTGCTTGATTTTAGATGGTAAAATAGTAAATAGTGAATCAGAAAAGGTATGAATGTTCAATAGACATTTTTGGTCTGTATTTAGAACTAAGCAGGAAAACAAGACACATCCAATCCATATGGGTTTTTGGTAGACTGGAAGGTATACCATTTGTAAGGAGGATGTGGGCCACATCTGCTAAATTCAGACAATTAAAGAAGCTCAGATAATTTATATCTAAGCCTTAAAGAACTAGCTGAGGAGATCTCTGAATTTTCAATATTTATTCACAGTTCCTGGAAAACAATGGCAAATCCAGATTGAAGAGCTGATAATTTAATTCCAGGAAGGAAAAAAAAAAGACTATACTTTACTATAGTCCACTAAGTCTCATAAGAAGAAAACAGAACATTCAGGACTTTAGCACCAAAAAAATCAGAGGCCAGAAACATAATTAATATTAATAAACAGCAGTGATTCATGGAAGATGGGTCTTGTCAAATGAGGACATTCAATGAAAGTCTTGGGTTTTTTCCTAACCTTCTTTTTTATAATGAAGTCACAGTTCTGTCAGTATAATATACTTATTTTTCAAAGACACTTGACTTGTTTAATATTAGGTGAATACTGTATATTGCATTGAATTAAGAAAGTATACATTCGATGCATTAAAAACTGGCCCTCTGGTAGATCTCTGAATGTAGGTGATAATAAGGAGACCTCAATGCAGAGGTGGGTCTCAGCTGGGTCCCCCAGCTGAAAAGTTATTCACCAAGTCTATTCAGTATTTTTTTTCCAGTGATCTAGATGGCACCGGTATATAAGTTTTACTCCAAGTATGCAGAGAACACACGGACTGGTGAACTATCAAATAATGGAGAGGGTGGGTCATTGTTAAGCAATTCATAGTTTCATAGTAGGTAGGGTCAGAAGGGATCATCAAGTCTGACCCCCTGCCATGGGCAGGAAAGGATGCTGGGGTCAAATGACCCCAGCTAGGTGATTGTCTAGCCTCCTCTTGAAGATCCCCAAATCGTTTTGTTGTAACCAGGGATCCCAGTTTTCCCTGATAAAAAATGAGCAATTCTCGGACGTTATTAAAATGTAAGGCTCCTCACTTCTCCCTCCCCCCCGCCCCGCCATGCTGGTGCCTCTCACTCCCCCCACACATCCCCCTCAGTCTTGCTGGTGCTCCTCGCCCCCCACCCACAGCCCTTGCCCCCCCTTCCCGCCCTGCTAGAGGGGGCCCCCAGCTGGCAGGCTACAGGGACAAGGGACCTGGGTCCGAGGCCGCCTGCCCCTGGCAGGAGGTGGAAGCTGCTGCAATGGAGTGCGCTCCTGCTTCCCCTGCTGCTACCTGTTGTGAGCTCAGGTGGGGCGGGGGGTGGAGCTCTGTGCTGCTGTCCACACTCCCAGAGGGGGAGGGGGGACCTGTAGCCCCCAGATCTGTGTGTGGGGCAGGTGTACACTGCCTGCTGCGGGCTCGGGCTCCCGCCCTGCTGTCTCCCCCAGGGTCTCTGCAACCCAGTGGGTGTGACCCAGCACTGGAGGGAACAGAGGGGCTCTGTGGGGAAGCTGATTGCTGCTGTGAGCTCTTTGCTGCCCTGGTAAGGCACGGTGCAACCCCGTACCACTGCACCTGCTGCTGCTCTGCAGGCAGGGGATGCATCGCCAGGGCCGCAGGGAGCTCACAGCAGCAACCAGCTTTTCCACACAGACTTGCTCTGCCCTGCAGCACTGCAGATGCCCTGGGGGTGGGCAGCAGGGTAGAAGCCCAAGCTTGCAGCAGGCAGCCCACCCCCATCCTGTGCACAGATCTGGGGGCACGGGTCCCCCCTCACTTGCTGGGAGTGTATGCAATGGCAGGGAGCTGGCTCCATCCCCTGCCCTCTGGAAGAGCTGTCTAAGGCTCTCTCCTGTGCCCCACCAGGGCTCTGCAGCTACACATTGCAGCCCTGGGTTGCACGCACTGCCCAGATGGGCAGCAGCTCCAGACCTGTCCAACACCCTCCCTCCTTCCCTATTGGGGCCTCAATCCCCCCTGCCACTTACCTTGTGGGAGCTGCTCTCTAGGCTGCCTGGGGCCACGTACATGTACATGCACATGGTGCCCCCTGCCTGGCTGCCCTCCTCCTGCTCCCTCCCAGCCCCTTGCAGGCTGGAATTCTGCAAACCTGCAAAATCCATGGGTTTCTCCATTAAAATGAGAAATCTGCATTTTCCTTGGTAAGGGGAAAATCTACGTTTTTCTCTGTTTTCCTGTGGGAAATGGAAAACCCAGATCCCTAGTTATAGCACAGTCCAAAAAAAGTATTCTGGTGGCCAGATGCAAGGTAAACAATAGAAGCAAAAAACAGTTACACTTACCGGGTGGGAACTTTTAATTTGGAGAAGAAAATTGCCATAAAGAAGGAGTTTGAGGTCATTGTGAGGACAGCATCAGCATGAGCTCTCAGGACAACGCTGTGGCAAAACAGTTATCGCACAGAAGGCCGATGCAATGTCTGTAGAAATAAGAGGGGATATCAGGTAAAAGGGTTAGGATGTATTCTTGTTGCTGAGAAGCCCACTGCTGGAGTACTGTGTCCCAGGTTTATTAAGGCTTTATACAATGGCAAAAGGAGCCACATAAGTTCATAGATTTCTAATAAACTCTGTGTTTTCATCATAGTGGTGAAATGCAAAACTATGCTGCTAATCATTTTGATCATTTCATTAAATGTATTGATAGATGCACTGGTTAGGGCAGGGCTGGGCAAAATACAGCCAGCAGGCCGGATCTGGCCCATGAGGCTATTCTACCTGGGCCGCAGGGCCCCTAAAAAATTTAGAAAATTAATATTTCTCTGTCTTTGGTTCCTGTCAAAAATGGCAGGAACCAAAGGCAGTAGGATCCAGGGGAAACCTGGCAGGCTCCCACAACAGCAGGGCCCACCCGCCCCGCTGCCCCAGCTGGGAGCCCCAGCAGAAGCTTCTGGCCTAGGACCACACGACTGCCCTGCACTGGAACCATGGGGAAGGGGGAAGGGGTGGCAGGGAAGAAGCCCGGGGAAAAGTGGCCCGGGAAAAGCTGAGTGCAGGGAAAAGCGGCCCCTCGCCTGCCCCGTGACCAGCTCCCTGTGCTGCAGCTGCTTGCAGCCCGCATGGGGCTGCCTGTTCCTGCTCCAGACAGCCCCGCGCAGGCTGCAAGTGGCTGCAGCAGGGAGCGCCGGGCATGGGGAGGATGAGGGGTCGCTTTTCCCCATGCTCAGCACCAGCTTCTTCCTTGCTGGCGAACAGGGGGTCGGGGCTGTGCACTGCCCCCCGCCTGTACCGCGGGGCTGAGGGGCACTGGGAGTGAGTGGGCGGGAGGCCAGCGGGAGCACGGGGCCTGCATCAGTGTCCCGGGGCCAGTGCCGGCGGGGCCCAGAGCAGGGCGGCAGGAGTGCGGGGTCCCAGCCGGCAGGGGCTCTATAGAGCTGGACCAGCTCCCCCCTCTCCCTGCTGGAGCAGCCCAGGCCAGCTCCACAGACCCCTGCCAGCCTGTGCCCCGCTTTGGGTCCCACCGGTGCTGGCCTGGGTCATTGGTCCCAAGACATTGGGACACTGGTCCCAAGATGGTGGCGGGGGGCGAGGCACCTGTCAAGGGGTGGGGCTACCCATGCGGCCCTCGACAGCCTGCCAAATCTTGGGTAAGCAGCCCTCTGCCTGAAATAATTGCCTGCCCCAGGTTAGGGTGTTCTAAGGTGTGATCCCCAGTAAATACATCTAAGGTGAAAGCTAAGTGCAGAAGAGGGAATTAGTCAGTTAGTAACATAGCCAAGATACCTGTTTGCTAGACCAGAATATAACCGCAGGATCTGTCGGTCCCACTCACTTACACTGGGTATACAATGGCAAGGGAACCTGCCTATGATTACAGTGACGTTATCCAAACAAATCAACAACCACGAAAAGACCACGTAGGAGTGACACACAATAACAGCTCTTTGGTGGTCTCTGCATTTGTCACAGGCCTTGTTCCCTGTATCAGATAAATTGATGCCTCAGAAGCAACCCTTGTACTATCCGTCTTAGAAGACAGTCTGGAAATAGATTTACCAAGTTACATGCGTGTTCTCTAAGAAGATAACAAATGCCTTACTCAACAATACATCAAATATATATGTTCAGAGACGGGAAGGAACAGAGACTACCCAAATCTCTAAATCAAAGCACAAGGAGAATGCACTCTCAGCATTGAGACTGTCAATTGATGTCACAATGAATTGACAATTGCATTCTTTTAGATTTCAGGTACTCTTTGCAGACACCAAGTAATAAAGCAGGCAAGCTGTCTTGTGTGTCAAAAGGACCTGGTCTCTGGTAGCAACAGCTTCCTTTTATGATGGCGCAGAGTACAACAACAGCAGAACCCCTTAGTTCTCCCGTGTTAGCTTAAAAATGCACAGGGATGATAATATTTTGTTTCACTTCCTTTTAAATAAAATCTTGCAAATGAGAATATCTGCTCCAACACCTATCTGCAATTTGGGGAAGAAGTTGGGCCTTTCTCACCTCTCCCTTACTGTCTATTTTGGGCTAGTTTTGCAAGTCTCATTGAAATGCCTGCTTTTCATTTACATGTTGTTTTGGGTGAGGGTTAAAATCATGCATTAGTCTAACACTGTTTCAAGCTTTGTATATGTCTGGAAAGAGGTATATATGCAAGGACCAGCATATGCATCTATCCCTGACTATGGAGGAAGTTTAACCCTACAACCATAGCCATAACCGTAAGATGTGAAACAGAACTATCTCTGAATAAAACTAAGCCTAAGTGATTTGCCCAAGTAGTGGGTAAACCCAGGACTTGAACCATCACTACCCCAGTGCCTTATTGTAATATTTTCCTTTCTCTCATCAGCAATATCCTGGAGTCAGTTAATACTAATGCCATCAGATCATACAACTCACCATCCCCACACCAATTATGTAGAAAGAAAAATGTAGGGCACAGTCTTGTTAAATCAACAGTGCTTTGTTATCTAACTATTAAAGCTTGCCATTTTCTCCATATTGTGAGACCAGTGCTATAGTAGGTTGGAAACTATTTTACAATCATTTTCACTGAATTTTCATACCCCCAAGGGTAGAAAAATGGCTGCACTTTTCCATAAAGCAGTAGTCCCTGGCACTCATCTCCGAAATGCCAAAACACACACATATATATATTAAAATATAACATTCCTTATTTTCAAGGTGATAATTGCTGCTTCAAGCTGCCGGGCCAAACTAAATAGGAGCGGTTTTTCTTCACGTGGCATCCGATGACTCTCTAGTAGTTTATTCGTGGCTGCTTTTTGAATAGCACGGTTTTTAATTGCACAGTCTATTTTTACATGGTGCCTCTCTAATAATCAGTGTGAGCTAAAAATTCTGAGTGCACAGGGGGAAAAAAAAATCCATTCACTCTATTATTCTTCTAGACGACACAATCCAAAAGCCCTTTTCTGTGACAGTGTCAATAATTGTTTAATCCATGTAAAACAAGCTGCTTTCCACACTCACTTCATTGAGAAAACAGCAGTCTGTGTTCGCTGGTCATTAAAGACAACACAAACCTCATGGGCGCAGTGACACAGCTGATTGACTATTCTGTAGGCACAAAGCAAACAGGACTTAGCTAGTGACTGCCATGCAGAATACTGCAGGATTTTACGTCTGTCAGCTACCCACGTGTGTGATGATGCTGGATAATATTCAACCAACTGCCAGGAAATAAAAAAAAAAAAATAACATATCGTATTGAATATTCTGGACTGTTTATTTTCGGTGGCTGGGGGGTGGGCAATGAGCATATGTGCAACACGTTAACAGAGCCCGATGCTCTTTTGGAGTTTAGGATGTTTAATTGACAGATAGGCTGTGTGCCAGCTGTGCTGCTTTGGATCAATGGGCACACCTAGAATGTGAGCAAGGCAAAAACACAGTTAATAAACCCAAGGTGTAATTTTCAGCCTAAGATGGTTGGTGTCAATGCTACCTAGGAACGTGTGATTAGGATGAGGCAGCTGCTCCACGTCGACTCAATGGGAGGCAGAAACCAGAAGTCGTCTCTGCCCCCATGTGAGAGCTGCGCCATGCACCCATCCACATCATTACGCTTCTGCTGCCAGGATCAGCATAGCCAATCTCTTGCAGTCACTAGCAACCATATAATAAACGGTTATCCAAACGGGTCTACAAGAGCCTCCAATGTAGCACTTTCCACCCATCACAAGCACGCTGCACCCACTGGTATCTCCTAACAAATGTAGGAGCTCCAGTACAAAGCCATCTATGGGAAAAGAACAGGCTGAACTGACTCCTTAAATGCTCGGTGCTATTGTACATGCTAGAGCAGGGGTGGGCAAAATGCAGCCCGCGGGCCAGATGCGGCCCGCCAGGCCATTCTATCCAGCCAGCGGGGCTCCTAAAAAATTTAGAAGATTAATATTTATCTGCCCCTGGCTGCCTGTCATGCAGCCCTCGATGGCTAGCCAAAACTCAGTAAGCGGCCCTCCGCCCGAAATAATTGCGCGCCCCTGTGCTGGAGGGGTACACATGTTAACCACTCCTCAGATGGGGGCCTGTGCTTGCAATCTGTACTTGTGCACATCAGCCTTACTCACACTTGCTGACTTCACTGGCATTGCTTCGCCCTGCAGTCAATGGAGAAGGAACAGGAACAGGAAGGCTAGTGCTGCACATAAGGAACTGGACTGGGACCTGCATTCTCCTCCTCGCTCTTCCACAGATTCCTGATGGGACCTTGATCAGGTCATTTAATTCAGGCTCTGTGCCTCTGTTTCCCCTACTTGTGCCCTTTGTCTTTGAGCTCTAGGAGTAGTGGTTATCTCCTAACAGGTGTATGCACAGCATCTGGTATTCTGGGGTCCATATCTCAGATGGGACCCCCATAGCTATTGTAATACAAAGAACTATCAACATTTGCCTGAAAACTTCAGTGCTCTGTTCTTGTGCCTACTTTTATGACCAATGGGGGCTGGTTATCACTTTCCAGAAATTCAATCTGATTTTGTTGTTGTTGGTTTTTTTGGTAGTGCTGCACTTCCCAGCCTGTCCTTGCCTGTCTCCTTGCACATTATTTGTTACTCTATATCCGCATCATGTCTCGGGCCAGAATAATATGCAGCCTGAACTAGATTAGCTTGGTGGTGCTGATTTGACATGATCAGGCGATGCCACACTTCTGATCTGAAAGGAAATGAGAGAGTCTATTTTCCTTTATAAGTGCATTGTGAGCTTTACTGTTTAATATTAAAGCTGCATTGTGAAAAGTGGCCAATAAATGGCTAATAAAAGCAGAGTTTACAGCTTGTAAAGTGCATCAGTACTTTACACTGGTTTGCCTAGGAAGATTTATATTTCTCTGGGGCCTAGAACTGCTAGTATTCCTCCTCCCCGCCACCCCATTTTTGGACCCATTAAAGATAATGATGTGGACAAATATCCTTTGTGATTAGATCTGTGTGATCTTTCCAAAGGAAAGGAATGCCAAGGTACAAGAATGGATATTTGACTGCTCATTAGCATCCTGGAAGGATTTGAATGGAGTTCAGTGGCAGGTAAGCACCCCAGAGGTGCTGCTCCTGCTTATTGCCACACTACACTAGGTTTGCTGGGGTGTGGATACCAAAGCCCTGAGGTAAGTGGGGAAGAGGAAGACCTGGAGGAAGAGCAAGCAGGAGGGCGCAACAAGGGAGGTGCTCTCATACTGCCTGAGAAATCAGGGCAATCAGCTAGATACCTCAGGTGCCTGTACACAAGTGCACGGAGCCTGGGAAATGAGCAGGAAGAATTGGAAATCTTTCCTCAGTCACAGCACTATGGTGTGATTGGAATAACAGAGACTTGGAGGGAGCTCGCATGCCTGGAGCACTGCCATGGATGGGTACAAACTGTTCAGGAAGGACAGGCAGGGAGAAGAGGAGGAGGAGTTGCACTTTAGGTAAAAGAGCCACTGGAGATAGGACTGTTGAGAGTCTCTGTGTTAGGGTCAGAGGGGAGAGCAACGAAGGTGATGTTGTGGTGGGGGTCTGCTATACACCACCAGACCAGAAGGAAGTGGTGGATGAGGCTTTCTTCAAACACCTTGTGGAAGTTACCTGACCACAGGCCCTGGTTCTCATGGGGGACTTCAGTGACTCTGACATCTGCCAGGAGGGCGATGCAGCAGTGCACAGGCAATGCAGGAAGCTTTCAGAGAGCATTGGGGACGACTTCCTGGTGCAAGTGCTGGAGCGGCCAACTGGGGGCCATGCTCTTCTTGACCAGTTGCTCACAAAGAGGGAAGAATTGGTGGAGGATGTAGTAGTGGGTGGCAATTTAGGCAGCAGCGACCATGAGATGATTCAATTCAGGTTGGAGAGCATCAGAGTAAGGAACCTGGACTTCAGAAAAGCAGACTTCGACTCATTCAGGGAACTCATGGGCAGGATCCCCTGGGAAGCCAGACAGAGGGGGGCAGGAGTCCAGGGGAGCTGGCTGTACTTTAAAGAAACCTTACTGAGAGTGCAGGAGCAAACCATCCTGCAGGAAGACTAGCAAGTGAGGCAGAAGACCAGGTTGGTTTAGCAGGGACCTCTTCGGTAAACTACATCACAAAAAGGAAGCTTATAAGAAGTGTAAACTTGGATAAATACCTAGGGAAGAATATAAGAGCATTGCTCAAGCATGCAGGGATGAGATCAAGAAGGCCGTAGCACAGTTGGAGTTGCAGCTAGCAAGGGATGTGAAGGGTAACAAGGGTTTCTACAAGTATGTCGGTAGCAAGAGGAGGATCCGGGAAAATGTGGGTCCCTTGCTGAATGGGGGAGGCTGCCTTGTGACAGAGGATGCAGAAAAGGCTAAAGTGCTCATTGCCTTTTTTGCCTCAGGCTTCACAGGCAAGGGCAGCTCCGAGACTACTGCACCGGGCAGCACAGTTTGGAGAGAAGATGAGTAGCCAACAGTGGTGAAAGAACAGCTTAGGGACTACTTAGAAAAGCCAAACTTGCACAAGTCCACGGGGCCGGATGGGATGCATGTGAAGGCGCTGACGGAGTTGGCTGATGAGATGTCAGAGCCACTGGCCAGCATCTTTGAAAACTTGTGGCAATCAGGAGAGGTCCCAGATGATTGGAAATGGGCAAACATAATGCCTATATTTAAGAAAGGGGAAAAGGAGGATCTAGGGAACTACAGACCAGTCAGCCTCACCTCAGTCCCTGGAAAAATCATGGAGCGATCCTCAAGGAATCCATTTCTAAGACCTAGAGGAGAAGAAAGTGATGAGGAGCAGTCAGCATGGATTCACCAAGGGCAAGTCATGCCTGACCAACCTGATCGCCTTCTGTGACAAGATGACTGGCTTTGTGGATGCAGGGAGACCAGTGGATGTGGTGTACCTTGATTTTAGCAAGGCTTTTGATACGGTTTCAACACAACATTTTCACAGGCAAGCTAAAGAAGTATGGACTGGATGAAAGGACTGTAAGGTGGACAGAAAACTAGCTGTAGCATTGGGCTCAGAGAGTAGTAGTCAATGGCTCAAAGTCTAGTTGGCCGCCAGTGTCAAGTGGAGTCCCCCAGGGGTCAATCCTGAGGCTGGTTTTGTTCAATGACTTCATCAATGACCTGCAAGATGGCATAGAGTTACCCTCAGCAAGTTTGCAGATCACAGCAAGCTGGGGGAAGTAGTAGATGCACTGGAGGGTAGGGCTAGGATTCAGAGTGACCTAAACAAATTGGAGGTTTGGGCCAAAAGGAACAACACAAGGTTCAACAAAGACGAGTGCCAAGTCCTGCACTTGAGACAGAGCAATCCCATGCACCTGTACAGGCTGGGGGCTGGCTGGCTGGGGAGCAGCTCTGGGGGTTACAGTGGATAATAAGCTGAATATGAGTCAGCAGTGTGCCCTTGTTGCTAAGAAGGCTAACAGCATCCTGGGCTGCAGTGGTAGGTGTGTTGCCAGTAGGTCAAGGGAAGTGATTATTCCCCTCTATTCAGCACTGATGAGGCCACATCTGGAGTCTGTGCTCGGTTTTAGGCCCCCACTACAGAAAGGATGTGGACAAATTGGGGAGAGTCCAGCAGAGGGCAACAAAAGTGGTTCGGGGGCTGAGGAACATGACTTATGAGGAAAGACTGGGGGAACTGGGCTCATTTAGTCTAGAGAAGAGGACACTGAGAGGGGACTTAATAGCAGCCTTCAACTACCTGAAGGGGGTTCAAAAGCAGATGGAGCTAAACTGTTGTCAGTGGTGGCAGATGACAGAACAAGGAGCAACGGTCCCGAGTTGCAGCAAGGGAAGCTGAGGTTAGATATTAGGAGGAATCTTTTTACTAGGAGGGTAGTAAAACACTGCAACAGGTTACCCAGAGAGGTGGTGGAAGCACCATCCTTGGCGGTTTTCAAAACCCGGCTAGACAAAGCTTTGGCTGGGATGATCTGGTTGGGGATGGCCCTGCTTTGGGCAGGAGGTTGGACAAGATGTAACCTCCTGAGGTTCCTTCCCACCCTCATTTTCTGTGATTCTGCAGAGCGTACCACAGAGAGCAGCTAGATTGGTGCTAGGCTCCTGATCAGCTTTCTACTCAAAAGTCCTCGGTATAAAATTAACCACAAGCCTCACTCTGGAGGGCAGGAACAGCTTTGTGAGAATGGCAGGAATGGTGGCATGCCAAAGACTTGGCAGGAGACGAGACTATAAGATCATAATGTTCTCTTCCATCCTTCAAATTTACGAATCTACTACTTCCCAACCTTCCCAGTTTTGAGGTTAATGCCTGGATGACTATCCCATTGAGGATAGACATTTACTAGTCATGTTTTCTTTAACTGTTCCCTTTGCTCACTCTTAGTAGTAGCCTTTTGGGATGCTCATTTGAAGTGAACCAGTAGATCTGGTGTTGCCCTCACAGAGACATACACAGCAGGGGCCTTTTCAAGTGAAATGCTGATGCAGGCTGACATATTCCAGATTGTTATCGTGCCCATTGTAGTTAGCAGCATCAAAAACTGACACTGCACAGCATACTTGGAACCAACATCTGATCTTTAATTAAAAACTTCACCTGAAGGTATTTCTCAAACACACACACGCGCGCGCGCGCGCACACACACACACAATCTCACACACACACACACACACACCCACACACCAGGCACTTGTACTGCTAGTTCATCAGAGCTGACCCAATTCTCTTCCTTTGCCCTCACGACAGTTCATTACATTGTCCAGCACTTTTGAGCCAAAGTAAGTAAGATTTATAGGTTGCCTGGGGATAATCATTTCAAGAGAAAAGATCAATGATATGCAAGTCAGTAGAAAGAGCAGCGAGTTCCAATAGCTGCCTTGTTAGAAGGCATCAGATACATCTTTCTTCCATAAACTATTTAAAGCTAGAAGTTATCATTAACCTTAGCTGTAACTAATTGCTCATAGAACGGTCAATAGTGTTTAACATGCATTGCGGTGACTCCCCCTCAGTTAGACTATTTAAGGATGCAGATGTGCTAATGGTTTAAAGCCAGTTGCGCACTTAGGCTGCCAGCATCTGAACAACTCATTTCAGGCACTTCCAAATCCAGTGACGTTCTTTCCCACACCCTCAGCTACTTCAATAGCAGACCTGCCAGTTCCCAATGCACAGTCTCCACTGCCAGGAGCTGTAAATGAAGAAACACAGCAGAGGAACTCTGAAAAAGAAATTCATATCCATGTGCATGTGTGTGTGCATGCATGGCCAGATGTAGCTGCGCTGTTTTGCTAGCAAAGAGTGCTGCCACAGCCTTGCCTGATCCACCGCGTTATGAATACAGAACAGAGTACCAGTCTGCCGTTGTCACGATCTGCATTGTCATAGCAGTCGGCGTACAGTTTGCGACACGTGGTCATTGATATCAATGGCGCTGGGTGTGTGCTCAAAGTCAACTGTGCGCTTAGATGCTTTGCTGCGTGAGAATCAGAGCATATGCTGTCACCTGCAGATGTTACGGCTGCCTCTCCTGGCCTGACCTACACTGGGTTTCTCTGTGTTGGCTTCCGTGTAGACATGTTTACACACTGAGCTCAGGACTTCCACAACAGCGTGGCTGCTCCACGTGGGCTAGACAAAGTCTCAGGTGGCTTACCGGTGCACTCCCAGCGCTGTTTTAGGGCAGCTGCACATTGCAGCTATTTTGGGGTGTAGCATGAAGAGGTAAGCCCAGCCTATAGCGTCAATGAGAGATTCTTCCAGGGGACCATTTCTTACTGGGGGGAAGTTACTAAATCAGTTATTGGTGGAGGACAAGCCATAGAGTCTAGGCTTGCAGCAGCAGGATTTTCATTAGTCCTTACCTCTCATCACTGACACGAATGGGCTTTGGATGAGGCCTTTAAAGAACAACCCACAAAATGTCGTGTTCTTACATAGCTTAAACTAGTACCACTACTTTGTCTTAAAGTCACAGGTCACCTACTTGTAGACTACATGTGCTTTTCACCTGCACACCAAGTCTGGATCCATTTTTCCAGCCTCACTATCTGCTGCTTTCCCAGCATTGCCAACTGTTGCTTTCCCAACATCGCTAACTGTTGCTTTTAAAACTGTGCGTGAAAGCTTTAATTCTTCTCTTGCAAGAATTGACAATGCGGATTCTACCTGCTGGGTACAGGGGTCAGACTAAGGCAATTTTTTTTTCATCCGCCTTGAGGAGCTGACACCCTCGGTACCTGTCACTCCGAAACGCTGGCGGTTCTGCACTAACACATCCCGCTGCTGTTTTCCCTCTGTAGCGTTCCCTGTTACATTTGGAACAAGCTCCGCTGTTGACAATTTCAATCCGCCCTTCTTTCTTCCCAGCCTCTCGCTGGTGCTGAATCACTGACATTTTTTTCTCAAGCTGCCTACATTTGGTGTTTTACTGCCGGCTGCATGTGTCCCCCTCAGTTTAATTACTTCTGCTGTGTCTAGCACTATATGCACTCTAATGTCTCAGAGACTGCTTGCAATTAAAATAAAAAATAAGCACTACGTTACAGGTTACAACCCAGCCAATCTCCATGCATTGTTATTTATCACAGCTTTGTACTTTTAGGCACTCAAGTGGTTTGTAGCCCACACTGTAATGAGCAACGGCTCAGCCGTAGTCGCTAGAAAAAAAAACCAATGCAAAACTACTCTCTTTGTAGCATTTCAACAAATGCCGTTTCCTGAAAAGCACTTTATTTTTTTTTTTTAACTGCTGTGATTGCCAAAAAAAAAATCAAAGCTTTTAACTCCTGATTTCCTGATTAAGAAGATTAAGCTTTTCCCTGATCATGTTTTAGAAGGGTGCAGTGCAACAGTGGGCAACCTTCTTTCTGCATTAATGGAGTTGCATCACGTTTAGGGACTGGAAAGACTTGCACAGGCTCTAGGTGCTTGAGGGTGGCAAAGTGCTGCAGGTTCTGGCCCTGGTATGTCAAAGTCCTTAGACATGTATATAACTTAATGAAATCGGAAGGGCCAGAGTGTCCTCTACCCCCTCACTGAAGAAGCTGAGCAGTAACTTCTGCTTCTTGTTTTCATTGCTCAAAAAAAGCCCCATCTCCATCATTTCAGAAAAAGGGAATTTGAAACATTAAAATGAATCAGGTCATGCAGAGAACAATAAATGGCTTGGGAATGTTCAATATACCTAGCAGTTCCAGACAGTGGGGTTTTGCTCTTAGGAACACAAAGCAAATCCACTTGCAACAATAAAAAGAATTTAATTTTGATGCAGGGCTTCAGATGAACAGTTCTGGAGCCTGAAATCCCCTTTTTATTCATTGAATTGAACCCAGCAGAAACATTTGCCCAGCTTTGCCAATGCCTCATAACTCCAGACTAAAAGAACCACACAGTTTGGTGGGAAGGGACTACATTATATATGCCTTTTTTTTTTTTTTTTGCTAGGTCTGCTCAAAAGTGCAAATGGCGATCTGTATGGACACCATGGCCTAGAGAACCTCAAAGGTGGGTCCTAATTCCTCAGTGGGAGTTGGGAGCCTACAGACATTTTGAGAATCTGGCTTCTAGCTACTAGGAATTGGACTGAAACCATCAAGTCACTTCACAAAGGTCAGAGAACATGCTTAATGTTTTTATCTCTCAAAACGTTAAATATATATGTGCTATCCCCCTACATCTCACTCACCCACCCACACCCACCCACCCACCCACACCCCCCCCCCTCATAATTAACTGAACTCTACCAGAAAAATTACTGTAGCATCTAAAGAAAACTTTACTGCCTTTTACTGTTTCAGGCCAAATCCCCAAATATCTGAGTCCAAGTTTCTGGTTGGTTTCCATTTCTGTTATTGTCAGTCCATTATTGCAACTGTTTCTTTACGGTGGAAAAAAAAAAATCGCAGGATATAGGTCATGCTCAAAGCTAGCAGGTCTTCCCCTCTCAAATCACAGCTTTCCTGCGTTCTCTTGTTTTACACCTCACAGGGTGGAGGCCCACAAGGATACACATGGCAGCGCGACGGTGGCTTGGTTTTGGCCACAGCAAATGCAGGGCAAAGACAGGTGCCATTGTTCATTTGCTGGAGAGGCAAATAGCATCAACCCCAGTTGACACTTGAATCCGTGAGCGCTTTCCTCTGTAGGAATTCACAAGACAAGTGCTTAATCTTTTCTGACACGCTTTTGGGGTTTAAATAAGAACTCCCTGCTTATTCCTATCCCCAGACCCTGCGATCCAGAGATCTGGGGAATTAAACTGTTGATGAACTCTTTTCTTTTAAATGATTGCAATGGAACATAACAGAGAGTCTCTTAACCAAGATAAATGAAGCCTAAATATGCCGCGTGATACTGATGTCTCTTTTTAAAGAGACCTGCATGGCAATTTCTTGCTCGCTTCCAAGCCAAGACAAAACAAACTGTTCTGATGGGGGATACTGTAAATGCTCTCTTTCCCACATTTAAATCTGACTACTGTGGGCTGAGCTCTTAGGGGCTGATCCCTGGGTCTCTTCAGTTCAGTAGGAAAAGCTCCCCACCGAAATCATTCAGTCAGGGTCGCAGGAAGGAAGGATGCCTGCTGATAAGGTTTGATCCTAAGCATCATCGGCACTAAAACGGGTAAGAACTGCAGGATCCTAGTGCTCTTCAGAATCAGGATTATGTTGTGTTAGATCTGCTTTCCAGCAACAGGGAGCCAAATTAATGACGGTACCACATAGCTGCCTCCTATCCTTCAGTCCATCCTGTCTCTAGCAGTCTTGGGCAAACAGTAATAGCCCATGTGCTCTGGACAGGGTGGGATCATGTTCCAGGGGTGGAGGCGCATGATGGAAACCTCCCTGCCAGTTGCTCCCTCCTTGGGAAGCACCAGCTGGAGCACCTGCTGGAACGGGGTGAAGATTTGGGGGGACAGCAGTGAGAGCCAGAGGCGCCTTGACTGGTGCTTCTCAGAGGCCCACGTTGTCGTCTCCTGTACTGAACAGCAGATTTTCAGACGAAAGGAGAAGAGCAGGAACAGTGCCAGCTCTCTGATGACTTTAATGTTCGAATGTGTTGAACATTCACAGGCCACAGAACTGTGCTAAGTGAACCAAATGTGCCTCCCCAAAGCCATATGCTGTGCCACGTTCCAGCTGCAGCCCTCTTGAAAAGCAAACATGCTCTTTAAAAAAGAAAAAAAAAGAAAATCCTCTTGTTGAACTGTAGATGCCAGATGTCACTGTTAGTCACCGGGAGTTTTGTAGAAGAAAATTAATGGCTAACGATGGAGAAGTGAATCCACAGGGTAGCAAAAGTCTACTGAAGGTGGGAAGCTGTCATCTTCTCTGAGGTGCAATAGCTGGGATTTTCAACAGCACTTAGGATGGGAGTGCCAGCCCTTCTTTGGTACCTTTTATTCTTTAGCTGGAGAAGTTCACAAGGGTCCTTAAAGCAGTGTTCAGGAAATGAAGATAATCACAGGCGTTTTGTCCACGACGTGCCTCAATCTGAAAACACGCAGACATCTTGTGAGATTAGAGCCCAGCTCTCTATTCCTGCTTCTGCCAAAGTAGGTTTATATTACCCATGTGTATCAGCATAACCAGTCAAATTTTCCTGGGTAAAAGCCCATAGAAAAAGCATTACTGAAATGTATTTTTTATTTGTTTGTTTGTTTTTGAGGCAACACCAATGCCATACACAAATTAGACACATTATTCACCATATGCTCAAACAAATTGATGCAAAGCACGACTTACAGTTTTGAACGTGATGGAAAATCCAAGGAGTTCACAATGCCGCCCTCCCCCTGCTCCCTGCCCCAAAGCTGGGTATGTTTTTATCTGGTCAAACAGAACCGGTGTTTCAGCTTGTGAAACAAAGAGGTGAGATGCACCGAACAACCGCTACATCCTCGAGGAGCCGCCACCGCGGAATTGAAACAACAGCACAGGAACTCAGACGCTGACCTCTTCGGCAGGAGAATGATTTGGCTGCCTGTTTAAAATCCTCCTCCCCGCTGAGTGCAGGATGCATTGACTCACTGGCTCTGACCCAGAAAACCACCCCTCGCAGTGATTAATGCTTTTGGAGCCCAATCAATGCAGATGCATTGAAAGGTCCAGAAAGAAGGATGTTTCAATGACAATATTAATTTGTAAACTTGGACCTGGCAGACAAGTAACCGACCTTTCTCTCAGGCTACTCAGTAAAGCTCGAAGGAGGCATCTTGGCAGGTCAACTTACCTGCCCGTTGTTGGGCTGGAAGGGCCTAGATTGTCTGAGATAAAATAAATGGAAACAGAATATGGCAGCAAAAGGAGAGCAAGTGATTGCTGTTGGTCTCTGCTGCAGCTGGACCAGGCTTCTTGTCAGCGATGCCAACCCGGCAGACTAGCCTGGGCCCAGTATTGCAGCAGCCGTGCCTGCAGCAAGCCCCAGCTCAAGGGTCAGCAACATTTTGGGGCAGAGTGCCAAAAACACCTGCAGTCTCGACTTGTAAGCATGCTGGGGCAGACAGCAGGGGCCCAACCCTTGTTGTGGCAGCACAGCCCTAGCCCCTTCCCCGCTGGCCGCCCCAAGGCCAAGCAAAATGCCTTTGCATGCCTTGCTCTGGCACCTGTGCTGGAGGTTGCCTACCCCTGCCCCAGCGAATGGGCTGGGCCCCTATCTAGAGCAACAAGCCTCCTGACTGGCACTGGGTGCACCACCTCTTCATTTAGCGCCAGCTGGGGCCCTGGGCCCCAGCCCACTCAGCAGTCCTGCTGCGGCAAGCCTCCTGGTTCCTGTACCCTGCTTCATCTGGTTCCCGACCCTTTGTTTTGGCTTCGTTCTGGGCTTCGCCTTCAGGTTTCCCTCTGGGTCTGGTTCCTGGCTCCTGACCCTGGTTTAGCTGTTTTTGGACTTTGCCCTGTGGATTGCCCCCAGGATTGATACTTGCCATCTAACCCCTGGATCCTGACCTTGGCCTGTGTGGTGGACTCTGCTTCTGGATCTCCCTGTGGCTTGGGTTGGCTGCTGCCCTTTGACCCAGCCCCTGGCCCTGGTTTCCCTCAGTGGCCTAATAATTAGGCCAGAGTGCCTATGCCCCAGTCCCTTACACTTCTGGTGCCCGTTAGGGTTAGGGTTAGTATTATAAGACTCTATATACCCTTATAGATGATTCTGTTTCTCTTCTCAGAGCTAGAAGGGTGGGTTTAATCAGTGTGACACGCACCTATCTCTAAAACGGTGGTGCCCTCATGTATTGAAGAGAGTCTGGCCTCATGGAAGGGGAGGGTCTCAAAGCTAGGATGGCTCAAGCATGCGCTGTGCAATAAACTCCCATTTCCCAAGCAGAAGCCCGGTGTGCATTACACAATGCTGCCTCAGACAATATTGCTGATTAGGCCTTTGAATGTGTGGTGCTGCAGCCGTGTCTTGAATACGCAGCAGCTTCTAGTGCATGTTTCCAGGTGAGCTCCTGGGTTCAAATTCTGCTGCTTTCTGTGGCCCATCTACACTGCTGCAGAGAGCACTTGATGGTCTACAAGGCAATTACCCTAGTGCCAGAGCAGCATAGGGCTGGTATATGCAAGCTCTGTGGTCCTCTCCTTAAAAAGAGGCACTGCACACTACAGGGCGCATTGGGGGAGTGTTTAGGGGTGACAGACATTTTGGGTGGGAAGGAGGCAGTAGTCACAAAGCAGTGCACTAGAAGCTGCTATAAATTACGAACGTCTGCAGATCATATATGAATCCTTGTAGGGGCCTGTGGGAGTCCCTGTAATACCCCAGGTTTCCAGGGGTAGTTGGGTGCAACACAGCCTCTGGTTCCTAAATACAGAATCTGTTTTGAGCCCACAGGGGGAGGTCACAATGGTCAGTACACGCTGCATGGCTGGATCTACGCTGACTGGCAGCAGGTGGCACTTGGTGGTTGCATTAATCAATAATCATTGAAGCTGCTGTTACGTCAGTGTGGCACACCCATAGCCAGCACTGGTCCAGTTGCACTATAGCTATATCCACCTTAAGGAAAGCACTCACACCAAGCGACTGTGAGCGCAAAGTACCTTTGATCTAGTATCTTTGGCTAAGGAGGTAAGAAGTCTGTCATCCCTTTTGGAGAGTGGCAATGGAGGTAATTGCACAGTCCAGCTGAGTTAAACAGAAGAGCAGCAATAAAAATGCTGTATTGCTTCTCCCTTCAAAGACAGTGAATTCAAATTCTCCTGCTACCCAGGGCTCTGTGCTGCTATTTGCCAACCTGGTGGCGATGAGATTAGAGATCTTCGGAAATAAATTCTGATACTTTCTCCACTCTCTAGCAGTCACATTTGACTTTTGGTTTAATGTGTACTTGTATATATTCATATACCTAGTCCTTGCTGGGAGATTCAATGCACTGAACAGAGGAAAGTGATGCAGTAGTTCAGTAGTTAGGGTACTATCCTGAGACTTGAGAGGCCTGGGTGTACATCCCTGCTCTTCCCTTGTACTGGGAGGTGAGGCTGGTGGCACACGTAAAATGGAGATAGGAGTGCCTCCTTATTCCCTGGGGGTGATATAAGGAAAAATACTTAAAAGATTATGAGGTGCTCAGGCAGCAAAGGAACCGGCAAGTACCTTGCAGAGCTAGGAGGGCGATCTGTCGACCGGACAGTGGACTCCTAAGTTCAGTTCTGGGCTCTGCCACTGACTTGCGTCCTTTGGCTCCAGAAAATCATTTCTCTGTACCTGTTTATGCAGCTCTAAAAACAGGTATTATGAAATGCAGATGTAATCAATAGCAGTGTTAATACCTGTTCCTGCTCTTGGGAGCCAAGAGATTATACAACCTGTCACATTTGCACAAAAAAAAAAAAAAAAGGACTTCTTGGCATTTATCAGCAAGGGCCTCATTTTACCGCATTTACTCTCATCAAGTAGCATCTTACTCCATGACTGGTTCTAGTGGCCAAAAGAGTGCCAGTCTGCCCCTTAATGTGTGTAAAGCCCTTCCTGTTCTTCTGGTGAATGGCTGAGATTGCTATACATATATTTTTTAAATTAGAGCACATAAATACTGGCTCCTGTTCCTAGCTTCTCCTTCTGATAACACTTCAGGCACCATAGACATTAGGCAGTACTATTATGCATGATAATTTCAATACACTGCAGGAACAATGAGCAAATTCTTATTCTCTGTCCCTCTCTCCAACCTTCACCCTTATCCTTGCTTGGATTTCCCTTTCAGTGCCAGCATTAGGAAGGTCGTTTGCTGTACGGTTAGCCATCCACCTCTGACCCTTGATTCTCGTTCTGAATGGATCTGCTCACACTTGCATGTGTTTTCCAGTTGCTTGAAGACCGACAGGCTTCGGGCCATTGACTTTGGTGAGATTTCTCATATGAACGAAGGTTGCTGTTGTGAGTAAAGTGGGTTACGTTACAGGACAGCGCGTTCAGAAAGGGGAAGGAAAAGGGAATGGGAAGAAATTGCAATTCTGTGGCTATAAGGAACAAAAGTCGTGGGGAACGAACCCAAGGGCCCGCACCTCTGGGTGTGTTTAAGTTTCAGGTTCAGCTCTCGGAATAGGAGCACAGGTCTTCGAAGCATCACGTGCCTGTCATTGGCAGTCTCCTTCTGCTGACCCTCATAATGACACTGTTGCAGGCTCTGCAGCAAGCTTGCCCCTGCACGTGAAGGACGAGGATATTAGATGTGCCCTGTGTAGGGCACTGCAAGAGCGTGGAATAAAGCAGGGCAAGGAGGAGAGGACTGTAAAAGAACGGATCCACTTGCCGCAGTGCCTGACCACCATGTGGGCCCAATTATCTTCTCGGTTTATTTCTGCTAGAAAACCCACTACGAGAAACTGCTGGTTTCTGATTTGGCCGCTGCTAAAATGCTTCCCATTTGGGAGGGAGGGAGAAATGGCATTTGCAAAAGCTGCACAATGCCTGAAGGCACTTGGTTATTAAACTTCAAATGTTGTGCCTTGCCTAGTGGGCTGCAGAGTTTATGTACATAAGCTTTGTCTACTGGTCTGTTCAGTCGCAAACAGCCTGAATAATGAAGACGGACACGCTTGGCTGCGTGGATCAAATGGCAGTGGCTGTGACTGCAAATGAACAAAGGAGGGAAAAGTAGGAACATAAAAGCCTTCTGCCCTTCAAGCAGTGGGCGTTAGAGTTTTCTCCATGGGGCAAAGCAGATTCAGGGAAGGCAGCTGCTGGGTCAGGATAAATCCTTAAGATATATCTACAATCCCAGGAGCATTTATGCAAGGTCTGCACCCAGGGAGCTTAAAGCTGAAAGCAAACATCATGAGCCGCTGTTCTTCCGTGCAGCGCTGGAGAGGGGGATGTCCCATTACTGCCATATGCTTTCCTATAATTAGCTAGAGGGTCCAATATAGGGCACAGACCTACAACATGTCTCACCCAAAATAATTGACTTCAGATTTGACTCTGGAGTGAATTGCATCAGGGTTTGGAGCTAAGCACAGGACGAGCCCTCCAGAAGCAGCTGTCCTCCAGTAGAGACTATTACAGTACCTCACCGCTAGGTGGCAAGGCATCCAGGAAAAGCTGGGCAAGGGGTTACCTTGGGATGGAGCTGACTACATCTGTGGGCTACCATTACACCAGTGTAACTCACACCGGTATACACTTACCCCTCACTTTCAGAGGGGTAACTTTACCCTTGAGTGCAGTGACTTAAAGCAGTGTCCACGGCACTTATGCCCAGCAGTAAAGCCCAATTATCCAGGAGTAAATGTGTCATGTGCATAGTTGGGATATGTTAATGTGGCAGTTTGCACTTTCACTGTCCATGCCAAATTTGTTTTATGGATACGCAGCAATTTGCTTCCCAAGTGAAGTTAGTGCTGCTGATGGCAGCTTCTTCTGATGAAGGGAACTCAGGCTCTTGCCATACAGCTCTGATTTAGTTAGTATATAAGGTGCAAATCTGCCTAACTTCAAACTAACCCCGCTGACTACCTCTCTCAGCTTCAACTGTTACCATGCACATTTTGCTTTTTAAAAACCATATTTAAGCTGAAGGTTGTTTTCAGTGGAAAAGGGAGGGGCGGGGGGAAGATAGAGAAAGGAAACCTGTCTGAAGTGGGAGAGAAAGTGAGCATCAGCGAAGACTGATACAGAAGCCCTGAAGATTAGACTGTGTGCGGCTTCATCTCTCCCACTTATCCTCCAAAACAACTCAGGTGCTTCAAACCGTTTATATCCGCAGGGTTATGTTGGCAGGGGAAGGTGAGAAAACACAACAAAAGATGACTAGATAGGATATTTCAGACAGGCTTTTTTTTGCCTAGAGATCAGTGAAAGCCAAGAGAGCAAAACTGTCAGCAATTATTATGCGGGCAATGGGAACAGAGACATTCCTTACGCAATAAAAAACGCCATCCCAAATAAACGGCCCAGTCCTTCTTCGCCTATGAAAAGACAAACAAGGACTGGCAGCATCATACTGCAAATATCTTGTCTCACTTTTTTCCCAGAAAAACAAAACTGACTGCACGAGTACTTACTGTCATCCATATTTCCACAGGACGTGCCACAGACTTGTGGGAACTTGTGCCCCGGGGAGGACTAGATTAGATTCCACCTTTTGTATATTCCTCGCTCCATTGTCATTGGTAATATTCTCTGTTTTCGTGTTTGTCCCTAAAATCTTTTGCAACTGCTGCATCCCACGCTGCGGGTGGCTAGGCTTCAATGTGTGCATGCACCTCCACCATCATGATGTCTTTCAGCTGGGAGAATTCACCAGTTTCAGACCTTGCATAAATTCTTTGTATGGAGAGGTGAACGTATTTATCCCGGAGAGGATGCTTTAGCTGGCCCCAGCGTTACCTTCCCTGAACTAGCCCTGCCTCTGTAAAAGTAGGCTCCTTGCCCAGTCCAAAGCCCTTCTAATACCCCTTAGCTTCTCTGGGCACCAATAGAAGTGACATTTGTTATGCAATCGGCCCCTTGGAAGTGCTCTACAGCCATGCCCTGACAGAAGTGCACGGCTGCGGAGTGCTTTAAAAGTGCCTGATTGTGCGACAAATGACATGAGGATTGAGATGAAGGCACTTCAGAGCAGAGCACCTTTATTAACTTCTGTCTGATCAGGGCTAGACTGATGCAGCCCACCCCCAGTGCTGTTTGAATGATGAAAGGGGGAGAAGGGAGGGAACGAGGCTCCAGCCTGTGCTAGAGGTCAGGTGGGTGGCTTGGAGGTCCCCCGGGGAGGGGGGCTCCAACACCTGCCCTGCCCCCCACTTCAGCACAGGCTGGGCAAACTCCAGCCTACAGCACTGTCCCCTCCCTTCTCCCCCTCACGTCATGCAGACAGGACCAGAGCTGGGAGTGGGGGGAATGGGGCTAGGGGAAAGAGGCTACAGACATGCATCTCCTCCTGGATCAGCTCCAAAGTGGAGCTCAATCCTCCACCCGCCTGAGCCAACAGCGAATGTGAAGTGCCATGAGTTACAGTGGGGAGCTGCACATCTGTCAACGGCCTCTGTCTCCCATCTTTCTTGCCCAGTCCCAGTCTCACTGTTACTTCCTCTGCTGCATCCCTTGCTAAGTTTTACCACACCCTCGCTCTGGACAGTTCCTTGTCACAGTCTCCTTCCTCTACTGCCGCCTCCTTTCAATATCTGGCTCTTGTCTCCTTTGCATTAGATCACTTCTTCTGGGGCACCAGCAAGGAAAACACCGAGAGCATAAAAGAGGCATCCTCCCTGTTCGCAATTCTGGCTTAACACAAGCCTGTAGAAACCCAAGGAGCAGTAGCAAGGAACGCCCTGCTCAGCCAAGGCCACCCTTGAGCAAGTGGTGTTTAATTCCCAGAGGAGCTGAGGTTTGCTTCTTGCCCTGAGATTCCCCTCTAGGGCTCATTCCTCATCTATATTTGGTTCATTTTTCATAGACTAGCAAAACGCATAGTAAAGAGACCATCTCCATGCCAGATGACAAGTCTTCTCTCCGGAGCATGGAAGCAGTAGAGCTTCCCAAGTAGTGGAAATTATAATGTAACAAAACAGCTCTCTTTGTTTTCTTTAACTTTCCCCTTTGAAATGGCCGGATTGATTTTTGTAAAGATTTCTTTAAAAAGTCAACCTGAGGCAGACACGTGGCCTGGAGAGAAAATCAACCTGAGAAGCAGTTTGGCAACAGATTCTTATAATGAAAAATGTCAGGTAACCTTAATTTGAGGTTGCGCTACCAGCTCTACCAAGAATATACGGACACTCATGAGCCTGTTACTTGATTCACTCACAAAGGGAGCCAAAAATGTGCTTGGGGAGGAGAGTGGGGTTTTTTTCCAGGCTTTCTGCTATTCAACCTGCCGACTTGAAGGGGCACAGCGTTTAAACTGAAGCCCACGCTTTTGATTCTGTGTTTCATCTTATACGTATGTATAACTTGTCGTACTATTCATAATAGGGACTGTGCCTTTATATTGGGAAAGCTCTTCATGCATTTTTGGCATTGCAGGAAACAAATAGGGATGGTAATATAGATGCTGAAAGAGATGGAGGTCTTTGGGATCCGTATAAGCAAAAGGTACCACCCAAGTGTCTGACAATAACTTGCCTTTCTACTGCTCAGTGTATCACCCTGTCCTTCACCTTGGCAGCACAGTACGGGGATGATAAATGAATGCATGGAAACAACAAGTGTGGTTGGAGAAAATGGGTTCACAGTAGGAAGCAGTGAAGATCACTGGCACCATAAAGGGCATTTCCGATTTTTCACAAAGTATTCCTGTGGCTCGCACACTCCGTCTCGAAATAGATGCTTGTACTTTTGACTACCTGCTACCTGGAAGAGCAGCTACGACAACTGGCCCGTATCTGCAGTCTGAAGTCAAGGCAACTTCACGCAGGGCTGTTATCAGAGCAGTCAAGAGCTGAGACGCAGGATGGGACCAGTCGTGGCAGTAGGAAAAGCAGGTGGCAGAGCAGCAGGGAATAAAATTTGCCAACCACACGTCACAAGGAGGATGAAAGGAAATGATTTGTTTAGCTAGTTTGCCAAATGATATCTGTATTTTTTATGAACGCACCAAACTTTGCTTATGTCAGGGGGGCTCTTGCCTCTGCTATGACATTGCCATTTTCTCCATTTAATAAGTAGAGGGAGAAAAAAAAGAGTTACAGAAGCCCCAGGAGCCATTTTGGCTTGAGCAAAGACAGCTTCAACAGGAACTGTAAGGATCAGTGGACTTGGATGTTATTGGATGCACATCCCAACCTCACCCCACATTCACTGCAGCATGACCCTGAATCTGCTCAGATGCCTTCTTAAGTCTTAGCAAACCTCTCGGTTCATCTCTGCAGAGTGTCAAGGAAATGTGGGAACAAGCAGATTCCAGGGAGTTTCACTTTCCACGACGAGCCATTTGAGAAGCTATTTTTCCAACGTACCTGCAGAACCTGCATACGAGGCAGGGATTTTACACAAAAGCTCAGGGCCAGACCTTCAAACACTCAACGCCCGCAGCCGAGGCCAGATTTCTGAAATGAATTCAGTTCCAATTCAGGCCTTAAATTCAGAGGTGACTGGAAAATAAGGGGTGGGATATGTTTTTTTCCTACAGAAAATTTTGGGTTTTCCTTGAAACCCCAATACGTTTTCTTGTAATGTAGCCTCTCACTCGAACACAATGAATTTAGTCAAAGACCTGCTTTTCCTTTGCAAAACACTTTTGTGTTTCAATTTTTGGCTGTTCCTAATCCAAACAGGGCAAGACTTTCAAAAGCAGGTTCAACGGTGGCACTTGCAATGAGATTTTCAAGAGCGCTTTACTCCCAGCACACACAAAGTTGTTTTTTTTAAAACAAACACACACAAAACAGCTGCTTATTTTGCTTCCCTAGCAATACAGCATGTTTGCACTTTTGTTATATAGGATGACTATTTCAAAGCCAAGAGGTCTGGATGCCAGTGGGAACTGAGCCTCCAAATCCCAGATGTGGCTTTGAAAATCCCACTGTAAAGTTTAGACCCTGATTTTTCTTTTAGTTTTGAATGATCTTTTCATGATCAGAGGATCTGATAATCAAGAGATTTAGTTCTGCATCAGCTCCTACACTATCCTGGAGCAGGGGAACTTAAGAGCTTTCCTGGAAAAGGTGAGGTCTTGTGGAGATCATACACTTTGCAAAAACAGAGCTTCAGCAGAGCTCAGCTGCAGTCCTGAGAGCTTAGGAGCTCTGTAGAACTGATGCCTGAAGCTTTCTGGGAGGAAGGCTCTGGCCTCTCCAGTCCTATGGGGTTAGGACTCGAGCTAGCTAAGGCTTGTGATGTTGAAAAAACACTCACATTGCTGCAACTTTACTATGACCACAACTAATCTGTGTTTAATCTAATAAACACTGGAAAAACGCCAGAAATAATTCCTCGATTCATGTTCAATATACCCGTGCGTCAGTGCGGTTTGTTCATACAGGTGAAGCCCCTGCTTGTGAAGCCCCTGCTTCCTGCCTCATATTAGAGCATTCATTTGTGATGGGTACTGCAGCCCACTGGGTCCTGCAGGCTGGCTTTGCTCCCTGAAGAGCTCCTTAGCCAGGCCTCCAAATAAAAAGCCACAGTCTTTGCAGGGCAAACAAACAGAGCAACAGCAAAGCCCTTCGGCCTTGTTCCAGGCAGTAGGACGGGTCATCTGGTTCTGGCCCCAGCACAGCAGCGTGGCCCTTCCTGCTTATTTGGGTTAGAATTTGCCTCCTGCCTACAAGCTGCTCCTTCACCCAGTTCATCTTTTGCTCTCTCTCCTTTGGGCTTTTGATCCAAAATCCCTCCTTATCCAAAAGGCCACAGCTGGGCTTCTTCAAGAAAGCTGCCAACTCCCTCTTAAAAGGCCAGGCTGCCCTGTTAACGGATACTTTAAACACACTCCAACTACTGCAGAGCAACAGATTCCTATATTTCCATGGGACGTTCCATAGCTAGGATTAGAAATGTTAATGGGATTTAAAACAATGCTGCATTGCAAATTGTGGATACTGTTTTAAAAAAAAAAAAAAGACACCTTGGGCCCACCTGAGTTCTCATGTGCAGTTTGCAGCGCCTCAAAGCAGTTTGCGAAAACAGCAGAGGCACGGAGGTCCTTGGGTGCAAGTGTGACTGCATTAAGGCACGTACTGTATCAAGAAAACCTCCTGCAATTCTGCAATCTTAAAACCCACATCATCCCCAAAAACCCACTGACACAACCAGGTACCTCTAACACCACATGTGTTGTTCATTAATGGAGCAACACATTTGATCAGAGAACGAGCCAAGCAGGTGGGCCTAGCATGTGATGTGACAATGACTTTGCAGCGACTTGGAAAAAATCTTGTTGCGGTATATCGAAAGTAGAAGCCCTTGAGAAGCCTTCCTTTTGAACACCAAAACCGAACAGAAGAATGGCCAAAAAGAAGAATGGAATTAAACAATACTGCAACCCAGAAACCTAAGTGACCTCTGGTTTATCCAGGGTTTTGGTTATAACAGGGCTTTGGAAAATTGGGGTGGCATTAGACAGCGCTGTATGCTGTTGCTGGTGTTTTAGAGCTATGAACAGAGACAACTGGAAGGAAACACAGGGATGCAGCTTTTCACTCAATTGAAGCGCATTTGGCTCATGTTGGTTTCCAGATGGACAGAGTGGAAAATCATGGAGAAGAATGAGAATGAGTATAAATGTTATACCCAGGGCTTAAAGCAGAGACACCGAACAGTCCCCATTTTTCTTCCATGCTTTCCACCACCCCGCTCCTGCTACCTTGGGTAATTCTGCGAGATTACAGGCTCCCATTTCAGTCCCCTTAGCCGCTCCCTTTAGCGGCATTACAAACGCAGACACTGGCACAAGGCGAGGTAATCATAACTAATGCAACACTGTCAAAAGAACAAATAGAGACCAGCATTGCAAATTAGGACCCCGAAGAAGGGTAGCTATGCCAGGAGCAATTCTGAGGGGCTTTGAAGCTAAAATCCAAGCTGTGTAAATGTAAGAGCTTTTGTAAGTCAAACTAAAAGTCTCATTAACTCAAAACTTCCATGATCAGAAACCTGCCTAGTTCAGTGGGAATCCCCCAGGACAAGAGTATTTAACACTCTTTCTAATTAAAATAGGAGAATTAGACTACAGCAGCTAGAACACATTTTATGTGCATCTGAGAAAAATTCAGCGTACAGTGTTTCTGTAGATTTGGGGCTGAGGTTTTCTACCAGGAGAAAATCTTTTTGTGATGAAAAACACTGATTTCACAATAACATTTTGCAATCCATTCCCAGATCGCTGAACTGTCTTAAAAGTGTGTGTGTGGGGGGGGGTCCTCAAATGTAAAAACATACTGCTTCAACATAGTCTAAAAAAGTTTATGCTTTTTAACGTAAAATGCATTTTTAAAAGAAATTCTTTTGATTTTATTTAAGAAAATGTTTTAAATATGGTTGAAATCAAAACAAATCCTTTCATTTGAGGTTAATGAAATGTTTTATTCAACCTGAAAAGATTTTTTTTTTTTACTGTTCAACTTGCCAACATTTTTAAAAATAATTCATTTCCACGCTATCCGAAACGGACTCTTTTTCCAGTTTTTTGCCTCTGACACTGAAATGAAAAATCAGGCATTTGTATAGCTTTAATGATGTCTGTGATGTCTCAACAAAGTTGCACTTTGGGAGTTTGATCCTGTTAGAACTGAATTCAAAGACAAAATTCCCAGTTTGATAGGAACAGTTTTGTGTCCTTTTTTGTCCTACCTACGTACAGTAACTCTTCTTCTGTTTCAATATTATATGATATTCCCTCGCACTTCTGTCCTAAATTGTTGTACATGCTTTCTAGTTGCTATGTTCAGCTTCAGAAATGATGCATTTTGGGTGAAGTGATGACACCTAGACACAGAGCCAGATTTTCAAAACACAAGATGCATCCTTTCTTTTGAAAGCTGGTTCTTATGCTGAAATATCAGCTTTGGTCTCTTGAATATCTGGTTAATTATTTGTGCTAAGCTGTGCTAGAAATCCTGGAATTATTAAGTGCTTCAGGACAAAGGCGTTCAATTTTTATCACGCTGGACCTTGGAGTCCTTCCTAACTCAGGCCAAGTCTCATTGGCTTCAGTGAGAGTTCGGACCAATTTAAATATCTCAGCTTAATCTTGAGGAATAAGACAAACAAAATTAATTTAGGTTTCTGTGTGCACAGACTTGAGTCTATAGACTATATGCTTGGATTATAAATATTCATGCTTGTCTCCTTCGCCTTAAATTAACTAATGCTACAATGATTTTTGGAGACAGGAGGTTAAATATTGCATTAAACCTAAAATGCTGAATATCAAACTCATTTGAAACATACTCCTTTTCACGGAAATGTATCTAAGGCTCAAAGTCTTATTAAGAAGAGGGGGGAATAGAAAATCTCAGTAATCAAAAAAGAAATGAGTTCAGCTGGTTTTCGCTTCCAAGACCTAATTTTTTTTTTTTAATGGCCTAGGGAAGTACATGAGGTTGCAAGGATCTAGGAGTTCCAGTTGTAGCGTGCCCTCTGGATGGGGTAGATAATGCAAATGTCTGACTGGCATTATCTAGGGGGTGAGATTCATCAGGCTGGACTTGCAGCTGCATTGACAAAGCAAGGAATGAACGGCCTGACATCATTACCAGCTGTAACATAACTGATCTTGACTGGCCACTACTGGGCTTCGTGCTGCTGTTCATGTACATAGCCAGAGTGCGAACAAAAAGGAAACACGTCTTGGAGATCCCACTTCTAAACCTAAAGGGGAGAGGCTTTTGTGACTGGGAAAACATAATTGATAAGGATGGTGGTTAAGCCTTCCCTTATGATGCTTAATGTGGGGTGGGTAATTGTTTTAGCAGGCCATAAATTAGCCCTGCACTCTCCCCAAGTACCACACTGGTCCATTGCCCCTGATCCTGCCAAATTCGCTGCTCTGCTTTCTGCTTCCAGCCCTGTGCTCCCTGCCAAATCGACTGCTCTGCTTTCTGCTTCCTACCCTTTTTGCCACAGAGCTGACTGTCCCCTGCTTCGTGCCACACACAAAGGCTTCCTCCCTGTGTCACTTGTGGCAAATGTGCTGCAGGCTGGCTACCCCTGTGCTACGCACTACACTATAAAGGAGGTCAAATTTATCATTATCAGTCGGTACGGTTGCACTGACGTCATTAGAGTTATATGCCCACTTGGATTAATGGTCTTGATGGCCTGTGGCCTTATGAACGGCATATTGTAGTTCTCCAGCTGGCCTGTTTAGGGTTCTCTAGGAAAAAGGCTCCCTTTATCCTTTCCATACTGAAAACACATGTGCATGCATGAAAACATACAAATACAGCACCATAGCTGTAGCATGGACCTGCCTACTGAAGAATTACAGCTGAGAGTAGAGCGGGGGAGTGCAAAGCCTGCTCCATGCACATGTACCTCCTGCATTGCATCGTGACCTGCTTGGCCTCAGGGATGCTGGCCACTTCACGCGTGTGCTTTTCTGCTCAGTCCGCATCCATGACAAAACCTTGCCTTTACTATCGTGATCTTCACAGCACCCAGTTTCATCCTCCCTGCCGATTGCAAAATTCATTAAGTACGGGTCCAGTCCTGAACCCGTTGAAGCCAGTGGCAATGTGCCCGTTGATTTCAGTGTAGAATCAGGGTTGACTTCCGTAAACGTAGTTCTGTGATTCCTTTTTTTGCAGAAAGATGTTGCGTAAAATGTTTTTTAATTAATGCCAGTGCTACTGTTTTAGCATTCGGTGCCAGGCAAGTGGCTGAAGACCTGGCCCCTGATCTGTAACAAACAGAGACACGATTCTCCTCTCAGTTCCACTAATGTAATGCCATTGACTTCAGTGGTTTGCACTGGTGGGAGTCAAAGAAGGGGGGGGATCCAACTGTGCTTTCTGATCTCCATGAAATTGGCACAAATGCCTCCTTTTGAAAATATGAAGGCTGCCTACATATAAAAAGTGTTTTTAAGGTATATTCCCCGTGCGTCTGGCGAACAACAGCTTTTTTGCGCTATTGGCTCTGACTCAGCCTCTTAATGAGCAGCTGTTGCTTGTTGGCAATCACCGGTTTCTTGTGGATTATTTCTGAAACAGCAAGTGACAGTAGCAATCATTTCTGCCCCTGACTAAAGGCTGCCTGTCAAACTCTTACTTTGAGTAACTTGCAAGAGACAGTCTAATTTAGGCAGAACATGGATGTGATCCTGGGGCTCTTTCATCCCTGACCACCAGGCTCTTGGCTACAGCTGGGTAACATCTCTTTCATTTTGGCCAGAAATTAGATCCTTAATCCAAAAACCTGTTTCCTAATGAAGTTTAATTCAAGCTGACACATCTGTTCCAAAAGTTACAGCGATGCTGCATTGTCATTTTCCAGCAAAAAAAACCCCTCACGATTTGGAAACATTCCCTATCGGATCCACCCGGCATTCACACCCACACCAGGTTCTCCTATGAGCTTTCATTCAGGTATTGGTGTAAACAGACAGGGTTTTAAGAGAGTTCAGTCTGTTGGGTGCTGGCCACGGGTGTCACCAAGGGAGCTGCTAGGAGTGGACCACTTCTGAAAATTTAGTCTATAAAGATGGGGGCCAACATTAACTGCATGCTAGCTGCTCTGCACAGACTCTGCAAACGCAAGAGGCCTTCATTTATTTCCATTCCTCATTTTATATCCTGAGCTCTCCTACTAATAATGGGAGTCCCTGCAAATCATACAGCGTGTCCTGATTAAAAATATAAAAGTTATTCAGCAGGCCGGTGGCACAGTCAAGACTAGGACACAGCCCTTCTGAGCCCCAGTTTGGTCCTGTATCCACTGTTCACACTGGCTCTCTGTTCCCAAAGGCTGTATAATAATTAGCTCTAACATAAAGTGCCTCCATAAAGGCCAGAGAAAACTTAATACAAGACTCTTGGTAGAAATGGTTTCACCACTGTGACTGGTGTTTGGAGGTGAGGGGAGAGTCCTCTCTTTGCTTCAGAGGTTCACATGAATACAGGAGATTTTTTCTTTGGTGTTCATCTGCTCATGCATATTCCTTACCTGGTCATAAAAGTTCACGATGACTTCCAATTCCTCTGCACAACCACAATTATGAGGCTGCAAACTGAGCACCAGCGGCTAGATTTACTCTGGTGTGATGCTGGAGTAAAATATGGTAGAAAACCCTGGTATTAGTGGAGTCCAATACAACATGGTGCAATACTGTTAGCCTTGATCAAGTGCCAGGACATAATGTTTGATTGCTTTCCAGCGCTCCTGTGTTATAACTTCACCAGAGAAGGAAAGGGGGCTTAGTAGATGCAGGGAGGTGTGAATAGCTGCTGCTTGCTCTGTAATTTCAGCTGGAGCTGGGAGGAAGTAAACTCACTTCCTAACCTAAAGATCCTATTTTGCTGCAGATATATCTGGTAGTCAGGAATGAAATTAAGGAAGCAGAGCGCACCCCTGCAGCTAAGGGGAATGTACCTAAAGCTTCCAGGGAGAGTCTTCGAGCAATTAATCTCCTAAAAAATTGTTTGCTCTCAAATCCTGTAACAAAACACTGCTGGATCAGAAAACTGTGCAGAATCAGTATTCAGTGCTTCCACAACCTAATTTTGGTGTTTCTAATCTGGACAAAGTTACACAAAGCATCAAGCCCACAGATTTCTACCAGGGCTTATAGCCTCATTCTTACACACATATATTACATTCCTAATTTATTAATGCCCTGAGTAAAATACAATCCTCTGCAGTGTAATCTCCTCAAATCTGTCTCCTTCACTTCTCCTGCCCTCCACTATGCTGTACTTACCCCTTCTGGCTACCGCAGTTTTCTTTCTGTGAGTTATTTCAGAATATATATGAAAACTCCAGTTTAATTAGATAAACCCATGGTAAAACCCCCAAAAGAACAATTAGCTTTTATGTGAAATACTCCCTACAGAAATGTTGGAAAACTTGCATGTAATTAGTACTCCCATCTAACCCCATTGCAGCATTAAATACAACACATTAGGGCTCATATTACCAGCATCTTTGGGATTGCAGCTGACCAGCACAAGCAAATTTGTGAGTAATGTGCAGATTGACTGGTTTTACACATTTATAATCTAATGATTTTAACAGTTATTCGGAGTTTACGCTTCCCAAGTCTCCACTACCTCCCCCAGTTTGCTTGTTAATTTGCTCTCCCCCAATCCAATATGCCTCTTATAAGGGCATTTCCTATGCTGTCAGTATTGCCAGAGGAAGATATGGCCTATGGGTTAAAACACTAGACTGAGATCCAGGAAGACTGGACTGCTACAAACTTCCTGTGGGCAGGTCACTTCAGGCTAGAGGTTTAACAATGTTTATTTATTAAAGAGAGATCAAGTGGCATTTTCCAAATCATTAAGGCACAAAACTTCTGATCGATTGATTTCGATACTGGTAGGGCCCAAAGTCTTTCTAAGATTCCATCAGGCGCTTACCTGCACCCTCAGATACCTCCATACCTTTAAAAATCAGGCCCTAATTTTTCTGTTTTACCTGAAAAGGAGATAATAATAAAAGAAGTTCTTTGAGGTGGGGACTGTCTCTTTCAATGCATTTATGCAGTACGTATAGCAATCGAGACAGTTGGATTGCCAGGTGTGAGCAGAATACAAATGATCAGTCAAGATAATAATGAGTTACCTTTACTGCCTGAGCTCTTCTCGCTTTGGTGACTATCACAGCCTCACACTCTTCATATGCAGTCATTTAAAAACATTGTGTTCTTTGCCAGTTAAACTTGTGGCTAGTATTAAAGACTAAGTGGGCACATGTACGTGAGATGATTTACTGCACATTAAACTAATCTTATGTGCAGTAAAGTGCCACCATCTACACGTGCATGTTCAGTAAATTAAGCTAATGCACAGTTTCCTAGTACCAAGAACTACTGGTACTAGATTAACCATGCATTAGCTACGCACAGTAATACACATGTAGACACTGACTGGGAGCAATTTGTTCCTGGTTGGCCTACGCAGCAGGGAGCCAGTGCGGGGGACAGACGGGGTGTGGGAAGGCGCTGTCTGCCACTCTGGTGCAGAGCTCAGGATTGCAGCCTGGCTCAGTGGTCTTGGCCTAGGGTGATGCTCTGTGGCCAAGTGGCAGCAGTGCCCTAAGCTATTCCCTCACTTTGCTTGATGAGGGGTTGGGGGAGCTCTCTGTCCCTGGTCCTGGTGCTGCTTACCCTCCTCATGGCTCCTCTGAGTCCCAGTGCTTCTTCCCCCACACACACAGCTCCCCCGAGTCCTGGTGCTGCTCAGCTCCCAGCTCCCCCACAGACACAGGTGGGGAGTGGGAGCTGACTGGAGCATGTGCTGCATAGGCACTGGCATGGCTGGGTGGGGAGGGGAGAAGCTCTCCGTCCCTGACCCGGTGCTGTGGGGACAGAAAGTTCCCCCATCCTGGTGCTGCTAAGCTCTTGGTTCCTGCGGAGAGCTCCTCTGTCCTCTCAGCAAGCAAAGCAAGGGGGGAGCTCAGGATGCTGCTGCTGCTGCTCAGCCATGGGGCATCACCCCAAGCCAGCACCCCCAAGCTGGGCTGTGATCATGAGCTCCATGTAGCTAGGAGCTGTCCCCCACTCAAGGACGGCTCCTTTCCTCAACTCCCTGGAGCCCAGCCCTGGTCCCCTCATGGGAAAAAAATAGAGAGGCCTTAGAGAACATTCATAAGGAAGACAAAAGTACTGATTGTACTGAAGGAGGGAAGAGAGATTAATTCCATAACGAAGAGTTCTCTACTAAGAATGCCCCAGCTCCAACCTTTGGTATCCATGGAAAGGTTTGGGTTCAGATAGCTAACCCTAGTTCTCACCAATAGATTATGCAGTCATAGGAATGAATGGCTGGAAGGGCTATCGTCTAGTACATCCTTTGGCAGTGATGTAGTGAAGAAAACCTAGATGCTTCCTGTGGCAGAGCACCTTTGGGGGTGCTCTCTTCATGGAAGGGGCTGCAGCAGGCTGGGACAAAGCCAGTGGAGACAGCAGCCAAGCAAAACCCCAAATGTCATTTTAAGGAGGGAGGTGTGTGGCAGAGCACTTTTGGGGGTGCTTGCCACTTGAAGGATTTCACAGGTTCTGAGGGGAGCCTGCTTTGGAGGAGCAGCTGGGGAAACCTCCCCCAGGAACTGTTTTAAGGGGGGAGGTGTGTGGCAGGGCACTGTTGGTGCCTGCCACTTTAAGAGTGGAGCCAAGCAGCCCTCAGGTGCTTGATTGTGGTGGCCATTTTAGATCTCTGGTGGCCTATATAAACAGGGCAGTTCGCTTCTAGCAGGCTATGTAGTAACATTGCCTGGCTGCAAGGCTCCATGCAACATCCTGGAGGTACAGGAGGAGCTGTTGGGGTTGGTTCAGAGGCTTCTGGTCCTGTGCATGACCTAAAACTGCACCCTGCCAGGAGTGGGTGGCCTGGTGGGACTCTCAGTGGTGCAAGAGCCCTCCAGGAAATGCCAGGCCTGTTATCACCCTGGTGAAAGGTAGGTAGAAATGCCTTAACCCTAGCCCTTGCCTTCAGGTGGATCAGTACAATTGGAGGTAGTTGGGGCCAGGCACCGCTGCAGCCACCTGAGTCCTATGGGGTAGAGGACCCCCAAGGAAAGGTAGCTGGAGCCAGGCACAGCTGTGACTACCTGAGCCCACTGGGGATGGAAGCCGCATGGCCCCAGTGAAGGGGCAGTGTGGAGCCCCAGTGAGGGGGCGGAAATGAAGACCCCGGTGAGGGGACAGCGCCGGTACGGGGGTGGAGATGAGGAGCCCTAGTCAGGGGGGGCAGGGAAGCAGAGGGCTAGGAGCCTAAAATGTTGGTATGTATAGAGTTGCCCCTGGAAGGGGCCAGGGCAAGCTTAGATCTGGTCAGTTAATTGACTGGCCACTACCCTGGTGAGGTTCATGGGAGAGGCCCAAAAGACAGTATGTCTGCCACCCAGGGTATAAACTAGGTAAAGCCTATGGCTTAAGGGGCCAGCTCCAAGAGGGAGCAAGGCAGTATGTGTTGTCGACGCATGAAAGAGACCCTGTGAAAGGGGGTGGAGTGTGTCTGAGGCCCTAGTCAGAGGAGGGCAGTATGAACATGTGTGTGACTGAGGCCTGACAATGAGGCCTAATCTTGGTCCAGCTGTATGCCGGGAGCACTGTCATCTGGATGCCATCTGCGAGGTTTGGGCTACAGTGTAGGGGAGGAACGGAGCTGCAGATAGTGCCCTCTGCCATTGCAAATGAGGTCCAACTACAGATTCAGTACTCCTGTTTTTTGAGGTGAGAGACATTAATGAAAGAAGATGCTGGCTCAGCTGGTCTTTTACAGTTCTTAGGGGTTTGCCAGGAAGAATCACAATCTTGGAAATGTTAATTCTCCCAGTGTCCGGTTAAGTTGCCATTAGCTGGTACAGTGATGCAATTAACATCCGTAATTAAATGAAGAAGGAAAGTGGACTACAATGGAAATTCTATAGCTCTGGCTCTGACTCAGAGCAGATGATGTACTCTGCTGCTGTGAAGACACGACTGTCCCCTGAAGAATGCATAATGGCAAAGGAGATTTCATACTTGGGTGTTTTAAGGCTCTTTTTTTTTCTATAAAAGAGAGATCAAATCACACTTCACAGATGTTAGTCACATTGTTTAATGTACTGTTGGAAGGCACTTTGATACCATGGTGATGAAGGAAGTATAAGAATGTAGATATAACAGACTAGAGGAGAGGTGAGAAGAGGAGAGGTGAATTGAAAGTTTTTTAAAACTGACTGGATGAACACTTGGGTTCAAGCACTACTTTATCTTAAAAGCACTCATAATAAATATCTTCAGAGATAAATCCATCGGGTATTAAAATAATCTGGTTTGAAGGCAAGATCTTCTTATACATCTGAAATATTCCGCAAGAAAAGCAGAAACAAAAATCATAGGCTGTCTGCCTTGTTCTAATACAAATGCCTTGATAAAAGTGAAAGGCCATTGGGTCTGACATGATCTTTCCTGTTGGTATAGCCATGTTCTTTTGTTACATGCCATGGAGATTCCTATCCTCCGTGCCGCAATGCTAAGCAGGTGTGTTTTGTTTGATGCATAATAGATAGGATGAAACTCAAGCAAAAGTTTAAGAGCTAGAAAAAAGCATATGGGCAGCCCATACATATAGTCTTGGGTAAGACCTTCACAACAAGTCCTTTTCAGAGCTTGAGTACTGAAATATGCTGACAAATTTAGCCTATGCTGAAATCCCATTTTCTAGAAACCGTACTGAACTGATACCTGCTGTATAGACTCACCACTGGCAACACTCACATCCTGAATAGTCTATGTATGAGTCTCAGATGTCCCTAGCGTAAAGAATATGGTTAAGTTTGATTTTATCAACGTCATTGCTGAAATTGATTTTAACAGTTACACCACTGTTAATAGCACTGGGTGGGTAAAAATTATGGTAAACTTTAGGGAAGATTTTCCAGAATAGACATACTTTGTCACAACCTGTGTCTTCTGCTCAACACCAGGATCCTAGCTAGCCCCGTCTTGGCATGATCTTCTTCCCCTCTTGCTGTTAGCTAGCCCCGTCTTGGCATGATCTTCTTCCCCTCTTGCTGTGCAGACAGAGTTTGGCAGTGAGAATCTAGCCTTTAGATTCCTTTAAAGTTATGGTTGAAACTTCGTGTTGCTGCCCTTGAAGAACTATAATCAGAGGAATTTGTTATAGGAGAGAAAAAAAGAAGGGTATCGACAAAAGGGGAACGTGAGTGACTTTGAACATATAAGAGAATGTGAACAGGGAAGGCCCAGAAGAAAAATTGAGGGAATCTGAGGGAAAAGACATGCTGTGGAGGCAGGTTAAAAATGTTTGAAGGCAGCAGGGGAAGCTGGATCTTGGTTTTGATCATCAAATGGACAAGAAGCAGCTGAGTAATCTGAAATCAAGGGAGGGAAGGATATCAAACTTACACATTTTTTAAAAACCCAACAGTCCTTACCCCTCAAAGAGGTGGGACCAAGGGACCCCTAAAGTGGTCTCAAGATGGTCTCCTTAGGATCCAGATGAAGGGGACAGTAATTCTCTCTGAGCCATCACATTGCTACCATTGTGCAAATGTAACAAAAGGGGCTTGAGAGACGCCATGAGCAAACCTCAGAACCCCAAATGGGCTGAGCAAGCTCACAACAAAATGAGAAACTTACCACTGGAGCAGGAAGTGGCAGGGCTGCAACAATGTGTGGCACCACCACCACGATTTAAGAGCCAGCTGTCAATCAAGCGGGGTGGCGCCAGGCTGATGACATCAGCCCCTGGTACCACCACAGGAGATTTAAAAGACACCCAGAGTGCCGGGGAGGAGAGGAGAAGCTTGCCTCTGGATGAGCTGTTTCCGAGGAAGAGGCAGGCTGGCTTGGGATACGCAGCCAAAGAGCTGACAGAGTCACAGGGGCTCCATTTATATAGAGCTGCGTAGGCTGTGGGGAATCTGAGGTAAAGGAAACTGAGCCTCGACCCAGCAACTAAACCAGCATTCCTAAGGTGCTGGGAGAGTGGCAGACTGGCTAACAAGGTTATTAGCCAAAACAGGAGCAACCCGTTTAGGAAGAGGCTCCTCTTCATTTCTTTCTTCTTTTTTTTCCCCCTTGATACTGTGGGAAGAAAACATTAGGATCCGGACACCCGGAGTCTTTCCATAGGGTTTGACTTAAAGGTTAACTCCTAGTAGATCAGAGGCTATTTAGCCTAACTGGATAAGTCCAGGTAGAGTAGCCAGGATTGCCTCTGAAAGAACCTGGAACAGATCAAACTGTGGCAACATAATTCAACACCTTAACACCAACAGCTGACGTGTGTGGCTGGGGGTGTAGGGGAGGTGGAGCCCGCTTCGTCAACTGCTTCTGGATTCTCGTTTAACCCTAAGTGGGACCTCTGTATTTACAACCATTCCCTCCTATCTAATTTGTTACCATCAAAGTCATGGCAGGCGAGTTGAGGGGAGGTCCAACTTGGTGGGGACCCAGGAAAAGTCCAGCCTCGGATAAGCAGGAGCATTACACCAAGGTAAAAACATAGAAGCAGCTCAGCATGACTGAGCAAGAGCCGCTAGCTAACTGGACTTGGGGAGTCCTTATCCGACAGACCCATGAATGCTAATGGGAAACATGCATCGCCAAGGGCAAAAAAATTGGGGCTTGGGTTGGCAAGATGTTTTCCACTTCTCATTCTCCAGCTGGAATTTTCTTCACCCTCCTACAACAGTCATTAAGAATGTCATTGATCCACTGTATCCAGCAGGCTTTTCACAGGGCAAAAGTCATAGAGAACAGAGAGTGAAAACCTTTAAGGACATATCTCAATTTAGGCAAGAAGGAGTTTCCAAACTTATCTGTTTCAAGCCAGTTCAAACCAGACCTGAACTTCTTCTGTCTCTTCACTGAATCTCTCACAAAAGAGCCATTGAATCTGGCTGTCTGTGATCCAGATGAAAAATGACAGGCACCTCCAGCACTACACACATATCTAAGCAGTTGCTGAGCTCTGCGAGCATGTCTGTTTATGCGTGTGTGTGCGTGTGTGAATGGTGATTTTCTCGCTGCCAATTTGACAGGCTAGAGCTTCAGAATTAACAATGTTGACTCAGGCGTGGAGACTTTCAAAGAATTTGTATCAACAGATTTTAAAGATTTTAAAATATCCAGTTGGAGCAGCCGTGAGTTTCTCAGGCAGTTGCCAAATCAAACTGAATAATAAAATGAAGCTGAATAATAAAGTAATCACACAGTGTAAGATCAAGACAGGGCCAAGTTAGAAGCACCTCTGGTAATTATTGGATTGGGAGCCTGCTCCTGACAAGTGTATGTATTCAGCTGGAACAGAGACTGAGCCATAAACAGTAGTAAAATGCTCCCAAGTGAAATCAGTTTCCACCGCTCCCAGCGGAAGGGGTAGAGCCTTCAAGTCTTTCTTACTGCTAGATTCCTCACCATCCCTTTTTCCTTTACTATAGTTTGGGAAGTTGAGAGGTAGGGAGAGCAAGTGGCTTTCCCAAGGGCCCACAAGGAGTCTGTAGCAGATCCAGGAACTGAATCCAGATTCCTTCCAGGGCACTGTTCCCACTGCAATGTCCCACTATATTCTACACTGCTCCTTCCCTTTCTCCATTCTCCGTCTGTACAATTGTTCAGGGTTTGACTCCACTCTCCCCAGATGTGTCAGTGCCACTCACTCCTAAGCAGACCACGTGGGATCACCCCAGTTCAGGATGGTACCTGGCATTAGCTTTTGCTATGCCTGAAGAAGGGCGATTTCTGCCCGAAAGCTTGAAAAGACCTTTTTTCCAACTGCTCAGTTGGTCTAATAAAAGATATCACATCTACCTAAAGAACTTCGCCTGCCTATGCCCTTAGACCAACAAGGCCACAACCAAAAATTTAGCTTTTCTTCAGCACTTTTCCAGTTCACTCCTGGTGCCATTTGTTTATAATTCATGCCTTCCCCCGCCTCCACAACACTGTGCTAAAAACCAAAAGGCCATGGGAGAAAACCACTGAGGAAGTTCAGTTTCAGTGAACAAAGGTCAACAATACATTGCATAAAAATAGTATTACCTGTGTTACAGTGGGACCTAGGAGCTTCAGTCACATCCCAGGTCCCCAAAACAACAAAGACGTGGTCCCTGCTTCCAAAGGCTCATAATATAAAGAAATTATAAAGAAATGTCAATGTCCTCCTTCCTGAAATTTTCCTGCTCTGACTCCGAGAAGATCATAATGATTAAATTATGCAAATTTCCAAATAATATGAGCATGCCTTGCTTAGGTATAAACTACTAGAGTGCTAATGAGCAGGAGAGATACAGATTGGCCTCAAGATAAAGGTTCCACTGTTCAGTTCTGCAGTTCATGGCCTCTTCAGACTTTTTCCATTCTTGAACAGCTCCTAACTATGATTGGAGTTGGTTAAACTTTGGTTATGAAAAGACTTTGAAGGTTGAGGGTTTTGTTGGTTTCTGGAAAAATATTCAGGGTTGCATTTTTTTTTTAAATCCTCAAAACAGAAAGATTTTGGTTTAGTACCAACTAGAGCTGTGCGAAGCTTCAGTGCCTGATTTGATTTGGCAGAGATTCGGCCCTATTTGGTGCTCGAATCTTTGAATATGAATTGAATCGGAGAACACTCCAATCTCTCCAAATTGAATCAGAACCCTCCGAATTGATTCAGAGAGATTCAGAAAGATTCGGAGATTTGGACATAGAGACAGCTTTAAACGTTTTTTCTACATACCTCTAGGTAGCAAGGGCTCATGAATGCAATGGTGGGGCGCATGGAGTGTCCCAGAGAAGCACCGGGGCCTCCCCAGCATGCTTGGCAGCAGACCCAGAAGTGCACCAGAAGCACTTCCAGTCCATTTCTAGGTCTGCCGGGGAGTGTGCTGGGGGCCCTCCCCTCCCCCCCTGCCTTGGTGACTGGTGCCCCCTGGGTCTAGGGGGGCACCCAGGATCCCCCTGCGGCCAATCACTGAGCCAGGGATGCATGGGGGGTCCCCCAGTGCACTCATCAGCAGACCCAGAAGTGAACCGGAAGTACTTTCGGTCCACTTGTTGTTTTGCCACTGAGCATGGGGAGGGCCCCCCCACACTCCCATAGGACACTCCATGAGCCCCAGTATTGCAGTGATCACACTGGCTCATGTAGAAAAAGTATGTAGAAAAAATTTTTCAAGCTGTGTCTATGTCCGAATCGCTGACAGCGATCCAAATCAACTAATCGAATCACTGTCCCTGATTCAGGCCGCATCCAAATCAAGTAGGGCCCGCTTCACTCACCCCTGGTGCCAACGTTTTGTTTTGTAATTTTTTTTTGAGGAAAATCCAAAAGGATTTTTTCAAGGCCTGTGCGAAGCGACTAGTATTTACTTCGGATTTGGCTGAATCAGGGGACAGTGATTCGAGTCAGTGATTTGAATCGCTTTCTGAAATCGATTTGGCTAATCTGATTCAGAGATTCGGCTCCTGCCGAATCTCTGAATCAGCCAACCCCATCCCACCCCAGCTCCCGGCTCTTTGGGGGAGAAAAAGCCCTGGCTCAGTGGGTGCTGCTGGGTGGGGGGGCACAATCCTTGCTTCCTCCCACTGCTCCACACTGCATGGGGGGCTTTGCATGAGCCCTCCAGCCTCCGCCTTGCTCCCCCAGGCCCCCACCCCTCATTGCTGCCCTGCCCGGGTCAGCTCTGGCCCTTTAAAAAAAACCCCAAAAAACCAGAAAACCCCAGACTCACCACTCCTGCCAGTGGAGGGTGATCCCTGCTGCCCCCCACTGCCCTGTGCCACTGCCCAAAGCCCCAAGGCCACTGCAGGAGGGGTGAGTCCCAGGGCTTTTCTCAGTTTTATATTTTTCTTAACGGGCCAGAGCTGGCCCAGGTGTGGCACCCGTGGTGGGGCTGGGGGAGTGAGGGAGGGGCCTCCCATGCAGCATGTGGGCAACGGGGATGTCCCCCTGCCCTGCAGGACCGAGGGAGAACCGGGGCTTTTTTTTAAATGCCGGGAGTTGGGGTGGGTGGTGTAGCTGGGGGGGCTGGAGGAGCAGGTGGAGGTTGGGGGGACTGGCAGGGGTCCCCCCATGGTCCCTCCCCCGGCCCTGGTACTTACCAGCTCCAAGTCTGCTGCAGCTCCATGCTGCAGCCACCAGGGACTGTGCAAATCATCAAAGCTCTCTGCATCTTTTCTGAAGAGTCAGAAAGCTTTGAATCGATTTGGACCTTTAAATTAGTCCCCTGATTCAATTCGGATTTGGAGATTCAGCAACCGAATCAGGCCTAATCTCCTCCGAATCAAATCACCGCCCAAAGTTTCGCACAGCCCTAAATTTTTCCCCGCAGAAATTTTCCACCAAAGTGAAAAGGGTTTTATTTTTAGGTAACATTTTTCTTGCAATAAAAACTATACTTCCCCAGTAGCTTTAAGTGGGGGCTTTCTTTCCTTCGTCTCTTTGGAATACAGGTCTCTGAGTGTTCCTGGCATCTGCTGCCCATTCTCCTGTTTCAATGCCGAGACAAATAAACTCATATTTTTGGCACTGTTTGCCTCCTTCGTCTGCCTTTCTGTACTCCTGGACATCTTACACTCTCCTCGCCAAACCCTTCAGCTATAGCATATACACTGGAAATCTTTCTCATTATTTATCTTCACCTTTAGTGCAGTCCTTTTGCTTTTCTTATCACTTTGACTACTTTCTCAACTTACCCCTGTCATCTTCCCAAGGGCCAGCTGTCACTGATATTTTATAACTTTCTCTTTCCAATCTTTCATTATTTGGGGCACATTTTGTCAGCCTTTTCTACACCCATGGGATATTTATTGCTAACTGTTCTAATTTCGCTTAGAACATACAGTTCATTTTCAGCAGGCCAATCCTACTGCCTCTATTCCTTTCTTGGCCTAAAAAAAATTCAGGAATATTCTATGTTATAGGACAGGGTTGTTATATGCAGCCCTAGCTATGACCCAAAGACAGATCCTGTTGTTACCTCTTACCTGTCTCATGTGATAATATTTTTTGCCATGGTCCTGTGAGTCACAGCTTTTGCAGTCTTGTTTTAGAGGCAGAAGGTATAAAAAACTAATTGCAGTCTGAGAAGACCCATGAGAATGGGTCTAATACAGAAGACCCATGAGAAGTGGGGATGAAGGTATGTATTAGTGTTTCCTACTAGATGGAGACAGAACATGTCAACCATGTGTCATGGGCCCTGGGCTTCTAGTGGCCAGCGTACATTCTTCTTTTCAAGTGCTAATAGATGGATCTGGGTTCTGTCCTTGCAATCAGTGAGTTACAGCTTTACTGAAGACATTTTACTGAAGGCACAGAGAAGATACACAGATTTCATAACAAGTTGCTGTCACCTCTGATAACTAAAACTTGGAAAGCAATTAGTTTTGTGCTCTGCCAGCTGACCGTGCTCCTTAGGTGTGCCACGAAGCGCAGACAGAGATGCTGACTGCAGTTTTGAACAGAGAAGCCTCATCACCTCTCTCCCTAAGAGCAGTCACACTCTGCCTCTCAGTGAGTTGCCCAGACTAAAAAAAGTGAGATATGACAAAGTGTAGCATGCAACAGTATGGGTGCATCTACACATGCAATTAATGCAACACAATAAATTCTGGCACATATCACACTGCAGTTTGTCACTCCCAGGTGTTGCATTTACACATGCGCCTGAGGCTGCAGCATGTTGAGCTGGGTTGGAGCAGTTCTGGCTGGCAGGGAGCCCAGGGGAGTCGGACTGCCAGCCTGGATCTGCTCCACCCCAGCTCAGCATGCTGCAGAGGGGCTGGCTGGGGCTCCTCTGCTCATAACTAGCCAGCAGGCAGCCCCCACACTGAAGCACCCTTGTGTCCCAACCAGCTCTGTCAGCATCTACCCATGCATCATGACAGAGTAAAGCACTCCACCACAGGGTAGTACTTGCATGTGTAGAAGCTGGCACTTTACTGAGGTGCTAATTAGACAGCTCTGCAGTAAATGTCTCAAGTAAACACACCCCATGTTATTAGGGACTGAGCCTTTAAGGGCTGAACTTCCCAGACAGAATGAGGGCAGAGCATGTGAAGCTCCCATTGTTAGGGATACCCAAATGGGGTTCACCGGTACATGCAAACACACACACGCGCTGACCACTGCACCCTCACCCCACAACCTGCACCCTGTATCTCTAACCTATTCCAAAGTCAGGTCTGAGCTAGCTTGTGCCCACATTCATAAGCTGTTATTATTTTATATGGTATGTACTAGGCCTGTGACAAATGGCTAGTATTCGCTTCAGATTCAGCCGATTCGGGGAACAGTGATTCGATTTGCTGATTCAAATCACTGTCCCGATTTGATTAGGCCAAATCTGATTCAGCTGAATCTCTGAATTTCCAAATCAGCCAGGCCAGGCCCATCTCCTGCCCTCTCTCCCAGCCCGGCAAAGGCTGCCCCGTCCACCCCAGCTCCTGGCGCTTATTAAAAAAAAGCCCTGGGTGCTGCTGGGCAAGGGGGCAATCCCCAGTGCCCCCAATGCCCCACACTGCATGGGGAACTCTGCATGAATCCCCTGACCCCCCCCCACTCCCCTAGCCCCACCCCCCACTGGTGCCCAGCCTGGGCCAGCTCCAGCCCTTTAAGAAAAGAAAAAAATGAGAAAACCCCCCAAACTCACTGCTCCTAACAGCAGAGGTGATCCCTGCTGCCCCCCACTGCCCTGCACCACATGGGGGGCTCTGCATGAGCCCCGAGGCTGCTGCAGGAGCGGTGAGTCCCAGGGCTTTTCTCATTTTTTTTTCTTAAAGGGTCAGAGCTGGCCCAGGCAGGGCACCCATGGGGGGGCTGGGGGAGCAGACGAGGTTCAGGGGGTTTGTACAGAACTCCCCTTGCAGCATGGGGCAGCGGGGAGCAAAAGGGATCATGGCTGCCACCTGGCAGCACTCGGTGAGCACCAGGGTTTTTCTTTAAAGTACCAAGCTGGGGTGGGTGGGGAAGCCTTGGGGGGGGGGGCTGGGGGAGCGGGGAGGTTGGGGGGGCTGGCAGGGGTCCCCCATGCTCCCCTCCCCCCTCCCCTTCTCCAAGTCCCCTTCCCCGCGTCTAGTACTTACCCGCTCGGGGTCAGCCGCAGCTCCCTGCTGCAGTCACCAGGGACTGCCCGAATCATCAAAGCTCTCCGAATCTTTTACAAAGCTTCGGAGAGCTTTGAATTGATTTGGATCTTTAAATTGGTCCCCTGATTCAATCTGGATTTGGAGGTTCGGCCACCAAATTGGGCTGAATCTCCTCTGAATCGAATCCCCACCCGAAGTTTCGCATAGCCCTAATACGTACCCATTTGTGCTTGCCAAAGTCTTTGGCAATTTTATCTCCCTCACTTTACTGTATTCCCTTGAGAGCACTCAGAAAAGGTTCGTTATTGTTTTTTTCTGAGTGATGAGAAAAAGGATACGGCAATCATGTTGAATACTAAAGCTGTCATGATTTAGGTCTAGCAAAGGTGAAACATGAGCAGAAGGAAGGAAGAAGCCCTCCCATGCTGCTAGGCAGGCTACCTAGATCTTTACTGCTTCCCCACATCATGGAGCAAGTGGGTGGGGAGGGACCTTGGTTTCAGCCTCCTTATTTACTGGCCTCCACTTGCACTGAAATTCAGTTAAATGGTGAGCTCCCCCAGGTATGTAAAAAAACCCAGCAACCCTAAAACAACCGGTATTACCATTCTTGGAAGTCAGAGCTGGCTTTCACCCTCCCCACCTCACATGAGCTAAGGACTCACGTGCCTGTCTTCATTGCCTCCTGGATTAGTACAATTTATGTCCCACCTGTTGCTTCAAGTCAGACTTTAGCCCTTAGAATTTCATAGCAGCTGGTGAAGGCTGCTTTGTCTCTGTAATACCTGCAGCACTCCATATACGGATGAAGAAGATCGGTTTATTTTTTCACTTCACTAGACTCATGCTAAGAGGAGGATATCAATCTAGCTGTTCTGTTGGCCTTGAGGCTTTAGGTATCAAGGAGAGATTATTTTAGAGATCAAACTGAATGCTGATTCGAGGGAGTAGCGCGTGCCTTTGGAATGCTCCAGAAGGGAAAAGGAACATTGTCAGCTCAATCTTCTGTGGAATTTATAGTATTAATGATCTGAAGAACACTTTAGGGATTTCTGTCAGATGTCTATTTTAATTTAAACTCTTGGGTGTTTAACTACCCAAAATATTGAGTCCTCATCATTATAAAAACTAATAGCTGGCTTATTTTGCTGCTAATTTGGAAACTAAGGTTAATTATCTATAGAGAAGTGGAATGGTACTAATCTAAAGTCTACTTGCATAAGGCACCGTAGTTAATTGATTCCCCGTGTAATGCTAAAAGTTTTTGAATGCAGAGAGTTATTATTCTGGGCTCTGTCACAAGCACTAACTTTTACTTCCCATGAAAGTTCATTGGTTTGGTTTTATCAACTCCTCTTTTCTTGTCACCATTTTTAAAATGTTGATATAAAATGCCTATGTGTACATTTTTTTATACGGGAATATGTCTAATATGTCTACAATAAGCGTGAGCAAAGGCCACAATCTACCCCACAACCAAAATCAATGGGAACCAGTTACATACTGCCAAATGTAGAATCATAACTATAGATGTGGGGATCTTTTTTGAGGCAACCAGGTTTAAAGACGGTGCAGTCACTTCCACCCATACACTTCCATTATTTTTAAAGGGGTTGCATTAGGTATAAGTAAGTCGTGGCAAGTTTGGGTCTGAGCTGACTTTTCCAAAGCCATTTAACAAGTCAGTCTCAGAGCTGAGCTTAAGAATTTTCTAACTCCCAAGCCTATCTACTAAACTATGTCCTTTTGCCAAAGCTTTTGGATAACCCCACTCTCCCATTGCTTTATTTAATAAAAATTACCTTCTAAGCTCAACTACCAGCTGCTAAAAAAAAAATTAATTTAAGCTCCCCCTAAAGTGTATTTGTCAATGTCCACTATTGTAATACATTATATTGTATTATAGCATACTCCAGAACATGGCAGTGTCAGAACCCTGATGATGTAGTGCGGTCTCCATGTATAATATATCACAACAGCAGTTTCAACTTGGATGATATATGAAGTTAGCCTGGGAGGATTTTGAAAATAGACTTAAATTTCCAGATTTTTTTTAAATATAACTTTCAGTGGATGAAGGCTTCACCCAAAGAGTTTATGGAACAGCTCCGTCACTGTTTTTTGTTGCCAAGCACAGTTTGGCAGCGTCAATTCAACCGACTGGGATTTTGGCACATTTACAGATCAATCTGCAGAGGCTAAGAGAAGGGCTTGTGCTTTTGCACTTATAACTTGTGTTGCAATATAGTCCTGATTATGTTCTGGTTTTAGACACAGAAGGTATAAAAAGTAATTGCATTCTGAGAGAATACCTACATACCCACATCCCCATTAAAAGTGGGGGTGTAGGTGTATTTTATTGCCTCCTACTAGATGGAGTCAGAACATCCCAACTGTGTGTCATGGGCCCTAAGCTTCTCGTGGACAATAGATATTCTTCTTTACAAGTGATAACAGAAGGATTTGAGTCCTAAAGGAATATCTAAAAGGCCACATGGGATGGAATACAGTAGCAGCCGTACATTGTGGGGTTGCCATGAATTTGTTACAGTCTTGAGGAGAGTTAACCTTTTCTTGTTGAAAGACAAACTTTCCTGGATATTTGCCCTAAAGGATTTTCTTTTGAAATTCCAGCTCTTATAGTGGGACATTACTCAAAAGTGGCTGAATTACAAACCATTAGTCAAAAGTGGCTGAATCCCAAAGCCTGATGGCCCTGGTAAAAAGTTATTATCTTGCAACCTGTAAAGCTGAAGTTATTATTGTGCAGCTGTAAAGCTGAAGTGACCCGCCCAAGGTTAACGAATAAGTCAGTGGAGGAGTTAGGGAGAGACCTTGTCAGGACTGTTTCCAAGTCTTAGTCTTTAATCAGTTGCTGTCCTGGGCCCTGGTTTTCTTTTTGTCTTAATGTCTACAGTGGCAGCATTGCTTTTAATCCATACTTCAAGTAGAAACTGAACTTGGAAACAGAGGAGGAAGAGAAAGGAGAAAAGAGGATGGAGATAAGATAAATATTTGCAACATTCTTAGGTCTGTATCTTGCAGCGAACTTGAATTTCTTCATTTGATGGCATATCCCTGGTAGAACTGTGAATGGCTAGCTGTGATTCTGGGGGTTGGCTTCGCTACTAGCAGAGATAGCATTGCTGGCACTGGATTTATGACCCAGACACTAAGGCTGTACGAAGCTTCAGTTGCTGATTCGATTCTGTGGAGATTCAGCCCAATTCGCTGACTAAATCTCCGAATCTGAATCGAACTGGGAGACCCTTTAATCTCTCCGAATCAAATCGGAACCCTCTGAATCAATTCAGAGAGATTCAGAAAGATTTGGCGATTCAGACATAGAGACAGTTTTACGTGTTTTTTCTACATACCTTTAGGTAGCAAGGGCTCATGAGTACTGTGATGCTGGGGCACATGGAGTGTCCCAAAGAAGCACCGGGGACTCCCCAGCATGCTTGGCAGCAGACCCAGAAGTGGACCAGAAGCACTTCTGATCCACTTCCAGGTATACTGGGAGCGTGTAGGGTGGGCCCCCTATGCCTCCCCAGCTCGGTGACTGCTGTCTCCTGGGTTGCGGGGGCACCCAGGGTCCCCCTGTGGCCAATCACTGAGCCAGGGAGGCATGGGGAGCCCCCAGTGTGCTCCCTGGTGGTTCTGGGTTCACTGTCAAACACGTGGAGGGTCCCCCTACACTGCTGTGGGATGCTTCATTTGCCTCAGCATCAAGGCATTCATAGGCCATGCCTGGTACCTTGAGGTATGTAGAAAAAACATTTAAAGCTGTGTCTATGTCTGAATTGCTGATTCTCTGAATGAATCAGCATCCAATCTTCAGATTTAGATTCGGCCAAATTGAATTGGGGACAGCGATCCAAATCAACTAATCGAATCACTGTCCCCAATTTGAGCCAAATCAGAATTGACTAGGACCCATTTCACACACCCCTACCAGGTACCTTGTTCCGGGCAGACCCAAACCTCAGGCAGACCATGACTTCTTCCATTTGATAATAGGCAAATTTTAATGACAATAGGCAAATTGTATTGATACATAGTGATAGCAAATAAGAATAATGCAGGCAAGGCAAACAAAATACCCCCCTCCCCTCCCCTGATTCTATGTCTGCAACTCCTAAGGCAGTCAGAGGGAAGGTACATCTGGCCAGTACATGAGCTTCACCCTATGGTTCTTTCTTGAATGTCAGATTTCAGCAGCCTGGAGATCTGGGGCTGAGGCTCACTGCCCCCACAGTGCAATGGGTGAGATGGGCTGGTCATGCACCCGCTGTCCATGGTGGCCTCGAGATCCCCCCTCAGGGACCCTTTGGTGCTCTGAAATCCTTCCTTTTGTATTCTTTCCTTCCTCTGATGACTCTTTACCTCCGGGTACCACTGACTGGTTTCCCTGTGGTTGTCATATTGTCCATGTTCTGTCCTGTCAGCATAGTCCTTTGTTCCAACAATCTTATCACATGCACACATCTTAATTTGGTACTTTACCGGTGTCTTAATTTTGGCTGTACTCTGGCCTCCTAATTTCGTCTACCCACCAAAACTGGAAATCCTAAGGGCTCTGTAGCTGTTCACTGTGATCTGGCTCCAATGTGGCAAGCCTATTTTGTGTTATGGATTATCAATGAACAGTGTAGTACATGTCTTCAGTTTCCCAGTCTGTTTATGCCCACTTGTCCATCAGCCTCAGACACTGTGTCTGCCTTGAAGGAAACTTTGTCACAAACAGGCTTTTAGAAACCAGTTAACCCTTGCCATTCACCTGGACCATTTTTGTAATGCAGTATCTACTTTACCTGCAAGCCAGTTCCTAAAAGCAAATCTCTAAATATCATTCTTCAGCCATCAGTAGGAGCAAAGCAAAATGTCAGTGTGTCCAGTGGAACATTGCTGTAGCCTAAGAGTTTGTTATTAGAACTGGTAAGGGCTTTCCTACTGAACTGGTTTGTAGCAGAAAACTGGGTTTGGAGCTAAACAAAAATCTCTGCTTTCCTCAAAGAGATTTTACTTTTAACCCCTGTTCCTCCCTCCCTCCTCTCCCCCCCCCCCCCCCATCCTAAATCTTCTCATTGCTTGGCCATTTTACACCAAAAAGTCTAAGCTTTCCATGGAACTCCCCACCCCCTTTTTCCATCCCTGTCATCTTGTAACCATAATTGGAAGGTTCATGGTGTATAATCCAGTAAAATGTGGTGTATGGTAATGGTATACTTGACATTACACTTAGCTGCCTTTTGCCCATGCTCTGAGTAGTTCATGCCGTGCTTAAGAATAACTCACTTTTTAAGTAATGGACACAGCAGCATCCATACTTGGTCTAATTTCTGACCTACTTTTGCACTCCTCCCTCAGCTTCCTTAATTCATAACTGGAAGACATAGTAAAGAAACAATATTTGAGCAGATGAGGGGGATTTTTAAGTGTTATCTAACTGTAGTAGGCATTTAGCTTGACTCAATGTTCCAATTTAATTACCAGGAGAACACTATACATTATGAAGATTTAAATCATTTAACATGCCTCGTGTGTGTCTTAATGCTTTTTATTACTGCTTTTTTCATACTCTTTTTATTTGACAGGACAAAGGCATTAGTTAGAACAGACCCCTGGGGCAGGGATCGCCTATTGTGTTATACAATGCTCTGTTCACTTTTGGTTATGATGATCCTGATCAGAATAGGTTTATTTCCTTTTGTTCTGGAGAGTCCAGGTTTAACGTGTGAAGAACTGAAGAGAATTTTTTTTCAGACAACTTGGTACTGAGCAGCCACAACTTACCCTGCCTTCTGCAAGAACTGAGGGTGGTCAGCACCTCGTGGAAACAGTTCTGTTCCCCATAAGAATCGAGAGTCTTACTCAAGTTTTTTGACCCCTGGATATACACAGGGCAAAACAACCCACGGAGAAAAAAAAGCAGAGCTGCACATGTAAAAGCAGCACACGCCGCTCAAAAGTGGAGCCGGGCCACCCAGAGCCATGCTGCGGCTGCTGGGCAGGCTCCGAGCAGCAGAATCACTGCTGCTATAGCCCCAGAAAGCCCCCAGGATCCCAGGTAGGGCTGCCAGGGCCAGCCCAGTGCTGGACCCAACCTCCCCTACCCAACCCAAGGTAACTTACCATGTTCCAAAGCACAAGGTGCACTACCACTACTTGTCCCTGGGAGCCAGACATCCACACTTGTCTGGACGTACCCATAAGGAGCAACATGTTGGCATTAGATGACATGGCTTGGCAGTGCTATGGTTGCCAGCACCACAACTGAAAGAGACCTGGAGGTCATGATAGACCACTGAACGAACATGAGCCACCAATACAATGCCATAGCTGGCAGACCAAATCAAACATTGGCATACATCTACTGATGCAACTCAAGCAAGACTAAGGATGTTATCCTCCTGCTCTACTCAGCCTTGGTGAGACCGCAGCTGGAGTACTGCATCCAGTTCTGGGTGCCGCAATTCAGGAAGGACATGGAGAAGCTTGAAAGAGTCAAAAGGAGGGCCACGCAAGTTTTAAGGTAATTTTTGGGCGCCTGCACCAATCTGCCTGGGAGCTCTACACTTCTTGCTCACATTTCTAGTGCTTCCGGCTTAAGAAGCCTGTTGTTGCTGTGATAAGACTGAAAGTCTGCCCGATTTGTCTTTTTTAGTTTCCCAAGAGTCATTCAATTAAACTCAACATCTTGGGGACAGAGGAGCCACATGTGCCATTGCACATCGTAGGAATCAAAAGAGACACTTTACCCAATAAACAGGCTAGCACAAATATCTGGCCGAAATATCCAGTGAGTCAACCCCGAGACAGCTGAAGCCAATGGAGCCCAGTGGAGCCAATATATACCAGCTGGGGAGAAATCTCTACCTGGGTCACATACTCTCCCCATATATACCATAGTTAATACTCTTTCCTCCTCTCTTTGTCTCTTTTCAAGTCTCTGTTTGGGTTGCACTCTGGCCTCTGCTCCAATTCGCATCCTGTTTCTTCACTGAGTTTCCTCTTGGCTCCTCCCCACCCCCCGCAGTCTTTGCCCCTCTACAGAACGCAAACCTTCTCCTGTCTTATTCGAATCTGTGCCATTTGAGTGGATTCCAAATTAGGCAAAGTAAGTTCACCCGTCCCCACTCAGAAGGGTGTTTGGTGATGCTCTAGGAATGATTTTTTTGCCTGAAGCTGCTGGCTGCAGCAGCGATGTATTGTAAATAAACCTGCCTGAGCTGCTCTGTTCCATCTCCCTGATTAGAAAGCGGCAATGCTTTGGCTGGTTTATGGGTCACCAGATGTTCATGCCAGAGGGGGGCAAATGTGCATGCACAGTAATGGGTTTGAAGTGATCTCTTCATTGTGTAACAGCGCTGTGTTAAGCATGGATGAAAAGTATGTTGTGTTCATCTGTAGTACAGTTATCTTTCCTTTTTTTTTCTCAAGAGCTCAGATTTAGTCTCTGGACTTCTCTGCACGGGCAAGGGAGTATTCGGAGGGCAAGAGTGAATTTGCATCATATTAACTCCCAATATAGACACTCTTAATAACGTGGTCTAATTCATGCGCAGGCCCTCTTAGCGAGTGCTTTGAGAGTCCGCAGGGGGAATTAGTATTTTAGAAATTTATGCTTATCCTCAAATTTCCTGTTCTGCTCACTGTGCAGTAACTGGCCCAAGTAGGCGGGCTGCGTTTGGGATCAGAAATGTCCTAGTAAAGTCAGTGGAGCGAAGAAAGACTATTCCTCGAAAGGGAAGTCATGTTCCCTTACTTGGAAAAAATAATGAAAGGAACAAGAACAAGTGCTTCATTACGATGATCAATATTAATGTGACTGGAGGACAACTGCAGGGCTAGATTACCCTAGGTGAGGCATGAACCCTGCCTCTTCAAATTCTTAAAACAGGCAAGACAGATCACAGATGGGAACGAGGCAAATGGATATAATTAGCCTTCTTGATAGGGAACGGAGACCCAGAAAAATTAGTTGATTTGCCAAAAATCACACAGCCGTTTTAAGCCCTTATTCAGCCTCCTGTTTGCTTACTAATGTATCCACATACATTAGGTACTAATACACTGATAAGGTTTATGAATGTACAGTTTTAATGCTCAGGACAGCATTGTTCTGAGCTAATGGCCACAGCAAGTGAATCCTGTCCAGACTTTCGATAGTTGTACTTCTCTGATATCTAGTCTTACAAATGCTTCTTGAAACCCATGAAAACATCCCATCCTTCTCTGAGTCCTGTATAAGGACTCCAAAGAGTCCTCATGCCAGCTTCTGTGACACCCGGGTGCAGTGGGTGTCGCAGTCAGAGGGGTTGCGTGAAAGTGTGTTTTCCTTTATCAGTCTTGAATCTTCAGCCTTTCAGTTTTGTTGAACCGACTGTGCCCCTAATAAGGCTCCATTTCAATTACGCTGATTAAAATGACAAAGATGGCACAAAGCAAAGGACGGTGGATGCATTTGAAGTGAATTCATTAAACAATTTCATGGAAATTTGGTACCATTTTAATTAGTCAAAGACCACAAATTTCCCCAGAAGTCATATTACAGCTCAATATAATTGGCACATTTGAAACTTCTGAAATCCACTCATGCACTACTGGGACTTTCTCCGAAATCCATCACCTTGCTACTCTTTGCTGCACAGAAATATCTAGAAATTTCTGTTTCTTCTCGCATTTCCCCCCCTAATTTTCCAGGAAGCATCTTTGCACTGAGTGGAGAGCTCAGAGGGATATTCATCTTGGCACTGAGTGGAGAATATTCATTCTCACCCAAAAGCCTTTTTATCCTTTACTTCGCCAGCATTTTAACAACCCTAAGCACGCCCATAGAACATGTTTGAAGCCAGTATTTTCTCTCCAGTGCAAGATGGTAACGTTATTTTTTCCATTTTCTGATTATTTTTTTTTAAAGGGTAAAAAAAGAGAAAAAATCATACAATTCTCTAGTCACTTCCTAGTTTCGCATCCTGCTCGAATTTCCTGCACTTGATCTGTGAAGTACGCTCGTGTCACTTGGGTTTTTTTGGAGTCCAAGAAAAAAAATCACACGCCGAGACATACTGCTGAATTTTGAATCCGATCGAGTGTCTACAAATGAAAATCCGCACTGGCAAGACAGACCGGGCCACCGAGTCTCCCCTGTATCTCCTCCCTCGTTTCAGCTCATGCAAGCCACGTCCCTCGCTCTGTCCCGAATCATTGATTGGCACATGGGCTGATAATTACAGGGCACTACCGAGGCCCAGCAGCCGTGCAATTGTCCTCCAGGTGAAATGAGCCTGAGCGAGTAAGTGTTAAGATCTGTTCCACGCAGACTGGAAGGAGTGAAAAGAGAAGCCAGCATTCATCATTCAAAAGATAAACATTTGACAGCGCAGCTTGACTGTGTCAGGCACACTTCTGTTTTAATGGTACGCCTGCAAGCTTTCAAAACAAGTGTTTACCTGTCACAATAAACAGTTAAGAGTGAAGTACACAAAACACACTAAACTGGGAGCTGGCACGCTTCCAAAAATGCCATGTGCGGTTAAACTCTTGCGCTTGTCATGCTATACAACATAAATCTCTTCCCTTGTCTTCCGCAGCACTCGCTTGGATTGTGTAACTTGTCTGTTTGCCCCAGGGACATCTGTCTCGGACACGCTCACCAGCACCAAAGTCCCGCAAAGTGGAACGAGCATCTGGAGCGGACGCCCGCGGAGATCAGCTGTCTACCTGCCCAGTTCTTAGACCTCTGCACCGGGCTCGTTTCTGTCTCCCGGCGACGTGCAAATATCTGGGCATCCTTTATTTTCCATCCGGTTCATCCTGAGAACAAACCAGGACCAACGCGGAGTACAGAGTCCTGCCTGTAACTACTTTGGGGAAATGAGTCATCTTAGACCAGGAAAATGTCTTGACATAAGTGCATGCTTGCTTGGAGATAAACTAAACTGATCCAAAGCGGATTAAAGCCAATGGGAAGACACCAGCTGGCTTCATTATTGGATGCTAGGAGTTCACATCTTCTGGCTTGATGAGGGTGTTTGAGCGGTTGGCCTGTTTGGGATCATATCCGATATGACAGGGGGTCAGAAGTTTGCTTGGTGGGAGCCTTGTTTGACACAACTAAATGGGGATAATTCTCACTTTTTCAATAATGTCAGTTCACTTCATAGGACTTCCTGCCCAGACAAGTCCTATATAGCATAGTGGAGAAATTGCTAAGATCAATATAGAAAGCCCATAAAAAGCATAGGAAACAATTCCAGCTCACATAATTAGCCCTTTTCAATGGCTTCAGAGGAAGGCTGGGAGAGCAAGGGAATTTTTTTTCCCCTTTAGTTCTTTTTTTTGCGTGATTTTTCACATTTTTGGTTATACAGCGAAGTGTGAGTTAGCCTCAGTCCACTGCGTACCATGCTATGAACCGAATGCGCTAGGCGTGTTTCTCAGGTTTCCAGGATAGATTGCCTAATCTAAACCAGAGATTAATGCGCCCACCCCAAAATATGCTGGGGCTGAAATAGTTACATGGGAGACAGATTCCGGTCCTACGGTGCTCAGGTGAATGCCCTAGCCCCCAGGCAATATAATTTCTCCATCGCTGGCCCAATAGGAAGGATTCTGGGGTGATAGTAGTTAGGGCACCTTCCTGAGACAAGAGTCTCAAGTTTGAAACTCTCTGCGTAAGCCGAGCAGAGGTTTGAATCTGAGGCATCCACAGCTTATTAGAGCAAGTGCTTTGACTTCTGGGGTGGACGAGCTGCACTTGATTTCTCTGAAATACTGCCGTAGCCTGTCTCATCCCAGTGAGATTTGAAATCTCAGTGGTCTGGAGACAGGGAAACTATTTTCCATGCACTTGGAAGTGCACAGCAGGAGAGAGAAGTGTTGTCCTTGTTTGGTCCAGGTGACTCCAATCTAGAGCTTTCCAACAATGCATCTGTAAAACCCTTCTTAAATAAATGACCATTTAATGAATAAAAGAGAAACAATTGAAGTCTGCCATAATGGCACAATTATGTGCTGTTGGGCTTTCCAGCTGGTTACACATTGAGCAGTTCTTACAAATTGCTGGAACGGCAGCAGCACGCGGATCCAATAAGTTTCAGGACAGAGAAACTGTATGTCAGTCTGCTCAGAGATTGGTGCGATCCTTTTACAATCCCACAATTATTGCTTTTGGGCTCCCATATTCACCTAACCTTTTACCAATGCATCGAAGGGGGGCAGTGAGCACATTAATTCTTGTCTGTGGTTCATTTCCTTTTTTTCCAGCCTCTCTGCTGCTTTCTAGATAAACTGAGCGGCAACAGAGGAGGAAACTTTTTGAGGAAAAAAGCTAAGAAAGGACGAGCATAAGGGAAGATGTAAGCCACTGTGGTGGGAAGGGAAAGATCAGGGAGAGTAAGAGGAGATCTGAACTACAAGAAGAGAAACCAAAAGCAAACAAAGAAAGGAAATACGAGTGAGCAGGGTAGGCAAAAAGGAGATTTGGAAGCTGTTTGTCATACTAAACGCATGCAAGCTGACTTTTTTTTAAGCACGTCTCTTGTATTAGTCTCTGTTTTCAAACTGTGCTGAGGCCACCCATTCTGAATACGTCTCTGATGTGCGAAGCCGTGTTAGTTAATTTAACTAGGCAGGTAACTGCATTAAGCAAAGGTTTTGGGGGTTGGGGCTGACCCATTTTAGGACTAAAGAGAAATTGAATTATATTTGCTCCCTGGATTGCAAAGTGCTACCCAGAAGGCCTAGCAGGGTATAAAGCCAAGCCAGTTGCTAAATCACACGGAAACCTTCTGTGCTCTGGATTTACAATTTCAGTCAATGTTTTGATGGTAATTGAACCACTTTAATGGGCATTTGGGGAGGGACAAGTAAGAAAGGTGCAGTGAGTACTCCAATCGGTTTGGTAAGGGCTGAGAAGGCCTCAAACTGCGGTGCTTCGGACGTTGCTGATTTCCTAATGATCCTCGGTCATTCAAAAAACTAAGGTCAGGCAAAGCATTCGGAGCCTGGTGCATGCTGATTAACCATGATATAAATACCTCCGCTGTGTTAGATCTGTGGAAAGAATTTAAAAGTCAATGTACAGCAGAGGAGTTGGGATTAATGAGCTGTGAAGGAGGGAGATGTAGTTAAGGTGTTCAAGAAAGCTGAGCCACTCTGATAGGACGGGGTTCCCGCTCTGTATTTAAGATATTAATGCAGATTCAAAAAAGAAGAAGGAGAAAAGAGCACAAAGCGCTCTGCAGTTCTAAGCACTTGTCGGGAATGTAATGATGGAAATTTTGTCAGATCCAGTTTGCATAATAGGGCTCATTATTTGATGGTAAATTTCTACGTTCTGTAATGTGGGAGGAATAAATGTTCTCAGGGCCGCTGTAGCAAAGCTTGTACATGAAGGAATTGGATCTGATTTCCTTTTCACTTCCGCTGCACCAAATGGGGCTGACTGAAATCAGCAGACGTGCCCCGATATGAACGCCCCACAGGGAGAGAATCCATCTCGCTGTAGCATTACCCAGCGGTGTAACTCGGAGCAGCCTCCCTGGGCACCAACTTGGCAGGGCAGGGGGGAGAGAGACCCGTCAGCTACCGCTGCAGTCATACGACTGCGCTTACAGTGGCGACCAAAACAGCTGCCGCATCTGTGACGGCTGCCTTGGGTGCCCAGCCATGGATCCTACCTGCCTTCCTCCCCCAGCTCCTCATTTCTGGAGTGCTACCAGTGCTTCGGGTGCTTCCCAGGGGCACGTTCTTGAGGCTTCAGGGTCCCATTTTTGACAGAAATGGAAATGCTTTGAAAAAGAGAAAAAATCATTTTTTTAATCAAAGCTTTCGATTTTGCAAAGACAATGTTTGTAACGGCACACCTTGTCAAAATCATTGCCTTGATAATGTCTGAGTCTCATCCCTATGCTCTAAGGATGTATGCTGTGTTTCAGGTATGTGGGGCCAGAAAAGATAGGGCAGACATTTATACTGTGGAAAAGCAAGATCGGCAGCCTAAATAAAATGGTGTTAAACCTAGTTAATAATAACAGCTGGAATCCACAAGGGCACTTGAGAGCTAAAGTCCCCTTCTGCTCTTCGGACTATCCGAGCAGTCCTATTGGGGAGGGGAGAAGTTCATCTACAAACTCAAAGGGCTTTACGGATGAAGAATTGACACAGGCATGGACTTATTAAATCATAGAAATTTAGGGCTGGAAGGGACCTCGAAAGATCAAATGCCTTGCCCATGGTCATTGTGACTCAGTGGCAGTTCTTGGATTGTAATGCAGATCTCCTCACCCCCAGGCTTAGGATGCTACATCCTTCACCTGAGTTACTGACTTCCTAGAGTTTACGGTCCTATCTAAAAAATATCACTGATAGTTCCCAATCTAACATAAAACTTCCAGGCTGTGTAAGGCTTTTATATCTGAGTAAGATTTTTATATCTGATGTTAAGAGCACAAGTACAGTATTAAACATTAATACCGCCAGTTGTCAGAATGAATTATGCTGTCCAACAGGCAAAGTTGTGTGTCCTCTTACATGCAGTATTTGTTCAAAACAGTTAGACCCCATTGCCTGAGTTAGTACTTAATCAATTTATGTGGTTAGCTGAAGCACCTGCTTATACCCCTAATAAGTAGTGACACCCTGTTACTAGGGCTGTTAAGTACTTACAGGGAAATTACAGTTTTAATTATGCCACACAAACCTAATGGAAAATCTAATTATGGCACTGATATTTTCCAACTTTTATATAAATATTATTGTTTCTGCCATGCCATTTGTGAGCACTGCCAACGCTTCAGAGCTGCAGCAGAGCAATTCTGCTCAGACGTCACACCGGGTGCCATGGTATGATTTATTAACTACTGCCATCTATTATTTATATACCTTCACAAGTGACCTGGTGCATGGTGCACTGAGACAGGTGAACAGGAATCCTTTCTCCAAAGAGCATTGTGGGCCCCAAATATTGACATAATATGGCTGAGCTCCTCCACTTAGAGACTTGACTGTTTACTAGTTACTCAGTGCCTTTTGAGGTCTAGTGGCCAGTCAAGCAGTTTATACTTGGCTCATCAGTGACTTGCCCCTTTCATGGTTTCCCTTTTATTCTGTAAGCTCCGGGGCCCTAAATTTGGGAGGAGAAGAGGTACTCTGTCTTATAATGTTCAGGGGCATCCTATCTGGCTCTTGGTCACCCTGACCCTACATTGTCTCTGCCCCCCCACGGCACTCGCAAGCAGATTGCAGAGATCCAATATTGCTCTTATGCTTTCATTTATACAGTTGTGGCCTCTGAATGATTCCTGTAGGTACAAAGGTACTAGGAACATCTATACTATTTTAGCAGGCTCCAGAAACTTGCCGTGCCCATCTCCTTCCAGTTGCACATACCAAACCCAGAAATTATGCAGTGAAGTGGCCCTGTGGGTGCCTTTCTACTGCTCTCACACATGCTGGAATCAGAGTTCAAAATGATAGTGAGGGTGCATCCCCACAATGACTTTTCAGTCTTACTTTTGGGTTGGCATCTGGAGTGAGAGTAGGTGGGCAAGGCATCACGTTAGATCAACACGATGCACTCAAAATGCCACCCCATCAATCTCTTGATGGAAAAGAAATCCCAGAGTCCTTAGGGACATACTGGCTGCCTAGTGCTGAAGAGAATCTGGTTCAAATAGATAGCAATTGAATTGTTCATAAGAAAATAATACTTTTGCAAAACTAGGGTTTTAACTCCCGTAACTGCTCGAATGATACCAGAATTATATTTAAAAGGAGCCTTTCTTCTAGACTAGAGTGGCTTGTATCCAAGGCAATTACTGATTCCACTGACTGACTCCTTTTCTTATTTCCTACTAAACAACATGAGAGAGAGAGAGAGAGAGAGAGAGAGAGAGATTAAGATACGGTAAAGATCTTTGGTTAGGTATGCTTATTATTAACATGAACCCTCCGTGGGCACACACCATAAAAAAAATCTGTGCTGAACTTCATCCACAGATAAAGTTAATAGTCACAAGGACTGGATTTTACCCAGGTGACATGCCCATGTAGAGATGGGTAGGTGGCACCTACATAGTAGACCCAAGCACTTAGCAAGGATGGGAGCCCTACATGCCTGTTTCTTTCCCTTGGAGTTCTCGGCCTTCTTCTGTCAACTGGCCAGGGGTAGTAATTTGCTGTCAGACTAGGTCACAGGAATTTACTGCTCCTTCCTGCTGAAGCAAGATGAAGGAAGGGTGGGTAGTAGTTGAGTTTCACATTATAGAATGGGACTAATGCAACCAATAAATACAACTCCTTTGTCGGTCTTGTATATTTAGATCATGAGCTCTTTCTATAAATGTAGATGTACAGCACCTGGCACAAAGAGCTGAAGGTGTTCCTGTTAATACAAAGAATGACAACAGCAGCCCAGCTTACTGAGGATGCTGCAGAAAAGGTCCACTGTGTCTAATAGAGGTGATGTAGCAAACAGCTATTACACAATAAATAAGAGGAATAAGCCTTCTAATTGCAAAAGACTTGCGGGGAGGTGGAGCGACATGTTAACACAGCTGCATCAAGCAGGAGCAGAGAGACTCTCTCCATAGTTTGGGGTTTTTTTACATTGTCAGGTGGCTGTGACTGAGGAAAAAGTACATTGCCCCCTATACCGTATAGGGGAGCTCAGCTTCTAATGTCTATATTTTAGATATAGACTTTTTGTCTTCTGTTTTAATGGGTAAAATGTTTCTTGCGATGTGACTACCTCCTAGCTTGGTATATTCCTCTTGAGTGCCGCTGCTATAACCCTGCTTATGTTGTTAATGGTGCATTTCTCACCTTTCTTGTCCATTATTTGATTGATCCAAAGCCAGAATGTTTTGTTCTGATCTTATAAACAGCGGGAGCTGACCTTAGATATTTTTCCCTCCGTGGTTTCTCTGTGAAAGTTTATTATATATTGGATGTTCTGCATCTAACGACAGATAATATTATGGGTAAATCTATAAAGCCTTGTCACTGGAGAGGCTGAAAATATTATGAGCAGATATTAATTTATCCAGAGTGCCTTTTAGCAAGCCTCAAAACACTTTATGTGACTGCAAGGCATTGAACTATAGGTAGTGCTCTATCTTGACACCATCAAAATTTACCCACTGCATGGCATAGATTTTAGGTAGACCTGGAAAGAGTTATTTATCGAATCCTTTTTATGCAAGGCACACAGATTTATTTATTTTTTGTCCCACACCTTTCCAAGTGCCCCCCTCTGTTATATAAACACATGCCCAAAGCAACTAAAAGCACAGTTGGCTATGAGGGTATAGTCCCAGGGGCAAGTTCACCCTGATGCCAGGGTTCTTCAGAGAGCTGGCTCACCAAAAAGTGGGAAACGAAAAGTTTAGCCGCAGTGGTCTGGAGGGACAGAGCAGGGTGAAAGCAATACGTGTGAAAGGGTCTCTCTGACTGTAGTCTGGTAGGAACTTCCTTTTAGTAGCTCCCCTGGCATTTTGGCAAATGTCTCTTTTCTTTGGCCTAAGCTACACTTATTTGCAGTGTGGGGGGAAAGGTAGTACTGTATTGCCTTGCTCCAGTTACTGATGCCAGGGTGAGGAAATGTTCCTCCAGCAGATGCATCCCCGGTGGATAGAAGTGAGGCACTAAAGTGAGTGAGATTACAGAAGATGCCCTACCTGTGCGACTTAATTGGACTGCTGAGCTCAGGATGCCACAATGATACCCCCGTTAAGATATTAACAGATAAGAACTCACGCAGATTAAATTTTATTTCTGGAATTATGATGATCCTGAGAAGTCCTAACAGGTAAAACTGCAGAGACCAGGTTTACTAATAAAACGTGCAGAGCAGTCCTTCATTTCCAGTTTATATGAGGTGCTTGGAACACAGCAGATGACTGCCAGGCAGACCTGCCGGAGACGCTACCAAATAGCAGCCTGCCACTTGCATTTTGCCATCACATTTGTTAAGCTGCAGGACAGCATTAGACCAGCCTGCCATTTACATCAGTTAGAGGTGTGAATGCTGCACAGCACTTCAGAGACGCACTGGGGAAGAACTAGTCTGAAATAATGGCCTCAACTGCAACCTTCATTTTCACAGTGGTAGCAGAGCAAATACCTGTCTTCACCAGCCTACATATTGCAGCCCCATTGTATTGTATGCTCAGAGGTTTCAGTCCCTACTCTTACTTCCACAAAATTAGTTAATGTCTTCTAGTTGGATATTATCCCAATTTCCAGCCCATTAGGTGCCAAGATGCTTGAGCAGTGTTGGCCAAATGAAACATGTTACAGGTCACGTAATAGCACCAAGACACCTCGGTAGTAGATTGGATGGCAGGCAGACAGAGGAGGAGGGGAGAAAGATGAGACAGCTAGCAGGGACCGCAAGAATCTAGTATCTTTTTGTATCTGCATTCCCCCATTTCCAGAATCCTTTATATCCTGCTCCCAAACCCTTTGTCTTGTTTCATCTAACAAAAAAAAAAAGTGGTAAAATATAATAATTGTTTGACATGTTGGAAGTTGATTTTGTTGTCCGCAAATGAGGAAGTCCTTATGTTCATTCTGAACAGACAGTCTGACTTACTTGCTTACGTTGCAACAGACATTTCTTATCTACATAGTGGTTAAGCGCGTAGCATTTGTCAGCCCCGCTGTCTGCTGCATAATGCAATTGTATTCCAGTGAACTGCACTGGCATGGTGAAGCGGAAGCAGCTGTCAAAGGGCTGCCATTAGGAGCCTTGAAATTGACAGGAGCTAGTCAGTTTCAGGGTCAGCGTCTCCCCGTATTTTCGGGGCTGGAAATAATCTTTTTCGCAAGTGTATTAGAAGCTTTGAAAATCAGCTGGAAAGTCAGTTTTGAGGCTGCTCATGCCACTGCAATGACAGTGCTGTGCATTTAATGAGCGCTGTTTACGTCAAGTAAGTAGGTGCAGAGCTGTTTCTTCCCATCCTGAGGCTATGCCCTTAAACCGCGTATGCTGTATACAATGCAGAGAGATCGTCCCTTCTTCCCTGCATTTGCAGAATACTAGTGAAAAGAGAAAATGGGAACCTGCCACAAGGCTATTTTTGTTTAAGGAAAACAAACACAACTGACAGCCAATCAACTGCAGTTCGCTCCCGCACCATTTTTATTAAAATATCCATTGAGTTCCAGCCTGGTTCAGAATGGGAGCGAAGCAGAAATCCTACACTGGAGGGTTTCTAGAGGGGAGGAAGAAGAAAACCTTGGACTAAGGCCAATATTTAAGCAATAAGACTTTAAGAAGCAGGCATCATTATAAGATAATTGACTGTGGAGAGCAGTCAAACATCCCAAGGTGAAGCATAGGGCACTTAACATATCAATAAGGTCAATTATCTGATTATGTCAGCTGCCTTAGCACCGTTATTAACCTATATTGCTCTTATTAACCTTTCTGATGAAGAATCTTTCAAAAATAATTATATTAAAGTACAAATCTCTCAAGTTTAAAATATGGGAATGTTCCATTTCAGTAGTCATGTGTCATAGGATAATGAACATCTGATTGCCTGGCTGACACAATGAGGTTTTTTAATCAGACTCCCTTTCCCTAGGATCAGCTTGTTGGCTGTGACAGGCTTCTCTTGGCTGAGGAAGTCTCATGAAAGCTTTGCCGTTATGTTATGAGTGGCGGGATTTAAAATTGAAATGTGAGCAAATAAGGCAAGAGCTGTGGATATGCAGAGGAGTGTTATCCTTGGAAACTATAAAGAGAGAATCTCTTCAGTCAGCTCCAATTATTAAATCATACGACTGATTCAATTAGCGGTTATGAATATGTGCATATACTATTAACTCTCTATCAGACCAGATCAAAGCAGAATGCATTTTTCACGAACGTTGCCATGAAAAGGTTGTCCCTTTTTTGTCAAAAGAATGTTATACTGACATTGCTTTGTCTGCATCTTCACCCGTCCATTCATCTCGTAGGTGAATGAGAGTCGACAGCAGTATTCATGGGAGCAGCCTCCACCTCCGTGATTTTGTCCAAACTGAAACAAGTTCTCCCAGTGAACCTGAGGTATTTGCCTTGTAAGTTTGGCAACATCCATTTTCGGATGCCCAGCCTAGTCTAAGACCACTTAACGCAGATTGATCTTCATGTTGCAGTGAGCACCCCAAGAATTTTGGCCTCGAAATGACTATGGAGGATCAAAACGTGCTGCCCTTTCAAAAGTAGGCCAGCCAATACGAAGCCCATTCAGGACGGGGCAGTACCGTGTTTGAATTCTTCATTTCTAATTTGCTGAATTGGACTGGCAGGTGATGGGACTGCTGCCAGGACAAGGCCAGTATTGACTTTAAAGTCTTCTTTTCTGTTAAGGGCTGCTAATCAGTGCTCTGGCATTTGTCCCCAGTATGAGCACTTGCCCTGGTTATATCGTCAGTACTGAAAGAAAATAGCATCAGTCAGCACGGAGATCTTTGAATTCTCTCTGAAAGTTGTCCAAGGGATGTTTAACCCAGGAAGTACACTAATGGCTAGATTTTATTCTATGTATTAGGCCTGCATGTGGACTTAGGTACCTTCAGATTTGAACACATATATTTATCCAATCATAGAACTGTAGAGCTGGAAGGGACCTCTGGAGGTCATCTCATCCAACCCTCCTGCCTGAGGCAGAATCACCTCTACCCAAACCATCCCATACCAATCGATGGAACAGAGTCTGTCCCTAGAGCCTGAAATCTGTTTCTGTGTTAGGATCCAAGGTGAATAAACACACACAGGGCCATTTGCAGACCCAAGAGATAGTTAGAGCTTCCTTTTCCAGTTGATTGCATTCCTGCTCACTTTCCATGGGGTTTCTTCGTATGAATACAATACATCCCTAATCTCCATCAGGCTGTTTTTGAGTGAGCACTGATCATAGAAAGTAGTGTCCATTGATACAGTTAGATAATTTACTGACTACTATGCCAAAACTGATGGAAACACCAGTACTTCTTTTTATTTTCTTGAAAGCCTTTTGTTGCATTTCTTCCCCTTTGTGTTTCGTATCAACAGAGGACAGAGTAGCAGAAAACCAGAATCTCCTCTATGATGGCCACTCTGCTGCCAGCCCATTATCCATTTAAAGTGTAAGATTTCAAGCATTTATTTGCATGCTTATTTGACAACATACTCCCTCTTCTATTAAGGAAACAGCTCCTAAATGTGGTCTCATTTTCCTCTAAGAATAACAACAGAATATCATGAGAAGGCCCCAATTCTTGCTAGAGGTGATGTCACCAACTTCATCTTTTGTGCGCTTGCTGAGGGGGAAAGGCAAAAATCCAGTTAAAGGCTCTTTGGTGCCAACTTCATTATTATCAATATTATACCTGAAAAGTGCAAATTTAATTGGAGATACCATAAACAAAAAGGGGAACTAGAAGCCCTCCAGTATAACTCAAATCTCTAGATCCATCTCGCTGAGCTGCCCAGTTATCAAATTAAGCTTCTCTAATAGAGCCATTTGTATTGGATGTTTCACTGCTGCATTAACACAGGACGGTACTGACTCCTGCCTGACATTTTTCCATCTCTCTCTCAATTTTCTATTTCTGCTACTCATTCATCCCACCAACTGCATGGGGTTTCCTCTGCTTTTCCTTACTCCTTCTTTAAAGAGACTGTGTTGTCTGACAACATACAGACTGAAACTGGAAAACCCCTCCTGCTAAAACCTCCCTCACTGATTGTCTTTCTGGGCCTCACATTTGTGCTAAGTCTGAAGGACAAAGACCTCTCTAACCATTTTACTTTGCGAACAGCACTTTTTGCAGGGGAGTAGGCAGAGGGATTATATCTGAATTTGCTGGCCTTCAGTTGTATTTCATGAAAAGAGAAGAGAGAAATAAATGTAGATGTAGGTACAGTTTTGTTGGAAAAGCCATACATTAAATCAGCTAGTGGAAATTTAGGACATCCCTAGGGCAAACCTAAATGGATAGTTTTAAATAAGTGAGGTTGGGGGGCGGCGGGTGTTGGTTTGGTTTGGTGTGCCTTTTTTACCTTGAGTTGAAAAATAATGTTGACTCAAATGCCATCACAGAGCTATTGGGTTTGGTTAATAGCAACGTCTCTGAGATCCTATAATTGCTTGCACAATTAATTAAATGGGGAGAATACACATCTGATTTCTATTGGGATTTTTTTTCCATAGAAGTAAAAGACCTTGTAGGGCATTGTAACGACATCCTAATTGGATACTATTTTCAAAGAAATACTACCCATAAGGAAATTGAGACCTGTATAGTTTGAGGAGACATACAAATTGAGGACCCTTTCCATCAGAAGAAGCCCAGAAGCAGAACATTTGAATATGTCCCAACAGATCGTAAAGACACTCTGCCAACAGCTGAATTAATTATGTTTGTTCTGGTTTTATGTGTTTTTTGTATTGGCGACTATAGATGCCACCATCCCAACTGACAGGAAATGCGCCCCAAGGATAGGTGACTCCTAAAGAAACTATTGAAACATCATTTGGTTTATTGAAATATTCCCAAACTTTGAATGTTTTTGTTGGGCCACGCACACTTTGTCAGTGCCACTTTGTCAGTGTCAGATTTGCAGTGTCACTTTGCAAATCTGAACACTCGGTCTCTTAGTAATAGGCTTGATCATCTGACATTTCAGCCCCTTTTCCTCCTGTTCTCATGAGAACCGACAAAAAGAAGTGGATGGAACTGAAAAATAATAAGAGTGAAATACAAATGTCAGGACTCAGTTTTGAGTCGATTCTTCTTTTATCTGACATTGTTATTCGTCTCCCTGTAATGCAAGGAGCCTTGTGCTTTGTAAGGTGATATAGTCAGTGATGTGAATTACGCTTTAAAAGTTGAAATCTTTATATGGCAATTAAAAAGTCTTTATACCCTAACTGGAAGCTCCGGATTCTATCATCCCTGCTCCACCGATCTTCCCGTATGGACGAGAATATTGCAACCCAGGCCCATTTCCAGCTGTAATTCGCTTTGCCATACAGCTTGTTCTGATTTCCTTGGTATTCTTTCTATTGATGTTACCAAAGACATGGCAGCAAAATCGTGGCCTTTCCTTGAATACTGCTGATTTTAATTCTCAACATGGGCTTCAGATGATCATGAAGTTGAAGCCATCTAAAGCCATGGAAAAGTGGTTCAGTGCTCCGGAGATGACATTCAGGCTATGTCCAGACATGAGCAGACATTTGGTTCCCTTGGGACAAATAGTAGTGGTGTACCTTGTGCCATCACTAGTGCTCCCCAGGGAACACCTCTGCCACAGCTGCTCTGATACGTGGCAGGTTACCCTAGGCAGGGTAGGGGAGGAAAGGGCCAGCACTGGACTGGCCCCAGCCTTACCTGGGGTCCTGGGGGCCTCCACATGTCCCCCCTGAGATTGGCCACTGCTGACGCCGGCGCACTCAGCCCACCCTCACCACCGGCGTCACCACCACCACCTGCAGGCAGTCACCATGCCCCCTCCCAGCCTCAGGAGGTGGAAGTCATTCGTGGGTAGCCTTGTACAGCCCCGACCAGCCAGGCTTTGGCTTTGGGTGGCGCACACTGCCACTGCATAGTTGGTGAAGCGCTGAGGTCCCAGAGGGGAGGGGAGCCAGGTGTCCAAGGAGAGTGGTCACTCCTTAAGGAGACGATTCTCCAAGCCCAAAGGAAGGTAATCCCAACAAGGATCAAAGGGAGCAGGAGAGCACACAAGCCTCCGTGGCTCACCAAAAGCATCCGGGAATGTCTCCTTGCTAAAAAGGAGGCTTACACCCAATGGAAAGAAGGGGTCATCACCAGGGAGGACTATTCTGTAGTTGCTCGGGGATGTAGGAGGTAGTTAGGAAGGCCAAGGCAGAGATGGAACTGGAACTAGCTTCCCAGATTAAGGACAATAAGAAGTCCTTTTTTAAATACATAGGGGGTAAAAAGAAGGTCCCAGGTAATGTGGGGCCCTTGCAGGACGTGCTGGGAAACTTGGTCATCACACCAGATGGCAAAGCTAACATGTTTAATGATTTCTTTGCCTCCGTCTTCCTAAGTAGGGTCCAGAACAGCCACCTCCCTGCTGGGCCCCCCTCGGGCCCCGGGGGAGGCACACCTGGACCACGGGTTAGCGAGGATTTAGTTAGGGAGCTTCTGGAGGGGTTGGACGTATTCAAGTCAGCTGGTCCGGATGATCTCCACCCTAGAGTTCTAAAGGAACTGGCCAAGGTCATTGCAAGTCCCCTGGCACGGCTTTACGAGCACTCGTGGTGCTCTGGTGAGGTACTGGAGGACTGAAAGAGGGCCAACGTGGTCCCCATCTTCAAAAAAGGCAGGAAGGAGGACCCGGGAAACTACAGGCCGGTTAGTCTTACCTCGATCCTAGGCAAGCTGTTCAAGAAAATTATGCTGGCACACTTCCAGGAGGGGCCAGCAGGGGACTGCATGCTTAGGGGCAACCAACACGGGTTCATCAATGGCAGGTCCTGTCAGACCAACCTTGTGGCCTTTTACGATCAGATCACCAGATCATTAGATGCAGGGGTAGCAGTGGATATAGTCTTCCTGGACTTCTGGAAGACTTTTGACACTGTCTCTCACCCTGTTCTCATTAAGAAACTGGGGGGCTGTGGTGTAGACACCCACACAGTCAATTGGGTCGCCAACTGGCTGGAGGACCGCACCCAGAGGGTGGTGGTGGATGGGTCCTTCTCAGCCTGGAGGGATGTGGGCAGTGGGGTCCCCCAGGGCTCGGTCCTCGGGCCCGCACTGTTCAACATCTTCATCAGCGATTTGGACGAGGGGGTAAAAAGCACCCTGTTCAAATTTTCTGATGACACTAAGATGTGGGGGGACGTGGGCACACTAGAAGGGAGCAATAGGCTGCAATCAGACCTAGACAAGTTACAAGGGTGGGCGGACGAGAATAGGATGGGTTTCAACACAGACAAGTGCAAGGTGATGCACCTCGGGAGGAACAACCAGGCACCATACCTACAGGCTTGGGGAACTCCCCTCTTGTCAGCACGGAGGTGGAAAAGGATCTTGGGGTCATCACTGATGCCAAGATGAACATGGGCCGGCAGTGTGGAGAGGCAGTCAGGAAGGCCAACCGCACCTTGTCATGCATCCACACATGCATCTCGAGCAGGTCCAAGGAGGTGATCCTCCCCCTCCATGCGGCACTGGTCAGGCCGCCGCTGGAGTACTGCGTCCGGTTCTGGGAGCCGCACTTCAAGAGGGATGTCGACAGCATGGCGAGGGTCCAGAGGAGACCACTCATATGATCAGGGGACAGCAGGGCAGGCCCTCTGAGGAGAGGCTACGGGACCTGAACCTGTTCAGCCTCCACAAGAGAAGGCTGAGCGGGGATCTAGTGGCCTGTTACAAGCTAGTGAGGGGGGACCAGCAGGCACTGGGGGAGTCACTGTTCCCCCGAGCACCGCCAGGAGTGACCAGGAATAACGGTCACAAGCTGGCAGAGGGTAGATTTAGGTTAGATATCAGGAGGTGCAACTTCACAGTCAGGGCGGCTAGGGTCTGGAACCAACTTCCAAGAGAAGTGGTGCTGGCTCCTACCCTGGGGGTCTTTAAGAGGAGGTTAGATGAACACCTTGCTGGGGTCATTTGACCCCAGTACTCTTTCCTGCCATGGCAGGGGGTCGGACTCGATGATCTGCGCAGGTCCCTTCCGACCCTAGAAACTATGAAACTACGCATGCATCACTTGGCTTTTTCTTCCTGTGGGTATTTTGGTCCCTGGATATCCAGGGGTCCAAAAAACACTCCACCCTGCTCCCTTGCAGCGCAGAGAGCAACTGAACGTGCAGTATGTGGCGCCGCAGACCACGTGGCTATGCTCGTCTGGATGCGGCTTCAGAGTCTGACTGCTGTAACATGCTGAGACATGATATCCGAATTGGCACAGGATTTACAAAGGACTTGCTGAGTTTTATGGAACATTACAGGGATATTCAGAGCTGTGGTGAAAGTCAGGAAGAGGCTTCTTAAATCAGATTGGTCCCTTCTAAATGGTGTTTCAAAGGACAACAATTTCTCTTTCCAGGGGCAGGAAGGCAGGGAAAGGAAGACAATGTGTATAGAAATCATGAATCCTGACACAAAGGGACACCAAGTTGATCCTACCTCTCACTGTTGTGTGGAGGTGGACACATCTCTTGAGCAAAAGTCAGACTCCCCCTGTCATGGGTGTCAGGGCAAATCCCTCTAATGCAGAGTTGCCGACATTGCGGGCTCTGGAGTGCCATTAAATGATTATGTCAGCTGACAAAGCTGCTGCTATTTATTGTGCCTGTGGGTCCACAAGAGTGAGATGAAAGCTGTACAAAACCCTTTCTTTCCATTTTATTGGTGGTATGCACAGCTTTGGGTGAGTAGCACAGTAAAACTACTTGAATAGAAAGACCCAAAAGGATAAAAGCAACCCAGAAGCAAAAAAAAAAAAAAGGCTATTTGATTTTATTAGGGTTTATCTAACTGCCACTCCAAGCCATAAATGCCTCTCCAGCATCCAAAACTTGGGGTGGGTGTACTTATAACATGGTTCAAGTTCACCTAAAGATTTTCAGAGCTGTGTGGACACTGAGATTTGTGAGCAGAGAACACACAGAGTGGATTGACTTAGGTTAGGTTTGTCGTTTAATTTATTGCCTGCCACTTGTCGTCTTATCTTCTTAGACTTCAAGTAAAGAATGAGAGAGACAGGCATCCTCTGCTGCTCTCTCCCCACACCGATGGCATGTTTGCAGGGTGAGGGAATGAGAAATGAATTGTGAAGTGCACGCATATTTGGGACCAGTGGTGTCCGTGTATTTTACTTTCCTAGTAACAGAGCCTGAAAACAGGGAAAACTATAACTGAAGGCCACCTGAGCTGGAAGTTCACTGTGCAGGGTTTTTTTCCCCACCTCTGAAGGCAGCCAGTGAAAACTAATTGATCTAACGGGTAAACGGCAGAGGTCTGGTCAGAGGTGTTGTTTGACTCATTCCCTCCAGTGCTGATATTCATCCTCCATTGTAAAAGGTAGGGGAGTCCAGCAGGGGTTGCTTTGCTTCAGCTGGCCACCAACAAGCTTCCAGCTGGAGTGGAGCTAACCCGCCAAATGGATGGTAAGCAGTTTAACCTCAACCAACTCTGAGCCAAAACCAAGACTGCCCTGACCTCAGTCATTGAGCTCCAGTAAGCTGATGATGCTGTATTGTGTACTCACTTGGATGTGGACCTTCAGGCAATCACTAATGTCTTTACTGAGGCGTACAAGAAAATGGCGTGATGCTTGACCGTCAGAAGACTAAGGTCCTCCGTGAACAAGCTCTTAATGAGCAGACCTCAGCTCCAGGCATTACGATTCACAGCGGGACTCTGGAGAAAGTTAAGTATTTCCTCTACCGTAGAAGCCATCTCTTGCAGAAGGATGACGCTGATGAAGAAATCCAACGACACCTCAAATGTACAAGTGCAGCCTTTGGATGCCTAAGGAAATGCAAGCTGGAAGATCGTGATGTCAAATCCAAAACCAAGCTCATGGTTTCTCAGGCAGTCATGAGCCCTACTTTATTGTGTGGAGCTGAAACATGGACAATGTACAGGAGATGCCTCAAGTTGCTGGAGAAGTACCATCAATGCTGCCTGCAGATTCAGTGGGTAGACAGACACACTAACATTAGTGTCCTTTCACAAGCATCGAGGCAATGATCATCTGATATCAACTTCACTAAGCCACCCATGTCGTCCAGACGTCCGACTACAGACTCCCGAAGTAAGTTTGATTCTTCCAGCTCAGTCGAGGTGGACCCTCAAGAGGAGGGCAGAGGAAGCATTTTAAGGGCATCCTCAAGGCCACCTTGAAAAAATGAGACATCGATATCAACTCAGGGGAGACTATTACCTAGGACCACCTTCCAAATGGAGGAGTCAGCTGCAGGGGTCTCAGTACTTTGAAACCTTATGATGACAACAGGAGACACAAAAATGGAAGCAGCAGAAAAAGCATCTCCCAGACCAAACCAAGAACCCAAAGCCTCCCTCCCCCACAGAAACATGTGCCCAAGCTGCAAAAGAGTTAATCCCGAATAGGCCTCATCAGCCGCCTTCAGATCCACAGATAAGACAATCGTGGAAAACAATCATTCTCGACTAGGAGGAGTTACCAATGATGATTTGTACACCCATGTGTGAACAGCTGCAATCCAGTGCAGTGTCCGTTCCAGCCCTTGAAGTACAGAGCAGCGTGACAAGCTGGATTTCTGTGTCTGTGTGCTAAAACCTCTGCGCATTCAAACAGTGGCAGGTGTTAAATAGTAACAGATGTTAATATCGACAAACTGGAGTGGCTAAATGTGGAAACACAGCACTGCTGAGATGTGTAAAGTGAGGGAGTGACCTTCACACGTTTCAGATGTAGTCAATAACCAAGAGCTCAGTGTGAGTAAATGATGCTGCTTTAATGGCAGGATGATAGGCATAGAAGCAAGCTAGCTCTGCGAGTGCAGTGAGGACATTGTGTGTCCATGCCTCGTGACCTTGTGTTTTTCTGGTGATACGGCTAAAGTTTTGGGGCATTTATAGATGTGCTCCAGGGAGGGCAGCGGAGTGGCGGCGTTTTAATTAGCGCAGCTCCGAGAGCCGGAGTGTCACTGCAAAAGGGCGGCAGGGCACTTTGACCTAAAGCTCATTGAACAAGCTTTAATTTACAATACCCCACCACCATTTTGCAGCGTGAGGGCACTGATACATGTGATGCTGGAGTGCAGCGATTACCATGCTCCAACACGATGAAATTATAGCATGTCAAAGGAGCCTTCCTGCACGTGTATAGGAGCTCTTGGGTACTGGGCAAAGAAAAGCTGTAACAAGCCTCAAGCCATCACTGAAACTATCAAGGTCCAGAGTCTCCTAGCTCTACTCTCTTTTTAAACCGCTGTCAGGAATGGAAAGCACTGTGCATCGTGCATTTTTTTCAGTATGCCAGTACAGTAACGTGTCAGAATTGCAGGAGGTGAATATCTGCTCAGCTTGGACTTTCTGCTCCCTTCCCCATCTCCCTCCCTTTTTCTCAGTCTTGTTGGCCTTAATCCTTATGTCTAAGGATCAAAGGCCTGGTCTATTGTCTATTGATGGGGGACGGAGGGGGAGCACTTTGAATTGACTTCAGTGGCCTTTGAATCAGATTCCAAGATGTTTAGGATCAAGTCCTGCTCATTGATTTTTTTTTTGCCAGTGACTTCAATAAGACAAGGTTTTGATCTCCAGTGCCCAGAGGAATTACAGTGATTTCTTTTTCATCTAGGTTACTTTGTTTTTAAATCTGGGGAAGAGTAGAAGGCCTTGAGGCTATTAAGATTGCTGGGTTTTGCTTTGAATCTAGACTGGGCTCAAGTTGTAGACACGCTGAATCTACTCCTCAGGACGCCAATCAGTTCGACTTTAGGTTGCTCCCCACAAGCTAACACCAAGTTTAATAGATCACAGTGTCTGGGACAGTAATGTGGGCATGTTACTTATATCTCCATGGCCTGAAAATGAATTAATTCAGAAGCAGGCCCCACACTGAAGATCACCGTGAGGAATTGGTCTTTTGTTGCCTACTTTTGAGAGCACACTGAAGACTATAACACAACTTCCTTTTACCTTTTCCGAAGCCTTTAAATCAGGCCTAGACTGAGCAACGTTAGAAGATTAAACATCCTAAGGCACAGGTGGTACCAAGTGCATTCATCAAGGCCAAATAACCTGACGTGCTCCAAATGACATCACATCACACGCAGCAGCTGGCATATAGACCACAGCCAGGAGACAGCTCAGTGATGTTCAATGACAATGTTAGTGGTGGAAGTCAGCTTTCATTTTTCACTTTCCATTTCAGGGCAGATCAGGCTCAAATGCTTGCTGCTCTCATTAGCAAGACAAATGCCTAAAGCCCCTAGGAACCAGAGCAGTTTCCCTCCAGTTTTGGACACGGAAGCAAAACTTATTAAAGTATTAAACAAGAAATTATGCTCCTTTTGAGGGGAGGAGCGGGAAATGGAGGTCAACTTCAATTACCGACCCACTGGCCATTGGTGCCTCCATACTCAGAATAACCCCGGCCCCAATTCTATACTGCTAGGTCACACTGGGTGCATCTATCCGAGGCACTTTACTGCACAGCAGACTAATTTGCTGAGTAAAGCGTCACGGTCTACACGTGAGCGGCAATTAGGATGCAGTAGACTAATTTACTGTGTTGCCTGATAGTCCTGTCAGATACAAGTGGTATCCAGCAGCACAATAAATTACTGCACTTAACGCACATGTGGGCAGTGACGCCAGGATTAGTTAGTATGTTCGGTCATATTAATTGCATGTGTAGATGCGCCCGCTGAGTAGCACGTGTGCACATGAGTAGCTTCATTGTATTCCCTTCTGAATTCTCACATCACTCAAATGGAAATGTGGCAGTGAAGTTTTGTCGGTGTCCATGGATTTTAATGAGGTTCCTTATTCCTAAGTCAATGGACGGGCTACATAAACGAATTCAGTGATGATCCTTTTTATCTGTAGCATCCGAACGTTGCATGTAGGCTAGGAGAGGGGGGAAACTAGTTGAACTGAAAAATGACACCTAATGTATTTTGAGTAATTCATTTTGATTCTGAATAAGACTTAGCCCCTGATGCAGATAGCACAAATCGTACTTTTGTCATCATGTCAGCAGGCCAGGTCAATCCTATTTTCTCCCACAGGAAACCAACTAACATGTTTTTTTAAATGACTCGCTCTGTCCCTATTAGTTACAACGTTCCTCTGAGGTTCGTTCACCCGCACCTCTGCTAAGGTCATACATGCCATCACCTGCTTACAGCACTCCTCTGCTGTCTACTTTGGATAGATGGGGCAATCACTATTTGTAAGAACAAATGAACACTGATTTGACATCAGTTCCAGAGATGGACAAGCCTCTAGCAGAACGGTTTAACCTCTCTGAACTTCCCATCACTGACCGCAAGGTAGTTGTCCCTAGACAACAAAATTTAAAAATGAACTTGTAAAATCATCCACAGGCCGGATTGTGTGACGTGTGGTCTAGACAGAGACTACAGCTTGTTATCGCCATTACCCGATTAGCTTTTGTGACCCCTTTTGTCTTTGTGGATTTATTATTTGTTTGCCACTCCAGGACTATCACTCTTTACCTGCCTCCCTGTCTTCCACCTCTTTTGTATTCAAGTCGCTCTCTCTATTTGATACCCTACTCTGTGTCTATCCTTTCACGGCATCTGATTAAGTGAGTGTGAGCTCACAAAAGCGCGTGCTATTCGTTTCAGATGTAGTTAGTTTAAGCTGCAAATCTATCGTGCTTTCAGCCTGTTTAAAATCATGGTAATTAAAATATGTCCGCTAGCATAGGTTTAACTATAAACTATTCACCTAGTTTTGACATGAAAAAGATACACTGACAAACATTTGGCCCCATTTCAACAGAGCATTCCCCATTTTAACAGAGACAGGCAAAGGATTTGCCCAAGATCTGATGGTAAATCAGTGACGGCTGTGAATAGAGCCCAGGCATTGTGTTCCCATATCTAATGTGCTGCCACCCAACTTAACATCAGGTGGTTTGAATAAAGCACTCAGAACTGTTGAGACTTCTGTGCAAGTCTGAAAGCTGCTAAACTTTGGATCCAATAGGAGTTCACACAGGATGCACTTTTCCAAGGCCTAGGCAGAGGCTGAGCTTCAATTAAGTTGATTTTATTTTTCAAGAGCAGTCAGAACGAGGTGTTATCCGAATCCTCCCGACTTGCTGTTTCTAAAGCTATTTTGTTCTCATCAGAAGGTTTTTGTATTAACCTACAAGCAATACAACTTCTTAATGTGATGGCGCACAGCTTAGATTTGGTAAGAGGTCAGTTTTCAAAGTGGCCCATGAGGATTGTAGCCTCACAGCGTCTATTGATGTTAATGGGAGTCACACAGCTAAATCCCTGGATGTGGCTTTGATAATTATTCCTTAAAGCAAGAGCCTCTCCAAGCCTGTGTTGAAGTTAACATCTTCCCTAACACCTGAATGACTGTTGGATGCACTCCCAGTAAAAAATGAGCTGGAAACAGATTGGCTTTTTAATGCGCACATTGGAAAAAAGATTTTTCAAAATTAACAACTTTTATCCTGCACTAGCAAAGGAAGGTCTTTAGGATACGTTGTTTTCCTTTGTGTATTTGACATGGGATGCAGATTTCACAAACTTCAGGCTTAGATATTTAAAAGCAATTAGACAGTATGTGACAGACAAGTGGAAAGGAGAACTGGAATTCTGCTTGAGTAAGACCTGCAAGTTTTAAAATATAGAGGACCAGATAGTCCATCCCTTGGTACCCCGCAATGGGTGCCAGCTCCAAAAACAGCTCAAACACTTCTTCTTTGTTAGAAAGATGGAGAGAATACAGAAGGTCATCCAATTCCCTGGAGCCCAATTTTTATCACAGCACTTTACAAACACACAGGTGAGCCAAAGAGACTGGCTCCTTTTGCTACCGCTGGGTCTAAACTGATGTGGGACACAGATTCCTTCTGCCTGTTGAGATTTCCCAGCAATAGACTCATCAGGTGATGACGCCACTAGTCTAAGGGAGCTCGGACATGTGGTGGCAGGGCCGTCATGTACATGCGCCAAAAAGTGACGGGGAAATTGTCATTTGTCTAACGTAATGGCATCACCGTGTACACATGCATGATTTTTTTCCTGTAAAGATTTCTTTGAGCATGACAGCTTAGACCACCTCTGATGTGTTTTAGTTTGATTGGGGCAAATTGTCCCATTGTGGATAAAAAAATGTGTGCGTGTGTACATGTCACCTGGGTGTGCTGGCAGACAGAGAAGGAGGCGGGGATGATGCACGGGGTGCTGGAAGCCCCGGTGTGCTCAGGGAAGCTTGGATTTGATGGGCCACCTACCCCAGCCACCGGCGCACCCAGCTGTCCTCCTGCTGCCTTCCCGCACTACCCCAGGGCAAGCCAACCCATTCCCGGGCAGTCCCAGACAGCGGGAAGGTGGCAGGGACAGTGCACGGGGTGCTGGGAGCCCTCCAAGCCCAAGCTTCCAGCACGTTGTGCACCACTGGATTGGATACTTGGGATATCGTTGCTTGACAGCTATTTTAACTTGGCAGGCATGTATTTGTGGCTGAAAGCAAGTAAATGCAAGCTCAGGAGTCCCAGCAAGGTCTTCAGTCCATTTCTCTGGAGTTATTGTTATTTAGTTAGCACTGGATAAAATCAGATTGCTCACATGGCAATGGTTCTTCCTATGGGTAATAATTACAGAGCGGATGCATATGTATGACAGGGAGGAGTCTAAAGCGGGGAGCCCTGCATGGCTTTGAGTTTGCCTTGTTACTCGGTATGTGGTCTGCAAAGAAGTAGATGTCTTCAGAAAGCTCATGTGGTGAGTAGATTAAATTGTGGCTGTCAGATTCTTGTCTGGATTCTCTTATCTTCCCTTAGCTATCTAGAGGCTTTGCAATCTGCCTGAACATTAGTGACATGAAATCAGGGAGGGCCCACTTGAATTTCTAACTAGACCCTCAGACGGCTGCCTGGGAAATCAGATGCATTGTTCCCCTCCAAGCGCATATGTTAATGAGGAATATTTATTGTTGCCTACACTGTCGTTTTTATTTTCATTCATTATATCAAATTCATACATCAATTCATATTCATTATTTCAAACATACCTGCATTTGTGAGCCTCTCTCGGTGGATTTTTCTACCTGACCTATATAGATTATATCACCATTTCTGCAAAGGTAATGAAGTGGCCAACAGCTCTGCTCAGGAAAACACTTGATCACGCATGCATGTGAATCAGGGTATAAATGGTCATGGGCTCTTCTTTCTAATGGACAAAATCAGAAATGCTTCATTAAGCATCACGTATTCTGAGCTGCTTGTAAGCTGAAGTGAGTCTCTGTTAACCTGACTGGTGCTTTTGAACTGGGCAGATCTGATTTCCCTCCCAGGTATAACCATGGCGTTCTCAGTGGTCAGACTGGCACCCAAGAGTCCAGAAACAGTTACTGATTTATCGCTACATTACCGCGCACTTCCGTTATTGTGTGATGATGATGTGAACGAGATACCAATTATATGCGGCTATGGAGCAGCAGTTTGGCTATTTTCAGTACAGGTGGTTAAAAATGTAAAAACTCATGTTTATTTTTTCTTCCCATAATATTTAAGGGAGATGGATGGTTTCCTGTCAGGGTGCAAATAAAATGCCCTGAAAATTGCAATTTTCCTTCCATAAATGATCGTTTTGTGGAATTTACAGTCGTCTCAAGACACACTTCTCATCTATGGGTTGGACTTCAGTGATGCAACTTCCTTTCCAAGATGGGGGACTGGCAAAACATAGCAGAGGTTGTCCAACCAGAGTGCCTACCCTGTGGAAAAGACTGAGGGCTCGAGGTTTAGAAGCTACATGAAACACAATGACAGCATTTCTGTTTTCTTTGGATAAGACCGTTTCAATTTTCTATGAAGTTTTTCAGGGTTTCCAGTTTCCAACTAGCTCCAGTTCTCATTTCTTAAGACTCCCATGTGTATTCAAGTAAAGATTTAAGCTGTTCTTTGTATCGGTGGCCAACTTAGTGACACCCGTTTCCAATTAGCACCAAGTCTGCCCTGTATTCAATTATAGCCATTGTATTGTGGCTTTGAATTTAGCGTTTTGGAAGCAGGCTTGTATAGTGGCCCACTCTGCACTGCAAAGAGACATCACAACTTTGCCTTCCTACCTTCAAATAGCAGGACATCGTTTCCACTAGTCCTAACAGGGCCGAAATGGGCCTTGTATCATCCCTTTCTGTTGAGTACAGTAATTGTTATTTCCTTCCCACTGAATGACGAATGTTTCCTATATTCCTTTCAAAGTGACCCGAATGAGGATCACCAGACAGCATCCTCTAGTCACAGCCCTGCTCCGTGACATTGATAAACCACAACATATTGTTTAACATATTGTTCCCAGTCCAACATATTGTTCACATTCATCACAGAAGCAATCAGTACAGACCATTTTATTACAAACCTGTTTCCTGGTGCTCATCATTAGGTCATTAACCTTAACAATGTCAGCATGTTCTCAGTATGCAGTTTAATTGGAGCAAAGCACAAAGCAATTGCAGGCTGTCCTGCATGCAGGGGAGTGCCATATACATATTTTAAGAGCACCCTAACACTATGGGACCTTTAGATTACACGGTTGGTTTGTGGAGGCGTATGGTGAGGAAATCAATTCATGGTGAAAGTTTCCTCTAAGCATCTGAGTCAGGAATGGATTTTCACTTTGGCAGCATCCAACATTTTGACTGCTTGTAATGGTCTGAAAGTGGCATTGCAATGGAGGCTGCAGTCCTCTTTGGGCCTGGCACAGCACAGCAAGTCTTGTAGCAATCTAATGGGTGCTTGCATGTTGCTTCAGAGAGATCACCCTTTTAGAGAAGCTAGACTCAGCTGTCCCCTGTGATTAGCTCCATCCCAAGTGATAACCCGAACCGGCAGGCCACATGGTAGCGAGATAAATGTTCACCAGCAAGACTTTGCGGGAGCAAGCAGGGGGAATATTCTGTTTGATCTGAGGTTGTTTTGCTGCTGTTGTGCGCAGTGTTACTTGATGTCCCTACTGGTGAGTTGCCCCACCGGCTTGTCTGTCCTCACTGAGGACCAGCATTAAATCCAGGTGTATGGCTCTAGCTCTGGCCCCACCCCAGCAATTACTGTGCTCAACCCTTTTTGTTCTGTTCTCCTTGCCTCTCTTTGCTGCCCCTGTCCTGTTGTCTATTCTTCAGGTGCAAGTCACCCCCGTGCAGAGGGTCAAGTCGAACAAGTAACAGTGTTGAGCAAGTTTAATGTTACGCAGCCTTCCCGCACATGCCCTGCAGCGAGGGCTGCAGGCAGATGCATCAGTCTTGGGGTTGGTCTCGGCTCAGGGAAAATTTTGCTCAAAAACTCTCCCTGAGGATTCTCCCCTGTTGCAATGGCTTTTCACTGGGAGATGCTGGCACGAATGGCTGACATGAAGCTTGGTCACTGTACTGTGCAGGAGGAGAGGGGGAGAGATCGCTAGGAAACTCATCCAGTGTTAAAAATACTGCGTGAGAGTGGTGCTGAATCTGTGACGGGGATCCACCTCTTGGTCCTGCGGATAAAGTATTGGCCTGGTTCTCGAGACCTGGCTTCAGCTCCCAGCTCTGCCAAGCTGTCCATGTGGCCCTTGGTACAAGAAAATAGGGGTTAATAACAATCCTTTTTTTCTCCAATCCTCCATTTAGATGGGTAAGCTCTTGTCATGTGGTTTTAAGGTTGTTGGGTTTTTTGCCTTGCCTTGCCTAGTATTTTGGGGCCCAGATCTTAATGGTTGTAGCACCTGCATGTTACTGGAACATTAATAATAAATAATAATAGTTCCAGTCCCCACATTTAGACATGAGGGCTGAGATTTTCAAAGCTGCCCCTAGGATTTCGTTCATATATTGTTCCCAATTGAACATATTGCTTGCATTCATCACAGATACAATCAGTACAGACCATTTTCTTATGAACCTGGTTCCTAATATGCATTCTGTGGTCCTTACCCTAATCTTGATAGGAACTGGCCCTCCAAATCACCATTTTGGATTGACAGATTGCAGCCTCAAGTCCCAACGCTTTCATTCTGAGCAGAACCCGTGGCTGCACCTACGCACAGTGAAACTAATCCTTGTGTGCACGCACACACAAAAGCTGAGTCCATTTTTCCCCCAAAGAGATCCCTTGTCTCTGCAAAAATGCAAGCCTGACTTGTCATATCGTAGAAAGGGGAGGGCTGCAAAAGCAAAAGTGCAGATGAATGCCCTGTGATGCTCAGTGTAGATCTTGGCAGGAGCTAGGAAGAGCTTCAGATCTGATGCCTCCACCCCATTCGCCTCTAACTGCCAGCCCTATTTATACACTAGACTCTTCTTGCTTTAGCATTAAGTCCTGCATTTGCTTACGAAGGAAGCCTAAGGTTCTGATTGACACCCTGTTTCTCCCCATTACAAAATAAACTAATTTCTTTAGCCTCACACAATATTCTTCTGAAAACAGTTATTGATCTACACAAGTCTCTAGACTGGGTAATCAATACCCACCAGTTAGGGGGAGGAAAAAAAAAAAGAGAGAATGATGGATGAGAATAGAATTGAGTGCTTTTTTTAGCAGACTCTCTGCGTTCAGATAATTCAGCTGTTGAAATGGCGGGTTGATTTTGTTTTGTAACAGGCACCCACTGCAAAAGCAGTCTGATTTCCAGCCTCTAAATTAACCATAACCTCTAGAGCAGTGATGTTCCAGGTGCTGATTTTATATCCAGGTTTACAAAGACACTTGTTAAAAAAGATAATCCCTGCCTTCATCTCCCATAGTTCATTTCATACAGTGTAATCAAGGTTAGTGGTCTGGTATCTGTGTATGTCTTTATCTGCTGACTTGCTGAGATGAAAGACAGGCCTGTACAATGGGGAAGGTAGGGAGAATGAAAAGAAAGACTTGAAAAACAATGGGCTAGTTTGAGCGCAGCACCATGAATGAAATGTCGTTTTAAAATCCTCTACCAAATATATGCAGAGAGCATAAGTCAAGCCTGTGCATGCTTAAATGAAATTAAAGTAGTGCATACACCTTATGGAAACCACGTGCATAGAAATGAATTTCTGCAGTGATGTTTATACGGCAGCTACACAGCACAACGCAGGAGAAAATGTGGTGCGAAGCCCAAACCTTTTCGGATTGCATCCCCCTTCCAAAATGTCTTGACTGCTGTATGTGTCCATGATTCCCTGGTATAGATAATAAAAATAGTAAACCTGCCATAAGAGCTATACTGTAACCTCTCCAGCAACCTCAGAAATGTTGCAGATTTGTTCTTCTTTTTTTTTTTTCTTTTGCTTCATTTAGATTTCTGTTCCCTATTTCTTCCTCTTGCGCACCTACTAGAAGTTCACATCCCCCATTTTGAGAAAGCGGGGGAAGGCCTGCCGCAGACTAGGAAACAGTCAACCGTGGTACCCTGCGTTCCTCTGAATGATCTGAAAACATCATATGTATACCCTCCAGCTAAGACATGGTATTAAGAAAAATACCAAGAGAAAAGGCAAAATGGGGTAACTGTATTAATTAGGCTTTAGCAAAAGGATAACTGTCTTGGCATAGGGGAAATTGTTCTTTCAGTTGGGCAACTTTTACTTCTAATGCTAGACAAACACTAGAGGTGATCTCTTTAGACTATTTCAAATAATGCTAATAGTGAAGTGGAAGGAGGAAATCCGCACATGTTTTCAATGAAATTATTTTCCATTTGTAACATGTCTATTCAACACTATTTCTCAAATGCATTATGTAAAAAACGAGCAAAAATAAGATGCTCTCACCTACGACAGCTTATGCCTCTGAATGAGTTAATCTCTAATGTGCTGCCCTGCTTTCCTCCTAGCTTCAAACTACCTCTTTCTACATGCAAAAAGTGAGTCAGTAGACAAAAGTGCCAGCATCTAGGGACTCAAAAGTATGCAGAGTTAATTCTGGATTTTGCTAGGCTAGTAAAGCTCATGGTTTCTTGTGTGAAATTCTTTAAAGGATACATTTAGGAGTATATGTTCCTCTGTCCCTTCCCTGAAAAGGATGGTTCAGAGAGGCCTTCCTTAAGTCCTTCAGATGACAGACATTAACCAGGGAATTACTTCCTATCAAATATTCTGACCTTGGTCCACTATTTACCAGTCCCAGGTTTCGAATTATGGGGGAGTATGGGGTTGGGGTGGGGGGCTGAGCCCTCCCACCCCCAACCCATAAGAGACAAAAGCCCCCCTGCAATATTTAAAAATCATAGCCAGGGATCTCCGATTTTATTAAGGCATCGTGATAGGCAGCCCAGTTTTTTTTTTGCAGACCCCCCTAAAAGTTAGTTTTATTCGAACCCTGACCAATCCTTATGTATCCTTCCTCTTCAAGTTCAAAGGACTTTGGATTGGTCCCTGAAGTGCTTAAAACCTGTGTTATAAAAAGCTGCTATATTTAGCCTTCGCAAATACTTAGCATTTGTTATGGCTTTATGGCAATGGAGGAAATACATTTCATAGGACTTCCCTGTAAAGATATGGGACAGTATTTCTACTTGTTTTCAAACAGCCCTGCATGGAGAGTCAATTAAATTCAATGGGTTTTGGAGGAATTTCTGTGGGCTCCTATTGTTTGAATTCCTTCTCTGTGCTTCCCCTAATAGCGGATCCCTGCTAGCTCACAAAAAAAATCCTTGTCTCTGTGTAGCACTGTAGTGGAACAAACCCTCTTGGTTATATTAAGACCATTTTGCAATCAAAAGAAAACCTGTCAGATCAATACAAATCACAGCAACATATAAGCTTAACAAGCCTGGCCAGGAAGTACGAAGGATTTCCCCTGTCATAAAGAAACAAAGATAACTTAACTGAGCACATTCAGCCAATAAGCCTGGTCTGAGAGCCAGCCCTCGGACATACCTCCCCCAGACTTCATTCTTCAGCAGTGCAAGTACGTCTCTCCTGCTCCTCCGAACCTGGCTCCACATCCATTAACAGAGGGATGGGAAGGATGGACAAATATTGCCTTAACACTGGGGCCTGGTGGGCAGCCCATCCAAGTCCTCTCACTGTGCCTGAATGGGAGGATGGTGGGTGGCTTGATTTGTTGGTAGGCGAGTGCCAGTTAGGGGTAAGTTTTTAAGCTGCTATTGATCCTGTAAGAGTATGTGAAAGATAAGTGCTACAAAGAATTGAGCTGACCCTGCCATGCTTCACTAGGGTGGAGGGATGTGGGGACAGGAGAGGGGAGACAGGCGAATTGTTGGGGGTGGGAGGTGGAAGGAGTGCAAGAAACAGAACAGGGAGCTGTGAGTGAGGGTCCCTGGGTTCAGGAGCTACTTTTACCTCTGTTTTATGCTGCTGGGCAAGTGACTGAGGGCCATATGATTAAATGAGGATGTCTAAAGATAGGCACTTATCTGGTGACTACACGGATCCAGATACCAAACTGTGGCCCCCTTGTTTCAAAACCTAACTCCTGCAGCCCATCTATCTCCCACCCCCAAGACTCTCCTCCCCTCCCGCCCAGAAATTAATAACTTTTAGCTAGACTTTATATTATTTGTCTGATGGTTGCACGTAAAGGCCCCAGTAGAGGTCTCATTGTGCTAGGCATTGTGTGCACACACAATAAAAAAGTCTTTTTTGGAGCTTACAATCCATGAGGCTCTGTAGTGGATCATGTTAATGATTCAGGAACGCTACTGCAGTGAGGCACCAGGACCCAAAGAGCTGTGGAAGTGCAAATAATTAATATGCGCTGCCACATCCCCAGGGAAGCATCTTGTAGGAAAGCATTGTTGTTTACCTCCGCGTGTCTTGACTTAACCTCTCAGTACAATGAGGATGGATGACGTGCAGTCACACAGCTCCAGAACTAGGGAAGCTCTGGTCCAGTCCCTGTAATTCAAGCACTAGGCCACACACCTTCTTTCTGCGCAGAATATTCATTTTGTGTTATAACGATATGAAATGCACACATTGCATGTACAGCTGGCCATTTTGATTTATATATTTATATGTAAATACCTCATAAACCATCCCCTGTTAGGACAAGCTGAAGTCACGCTTCATAAAGACCTGCTGCTGCAACCATTTTTTTACAATGGCATTTGCCAAGGTGGTGAAAAAAAAATATACGTGTGTTTACAGGAAATTAATTTCTGTCCCTACAGTGATCAGTGCAAAGTAAGCAAGAGAATCAAATTATCCTAGTTACTTTTACTAGCTGGAGATTTCCACTGTGGAGCCTGCTGAAACATAATGCAATTGTAACATTTAATTGGAAAACGTAAATCCGCTGGGTACTAATTCAGCTAAGCATTAAGCACATACTGAAGGCCGTCCTTATTCAGCAAAGGACTTAAATGCATGCTAAATTTTTTTTAAATGCATGCTTAATTCCCAGTGAAGTCACCTGGATTTGGGCACTTAATTCAGGTGCGTGTTTATGCTTTGTGCAGAATTGGGATGGACTTTGAAGCCTGGGGTTTGCAAATTAGTCATCTAAGCCTGAAAAAGCATTAAGAATCTGTTAAGAGGTGGGTCAGAGAAGCCATTTGCAGTGTATAACAACTTTATTGAAGCTGTTGTGTTAGAAATAATGCTTTATACTATGTGGCAGTAGATGGTGCCCTACCAACTTCTGTGTATACGTGTGTACACCTTAAATACAGCCCATACCCTACTAGCACTTCCTTTATGGAGAGGCCCTACAAGTTTTAATGGAGGTGCAATCAGTGGCGTAGAAACGTGACTGGATTTTACAAAAACTGATCTAAAAACCTACCAAATTTCATGTAAAGGGTTTTTCTCTAAGTGCTTCGGGACAATCCTATAGAAATCTATGGCATGACTGTAGAAGTTACAACCTAACATAAGGGCCTGGTTAAATCTGTAGGAATTTCCCATGATAGTTGAAAACAAGAAGTAAAATCTTGTCCCACCGAAGTCCCTGGGAGTTTTGCCACAAAACTCAATGAAGCCAGGATCTCACTAAGCATACTTATTTCATTGGGTAGAACCTGTTGGCTAAGGGAATTGTTGTCTCCAGGGACGGGTCCCTCCAGGGGCTTCGAACGTGTAGCTACTGCCGGCGAGTGGACTTGTTCAAGAATCAGCTGGTCATGCTTTGCCTTACAAATCCCCTGCTGCTACGGGGGCTCGTGGCATTGGCAGCACTTGTGGTCTCTCCTGCCCTCCTCCCATGGTACGGTGTAGTTTCTGAAACCACTTGTTTGATACAAAACTTCTTGTGACTGTTTGAGGGCTTGAGAAGGTGCTTTGTGACTGTAGCGTGCAGAAATGGCTGGAGAGGATGCCCTTATGGAGACTTTTGGGCTGAATGTCTTTTGCACGATTGCCTGGACCTCATGACCTAGGCACTCCCTTCTTCCTAAGTGAAGCAGCTTCTGCAGTAAGTAGATACTACCAATGCTGAAAGACCAGAACAAACCCGCCAAAAAACAAAACCAAAAACAAATTGGGGGTGTTTTATATGCATGGGATCTGTTATATGAATGCATTACGACTTATACATGTTCTTCTAGTCAAGTACTGGTTTGTATCTTGCAAGACTGTCTTCATAGACATTAGGGGCTGGAAGGGATCTTGTGAGATCATCGAGGCCAGCCCCCCCACCATAGGCAGGAAGTCAGCTGGGATCACATGATCCCAGCACGAAAAATATCCAGATGTTTTTTGAAAGAGTCCAGAGTAGGTTAAACGTGAGGGGAATAGACGTGGGAAACTGTCTAGACGTAAGCGTTTTGCCAGCCCATGTAAATTCACGTGTGTTGGTTAAATCCAGTCTTGGACACTATTACATCCACTTAACTAGATGTATATATGTGTGTATATATGTATGGGTATATATGTATGTATACAGATCATTCTGTCTTTTGTGCACTGCCCCTTTAAATTCTGAGAAGCTTCCCTAACACAGTGATGCATAGTTATAGGGCTCAGGAAAAGTTAGAGTGATTTATGGTTTGCAGGCTGTAAATCAATAAAGAGAATCACAAGACATTGACAACATGTTCACAGCCCATTTCTTTAAATGGAAGGCAGTTTTATATCCCTCCCATTTTGGCATGGTTGGCACACAGGAAGCTCCTGCTACTTAGAAATATTAAGAGGCCTTATAAAATATATAAAAACTGCATACATAGAGGATACGTACATCAGCAGGTATACGCATATATACGCGTACACTCGTGGTTTCTCATCACCGTTCAGTCATGACAAGTGCCTTCACTTCAGCCCCTTCTGTCTGTCACAACCCAGTGAAATATAGATATGAGTTATTACAACCCCCTACCTTTGTGGATAAGTCTACCCTGATATTATTTAGGGCTGATCCTGAGTTTGCCCTCAGCCAGCTTGAGCCCTGTAAGACCCCTTAAGCCCTCTATCATACCTTGTAGCTGCAGCAAAGCACACTCACCGTGCTACTTCTATCTCAGGTGCGAACCTAAGGTGCACCGTGCAAAGTGGAGCCCTTCTAGGAATCGTTCTGCAAACCACTTGTCTGTACTTGTGGACAGCAGAGAGAGGTGGAAGGGTGAAGGGAGGCCGGGATGCAAGAGGAATATAGGCTTGCGGGCGGTGATCTTCCCGGGCTTAAGGCTCATAGCACTCAGGCAAGTTCCAGATATGCTGCAGAAGCAGGCGGGTGGGAGATGAGTGAGAATGAGGTCAATGAATCCTGAAGTTCAGCAAGCCTTTGAGATTCGTGCCGATTGCCACTAGAGACCACGTTTTCCTTAGTGAGCATGGGTGCAAGGATGCCCCTAAGGTCCACATTAATTTCTAGCATAGTCACAGGCCATGTCACAAAACACGGCTTGGCGTGCTGGCCTCTGACTTTCAGATTCTGGTTTGGGTCCTAAGTCAAACTTGATTTCTGCTGTTTTCTTCCTCGACTCCATTTGCGCATCCTGCACTGATTCCAAGGGATTATAAGATGCAGCTTTGCTTCATTTTTTTTAACTGTGGGTGAAATTCACCCCGAAGCAGGCCAATCAGCGTACTGCTTCATGTCAGTCCCTAGTTCAGTCCTTTTACAGACTGAAGTGGTGCATAGGTCAAGTGGACGCACAGGCCTGAAAGTGAATTTTCCCTTAGAAAGAACTAAGGGAATGCGAGCTGGCTGTATTCGAAGCGTAACTTGCCTCATTTACACATAGAGGCCACTCACAAAACAGAGGAGGTCAGAAATAGTCCACATACATGCTCCAGTTGCATACATTCTCTTCCATAAATTGCCTCCAGATACAGAGAATAAAGCAAGCACAGCTATCTGCAAAGGACAACTACATCACAAACCAGTAATATAGCATTTCTTTGATACCTAAGAACTTGTTCATGGAGTAAAGAAAAAAAGAAGTCCTAAAACTACGTGTAACAGCACCATCTGTTAACTCCTTTCGTAACTATAACACTTAGGCAGGCTATTTTATTCTGTAAGGAAGTAATTCAGGAAAAACGTTCCTGTTTGAAAGGCAGCATTTAAGCATGTGCTTAAAACATGCTTAGAGTCCCAGGGGACGCTATAGGACACGGGAGAGTTGTCCTGAATATACTTGGACATAACCCTATGCCAGCTGCTTTCCTGAATAAGGGCCTAAATTGAATGTCAGACACTGGCGGGCTACTTGCCATCCCCCTCGTTTCCCCCCCCGTTGCATAAATCAGCACAGTACACGCCTCAGATCGTCAGCTTTATCTGAAGAATTCCAACAGTGTATGTGGCAGCCCAGTTACCTCATCGTGGTGTGCAAAAGCAAATGAAAAGGCAACAGTGATTCTAATTACTGTATGCTAATTGGGCTGCATTCAGGCTTCATTGATGATGCTATTATGCTGCAACCAAACAATGGCAGCATATGTACTTATCTTGCTCTACTTATCCTATGATTATTCTCCGTTAGTTCAGAAACACACGGAACGTAACAACCTGCGCACAAATTAGTCTCTGAAATGGACCGCTAGGAGTTCAGCCCTTAAGCACATTCATTCTCTTGCCATGCATATAATGCAAAGCCGTCCCCGCTACAGCAGCTTCAAGCGCTTTTTATCTCGGATGGAGCTTCGGTTGTAATGGTGTTTTCTCTTATGTTTCTCAAATAAAACATTTTGCATTCCCACTGAATCCGGCCGCCTGTCCTTATCTGCTAATATCTCCAATCAAAACTTTCATCGTCGCAGAGTCTGGAGTGTATGCCAAGTAAGAAAGTGTCGCCTGTACGGCGTGAATTCAGAAGTACTCTGGCAGCAGTTGCTGATTAGTTATCCAGAGTAAATTTGATAAGGGAGCAGGAGAGGGGTATATTCCGTGCTGTATTGTTAATTTACTGCTGCTTTGGTAGCATGAATGTAACTTGTTGGTACAACAAACATGCTGGATCATTTGCATTCTGTACTTACAGTTGGTGTCTAACCACTGAATACGCTTGGACTCGTTACAAAATTGTCACGTGTGGGCTCCAATGTAATATGTTCTGTCTGCTTTGCTATCTGTTTAGCAGCCATATGTATTTATCAGAGCTGGCTGAATATGTTATTCAGTGCGCTTTGCTTATTTATTCAACAAATATTGCATCGGTGTTCAACCGGCTCTGACACGTATGCGCACTTTGCATCTAACCTAGTTATTTTTTTAATACACCCATCACAACAGTTTTCATCTGAATGCAAAGTGGCCTGTGCGGGGAGTTGTCATGAGCGGCAATACGCTGCCCCCAGAAATCCATCCCAGCAGGTTTTTTGAGACCTGGGCATGCTGATAAGGCTTTGGGAATGTGAAATCTCCATTGCATTTTTGTGGCATTAATCTAATTAGTCCAGGGGGCTCTTGAAAGCCAAAACCGAGTCTGAAAAACAGAACCTCTCAAGGGTCCCTCAGTTTTACCGACTGCCTGTCTTGTGACCAACCACTGTATAAAATGATCATGATGTCACAGGTATTATCGTGGTTTCATCACAGTGACAGCTTTGTGTTATGTTAAGAACAAGAATTGCTAATCTCCACTGAGGTTTACATGGGAAATTTAAAGCCCATTCCAGTATATTAAATGAAGCTGAAAAGCTTCGATCAATAATTTCTCTTGTATGAAAAATAAAAGGGATGAAAATGATGGTAGATTGATTCAAAATACTTAATGCCAGCTACCAGCTGATGGAAGTACCTTGTAAATAGCATTTTGTATGGTTGCCAATGAATTAGTCTAAATTGTGAGGGTGATTGAAATGTATTTTATAATGTTCGTCTCCACTTTAGTGGCCATTTACAACATTTAGAAGAGTATGAAATCCCAGGGGAGTAAGCGAGCAGCCTGCAAAGAAATAGGGGAACAAGCTGCTCTAGTCTGCAAATGAGAGCTGAGTGTTTTAGAAGACAAAAAGCCTGAGTCCTTTATACAAGCAGGAAAGATCAGTGCTGCCGTGTGTTAAAACGTAAAATGCCTTTTTCAAGTAGCTCTCCCCGTCCCCCTGCCCATGCTTTCCCCAACTCACCGTTAGCCACGGTTTTGCATTGAGATGATGGTTTGTAATGGGAGAAATGGAAGTTGGTTTCTTTTTTAGGCACTGTTCTAGGAAAATTGCTTTATCGGTCCTAAGCAGAAGTCCCTTACTCCACCGGGACTCTGATATACAGCTATCCTGCACCCTTGCTGCACTCTTCTCTGCAGGGGGTTAGGAGAAAGAGGCCTTGCCGCTCAGTCGAGCAAGACTTCTGTGGGCACATCTATATGTTCATTAATGTGCCGTAGTTACTGTGCATTAAGTTTAGTACTTAGCTAACCAAGGACTAAATCAATGCACAGTAACTCACACTACTGTGCAATAGCACCGACACAGCTATTTACTGACGCTTACCATGCAGGAGCCTTGTACTACTGTGGGGTAGCATATTCGCGTAGTTTTTGCCTGGCACAGTACTGCACAGTGTTATTAAGCTACTGCGCAGTTAGTGTCTCATGTAGACATGCCCTGTGGCTCTTAAGTCCAGATCATGTGAAAAAAACCCATCCCCCTTTCTGAATAAGCCCTGGCTGGGAGCAAGTGGGCACACAGCAACAGGAAACAGGTGGAGCCTTGGTTCCAAGTCCCATCGTGCCAAATTGGGCAGCTCAGGGTGTGATAATTTTGCCACTGGCATGTTTCTATAGTACATCACCTCCCCACTGAAACAAACTGGAAGCACGGAGTGCCCTTGAGGGATGCTGCGTCTCTCCTAGAGCGATGCCATCCATGTATTTGAAGCCTAACTTGTAAAAGTCGGTCACCTGAAAGAAACAGTGTTGATCTGGGGCATGCCAACATGCTGTCAAAGCGGTGTATGGATTTGCTTGGTGAGGGGATGACTCAGATACAGAGGCATTTCTGCCTGGTGCTATGTCTCCGCTTCTCACCTCATTCCAGTCCATTCCACCCTTGGTGTCCACATTCGTTGTTTTCTCTTTCTTTCACTGCATGGCTTTCCCCTCTCTTTGAGTAGAAGAAGGTAGTTAGCATGTTTGGATGAAGTTGGTCAGAAGGCAGGGTAGATATCCACCTTTTGGGTAGGGACCGACTTTACACACGAGCCAGCTGAAGTGATCAGAATCTGGTTTAAATCTGTCACAGAACAGATGTTCAGTGCACATAAACCAGTTTGAAAATGGCTGAGGGGATGCCTGCGCAATTACAGACCGGTTTAGCTTAGCCAGGTTAGACTAACCTGCAATGATTGAATCAATTCAGGCTCAGGCTTTTTGAATGTCTGTCCCTAGCCTTATAGACTAACTAAATAAGCTATATATACATATAGTGCACAAGTTTTTGTGAACTCGGGTTCACTTCATCCGAGGCACCTGATGAACCTGGATTCCCAAAAGCTCATGCTCTATATATATATGTGTATTGTACTTAGTTTCTAAAGGTGCATATCTACCCTGCCTTCCCCTTCTCTTACTTTGCAGTATCAGGTGCGGTAGTGGATCCTTAGAAGATGATCATATGTCTCCAAAAAACTGCATTATCTCTCAAGTTAGTATACATGTACAGGTGTGGCAGCACAATTGTCTTCAATATCGCACTGTTCCATTTTCTTGTTTTCCAGCTGTGTTCAGCAGGTTCTTCTTGCACCAGATTTCCAAGGCCCTGGCATGTTTCTTCTGCCCTTCAGTGGGTCTGACACTCCCGCCTTCCTTGGAGTATCAACCATAAGTAGCGCTTTAACAGTCTTCGTAACACTAGTTTCATTTTGGAATAGCAGAGCTCTGTCTCTCGTGGTTGTTCCATACAGATTTTTGCCTAACGCCTAATTCTGGCTCTGATCTTGGTTTATGGATTTTATTTCCCCTTCTGTCCACTTCCCATATCCCTTTCTTGGAATTCTTAGCAAGTAATTTGAGTGTATCATCTATCAGTCAGCTTGATTGCACATGCTAAAGAGTTCCAGTTATTTAAATTGAATTAAGATTAGTGTGTGTTTGGGGGGGGGTGAACAGCATGAATCCCTTTGCAAGAAGCTTCATTGATATTATCATGCTCATTCATCTTTTACCTTAATGAGGACCAGGTTTTTTTCTTTCTATTATACCTATGCCACCTCCTAAAATAACTTGGCTTGACATTTGAGAGTGATGGCAGAAGTTGGAATGTCCTTGCCTTGTTCCCGCTGTGCTCCGCCAATGCCCTTCTTTTCAATATTTAGTCTCCGGTCGCAATGTGTTGTCACCTTCCTGGACACTATCGTCCTTATTCTTCTCCTTAGGAAAACTTGTGACAATACACCCACTTCTGTGAATTGTTCCAGCTGACTACGTATGCTCTGTGGTCTTACTGCCTGATCCAGGACCTATGAAAACGAACGGTGTAGCTCCAAAGAACTCGGTTCAGTATACTGAACGCTGCTAAAATTGTGACCAGTATTGTTCCAGTGGGAAGTGCTTGCTGGTTACTATATTTGCAAATGTGACGCTTATTTAGACCCCTGGGTGAAAGCTGAAATCTGTTGCAAATGCGGTCTCAATTGTGCGTAATGAGCACTCAAAAATCTGGCTCTGAGCTCTTTTTAAAATTGGGCCTTTAATGTTCAAACTCTGAGGCAGGCACTTTATTTTTGGGCACAGCTTACTTACTGGACTCTGTGTACATTTTATGGCACTATAATAATAATAGCTCAATTCAGCCCTCTGCGGGGGACCAGCATAAAGTCTACGCAGTATGAAGAGCCCATTTAAGCACTCCAAATTGGCCTCTGCATCACTTACACCCTTGCCCTGGGTCTCTGACCCCTTGTGAGAGAGAATTTTAGTCTGAGAAGGCTCTCAAGAGGGTAGCAATCACCAATATTATCTGCAAGGGGCTGTACTGACAAGGAATTAGCCACCTGCCAATAGTCTCTCAAGAGAAAAGGTGAATACCCTGTCACTCCATACATTTTCAATTATACTGTTCCAAACACTAACAAGTGATGTAATAAAATAGGAAGTTGTCTGGCCTGTAGTTGCTCACTGAGCTCTCAAATCAAACTAACAATGCTGATGTTGGAATGTAGTTTTGAAGGGCTGTGTTTTTTGCTAACGCAAAACAAGAGATGGAGGAAACGTACCCCAGTGCAAACTCCATCAACTCCAAATGGGCATCTTAGCAAAGCATTTTAGGTGCCTAGTTACCCTTTTGCCTCATCATTTTATAATAGGAAGGAGAAGCAGGAGACATAACAGCATGTATTTTATTAGTGTCGTAACAAGAATGGCTAATGATTGACGATCTTGCCCTTCGCCTTCCCGTGTTTTATTGGAATGGAAAGGAAGTGCAATGCAACAAATGAATAGCTGTGCAGCAGCCAGAAGACTGCCTTGCTCAGCTGTGCCAAAGAAAAGGTGACGGAAGAGGAATATCTGCCTGCATCTTCTCATGAGGAACAGGAAGCCATCAGATTCTTATAGATGACTCAGTCGGCTAATTAGCTTTGAATACCATTAGGAATTACCCGGTCCACAGCTTCTTGCTGGAAATAGATCTTGCTTTTTAACAGCTGTTGTTCTATCAAGCCACAGTTCGTTGCTGCCTGTAGGACACGTTCTTTCCTTTGCATAAATAGACACATGGTGACTAAGCAGGTAGGCGGATTCCACCAGCTACATTCAGTCTCGCAAGTGGTCAATCATGCTGGGTGGTTGACTTGTCCAAGAGCCAGAAATCTAACTAGACGCCAAAAAATAGGGCAGATGAAGTAATATAAAGCAAAATGTCTCTAAGTCATTTTAAGCCGCTTTCAGTTTAAGTCAGGGGTTCTCAAACTTTGTGGTACCACGACCGCGAGTGCTGGATTGCGGCGGCAGGGGACAGGGAGCTCACATGCGGCAGCCACTGGCAACATCCACCATTGTGCGCCGCTTCCCTGCACCACCGTGCGTACCCCTGGGAAGTTTGCAGCCCCCTTTTAAGTTGTTCGCAACCCCCCAGGGGGTTGCGCCCCACAGTTTGTGAACCCCTGCTTTAAGTAGCAACCATGTAAAAAGGCACCTGGTTAGTAATGGACCTTTCTCCCTGTGCATGCATGAGGATAATACCTGCTGGCTTCTATGGCCAAATTAAATTTCATTTACTTTTTCTGATCCTGTGAGCCTTGCACAGCTAAGAGAGAATAGAAGAGCACCTAGTCCATCTTGAGCACCACCTACACTAAATGGCAGTCAATAAAATCCATATAATTTGACCTGTGAATTTTTTAATGGTGCTGAAAATGAATGAGGTAGAAAGAATCGACTCGGATCTCATATCCCAGGTTAGAAAACATCCTCTTTTTTTGCAAACTGTGGATCTGGGAATCACTGAGTAATAATAACCAAGCCTTCCATGATGTCAGTATTAAAAAGAGGAAAACCTTACTTTTCTGAGTACTTCAAAGGTTGTATAAAGTTAATGGCGAAGTAGAAATGGTAAGGAAAGAGATGCAGATGTAACACAAAAAGAATCACTTAAGGGTTCTTAAACAGGTCCCCAAACTCGAGCCTTGTATTATGTGCATACCTTCTGGCCCGACTGTACAGTTTGGATATCTAGCCCTATATGGCTTGAGTGTAAGTAAACAAATATGCATAAAATAATACTATAAAACATGAACTAAAATGCAAAAAGCCTTCACATTTTTATAAAGGGTCCTCTTGACTCTACACTGCTGAGCGCCCAAATAGCAGTAGCACATACTGGTTAATATAACATTACAAAAATGTGCTCCATTACCTGGTCCCGGGACTTGACCACATTACAGAGAAACATAGCATGAGTCTGCACCGCCAAAAGAGATTACCTTCAGGATGTAGGCAGGTATGACACGTGGAGTCTAGAAGTGCTCATGCGAAGGCACACACTAGAAGCGATTGGCATCTGCAACAGGAGTATTGCTGGCCTATTGGCTGTGCTGGTAAACGGTTGTCTGTCAGCCTACAGTGATGCTGTGAATCAGTGGTAAGAAATCTGGAAGCCATTGGCAGGCTAATCAGATCATTCGTTTTGTTGGGCACAGTAACTATTAACAAGGCAGGTTCCTCAACTGGAATGTGCAGCTACCTAAAATCTTAGGGCCAGATCTTGTGAACCCTACTAACACATATATAGCCCAGGGGTACTTCCACTGAGAGCAAAGTAGGTCTCAGTGCATGTCACGAGGGCAGATTCTGGCTCAGGTGAATGTGTGTGTATGTACATACTTAGCATGCAGGCAGTAACAGCACCGACGCATTCATGCATTGCTGGGTGCTACATATCATAAATGAATACCTGGTTTTATCTGCTAGTAACAAATATTCCAACCTCGACTTCTCCATGATTCCAGTTTACAGTCCCAAAGGATCTCTATACTAAAAAAGAAATTGCTTATGAATTTTACAAGAGCACTGATAGACAACAAAGGTAAAGAGTGGAGGAAAAAGCACACTCGGGTATGTCTGCCAGCATATTTAATGCATCAGAAATTTTGAATAAAAAGAACAACGACTCAAAATTTGATTCGAGCTACCCCAGGGAAGGGGAAACAATACAAATCCTTGCTGCACATTTCTGAAGCAAGTTCTTCTCTTGGTGTGGATGCCTGTCTTCCAGGAGTGCCGTGGAGTTTCATATATGTGCACCAAGGAGATCAAATCACTTTTAGTTCTCACTGTTTTTCATGCAGCGTAACTATATAACTGGAGTTGGAGTTAGATTAAGATAAACTCATAAAATAAGAATGTCACAATTCCAGTTGGCAGGTGAGGGGCTGCAAGCAGAGCCTCTTATTTGTCAAGAATACGCTGGGCAGGATTTACTCTTAAAGCAACACTGTGGCTTGATATACATGCATGCACAGGAGGGCATGAAGGAATAAAACTTGTGTGCCATTTTGTGTGCTACACAGATCCTTGGGTTCAGAGAGGCAATGTAAGCAGTATTACGAGCTCCTTTCCCTAAGCGGGTGAGTGGAGAGTTGACTTCTGTACCCAAGAGATTTGTCCTCTGGTTCATAGGACCAAACAAAATCTGAATACTGCCAAATTTTGCAGAAATTGGGATGCACTGCAGATAAGAGACTTTAGTTTGGGATCTGGATCCAAATTTTGAATCCCTTTAAGTTTAGGGTCATTGTCTTTTTCATGTTTGACACTTAGCTTCTTATAAAGAAGGGCAAGGTGTGATATTTAGACTTCACAATGGGTTGATTTCTATGACTGAATGCATCAATCATGGTTTTTGGAGCCTGCAAGGCTGCTCAAAAATAAATGTAAAAACTCAACACGGTTTCCAGTAATTGCTCCATGGATTTTTCTTTATATGAGCATCTGATGATGAAACCACACACTGTCAAATAAAAAAAGCTCCTAATTCATCTTCAACACTCCTTGATGCGTTTAAAAATCTTGTTTAGTATTTGTGACTGCACATATACAATAGGCTCTTTGTACTCGCTCATAATTTGACTTTGGGAGTTATTAAAGGTAATAAAATATTGTGGAATGCATTCTTCAAAGCTCTCTCCACTGCAAACGCCTTTGAAATATTTATTTAATTTTTTGCATACTCCTGGCAGAGGATAAGTAAAGGAGCGTTAATACTTACCAGTAGACACTTTGAACACCTGACCTAATCCAACAGGTTTAGATTATCCAAACTGAGCTTAACCCCTGTCAATGAGAAACAATTGCTCTGTTTATTTTATTTCCAGTACTTGGAAGCCTGATTCAAGGCCCTTAGTTACTTGCCTGTCAACCAACTTTGGCAGAGCTGTAAAACTCTTGGATTTTTTTCTTTCCTAGAATTGACCACAAGGTACTTGTTTCCTATAGAGGGCCTGGAAGGGTGGATTCGGCTTGGTGTGACAACTATGTATCAACAGGTTTTTTTTACACTGAATCCTGCCAAATGCCAGTGATGAGCCATGGCCAATCCTCGTCTGTTCTCTTCCACCCCTATGGACTGGTTTCATCCTTTCTGTCACTCTTGGAACTCATATCTTCCCATTCCCATTCCCGTGGGATTGGGTCATTGCCTCACCCATGTTTCTGAGGCAAGATTGGGCAATTAGCTGGGCCCACGGTCCACATAGGGAGTTTTGGTGAGTTGTCATGAGCCGGGTCAGCAAACCCCTCCACCACCCGTTCCCTGCCATGCAGCAACTCACCAAGACTTCTTAAGTTGCCCTATCCTGTCTGCCTAGCCACGTGCCCTGCCCGGGTGGGTCTTGGCCAGTCTCCATGAGGACCCCAGGATTGTGAGACAGGGACAGTGCAGGGCTGGGGCCCAGGGCAGATGTGTATTGCCCCAACCTGCAGAACCAGCACTCATCACAGTGGCATATGGGCAGAGGACCAGAGCTTTGCTCCTTGCTTGGCTGGGATGGTGCCAGAGCTGGGATCCGGGATGGCAGTATCCAGGAGTGGGATGGGTGGGTGGGACAGGCCAGGTCCAGGATCTTGGGGCAGTGACAATGCACGGTCAGGGCAGAGCCGTGATCCACTCCCCACACACCCCTGCCCATGAAGCCTGCACTTGTTACAGAGGCATGTGGGGAGCAGATAATGTCTCTGCCCCAGCCCTGATCCCCGCCTTGTGCTGTCACTGCTCCAAGATCTTGACCCATGATCCTGGCCTTGCCTGCCCATCCTGCTCCCGAATATCACTCTCCACCTGCCCATGGCCCCATCCCATGCACTTGGCTACAGTGGGTACGGGGCAGATACGCCAGGTTGCCCAGGCAGCAGGGCTGGGTATTTTGCCCACACTTGGTCTAAGGTTTTAACAATCCCTTTGACAGCAGAGCTAATGCTATTTTATAATCCAAGGTTTAAATGCAACGGAGCAAATGGCATAGGAGATGGTTCATATGCTCATCACTGAGGTCCTGCTTTGAGAGTTCAAAGTTGCAAAGGCTCCTCTGGCTCTGTGCCCAGAGGTGAATTACCCAGGTTATTGCAGACATCACTGCTATTTAGTAAAAGGAGAAGCAAAATGGGAGGAACAAGATGCTAAACATCAAATAAGCAAGCATTAATCAGTAAGTCGGCCTGCAAGACTTCTCCAGTCTCTGCCCTCGGATGGCCGGTTCCTGCTAATCCTCCTCAGTGTGGAGCACGTGCAAAACAGCAAAACTCTGAGCAAGAGATTTAAAATTGACACTATCTAAAAGAGAACTTTTCACCAGGGCTGGTTTGTAGGTTGTATCAAATAACACCAGGTCCCAGGCTGAATGCTAACACTGCTGCTGCATTTCAGAATCTGCTGCTAATTCATAAACATCACAAGCAGTTGATTTCAGCAGAACCCCTTGATTTAATTACACTCTTGTATACAATGGGGACCTTGCATTTCCCTATATGTAATGAATATTAAGCGGATAGCCCTGTAATTTCCTGTGCTGGGCTTGCGCTCATTTTTTGCATATTGATACCACATTTGGTTTGTTATTTTCCAATTTTTCAGTCTTCCAGTCTTGTGCTCAGCGAGTTCTCCATAGTAATTGCTGTTGGCGCACACATTTCCTTCCTCAAATCTGCTGTAACACCCTGGAATGAATTTTGTCTCATCCTAGAGATTTGCTTAGGCTTTGAGTTTCTCTAGTTTATTCAATACCTGGGGCTTGGTGACCCCAGAATTGCACAGGACACTGGATATCATTCTGTGCTCCATAGTTTTCATTTCCTTTTCTTATTCTGTGTAGATACTTCCCCCCTATTTCCCCTCCCCACAATACACACATGAATTTCATATCCTAACTGATCCTCTGACTTCCTTCTGTGCCACTAGCTTCTCAGTCTTTCTTGCGTTACCTTTTTAAGGACCTGATCCTCTTAGGCATCCAAACTCCCATGAAATTCAGTGGGAGCCCAGGGTGTTCAGAACCGATGTTCTCCGTGCTTTACAAGAGCCATGTACCAACGGTGAGCCAGTATTTAATTTACTTCTTCTTTGGAAACGTTTTTTGCTCTGAACCATGAATCTGCTCACCTCATTGTCTCTCTCTGATTGCTGGGGATTTAATACGCATGTAAGTACTTTCACAAGCGAGGGCCCCTATTGCTTATTCTGCACTTCTTCCTCTCTCACCAAGGGCAGCAGCCACCCCTTTGCAAATCTCCATGGCAAGGTTGCCGTGTCATTTAAATACCACTTATGAATTATTCATAAATCTTGAGTATGACATAGGACCGCCGAGGGCCCCCTGTATAGAAGCAAATTTCACCCTAATCGCAAAACTTTTCTCTTCTCTTTCTGCCCCTTCTCCCAGCAAAAAATTAACAATCCATTTGGAAACCTCTTTTTAGAAGCTAGAAGACCATTTACACTTTGTCAGGCTGAGGAAGCATCTGCAGTGTGTGTGCCCGAAAGCTTGCTAAGAAGAATTTTTTCCAACTATTTGAGTTTGTCTAATAAAAGATATCAGATTTACCCAAAGAACCCTGTCTGCCTATGTTCTTAGACTAACACTAGAAGACAATTCAGGCTTTTTTCTGCCATGGTGTGCCTGCTTGTACAGGGCCTGCTGGCGTAGGATTGCCCCCACACTCCAGCCTGGTAAGAAGGACTTGACTACAGTAGTGCCATCCAATAATGCCAATGACATTTTTGACATTTTTTAATGCCAATGACATTCTTAGCCGTCCAGTAATGCCAATGACATTTTTGTGTGGCCATCACAAGTTCAGGATTAATCTGGCACCATAAAATAGTAGCTGAAATCCTACTCTCATGTTCGAAAGAGCTCGTTAAAATTGGGCATCTCCATTGCATCTCAAGTGGGCTAGCCAATAACTGAGGCTCTCAGAATAACCAGCTACTTAAAAAAATGTAGTCCAGCCTAAATTACACTGTACAGTACCCTCTTTGGCCAATTGGAATTAAACTTGTGGGCCCATATACCTGGTTTTTGGTGCTTAAATAATGTAGCTACATCATCCTCTGTAATTATAGAGGTATTGCTGGCCATGTGTAGTTCTGCAAAGCAGTAGAATTACCTGTGTTGTCTTCAGGTGCCTAGCAGCAGTTGGATCTAGGAGTGAAGCAAAACTATGTCTGAGCATGTCTCTGTAAACCTTTGTGGTAAGTTGCGGGGAGGTTATGCACGTGGCAGATAATCAACATCAACCTGAGAAAATGGAGGAAGAGACGAGTTCTTGCACGCAAACCTGCCCTTCATCCCGTGCTTTGTTGGACTTCTCTTCACACTCAGCAATGGAAAAACCTGGATCTGTTTTTGCATTCAATCCAGATGAGCACCCAGACTTATCCTTAAGTGTCTACTTACGTCTGCTATCCTTAAGTCTGCTACACTCTGCTAGACTTCAGGCATGCTTTGTACGTTTAATTTCCAACTCGTGGCCATGTGCAGATTGTAGAGTTCTGCCAGCATTGTTATGTTGGTTAGAGGTGTGAAAAACTCACACCTTTTGACCAACATAATTTTGCTGGCAAAATCCCTGGTGCAATCATAGGTATGTCAACAGAAGAGGAGTCCTGTCAGCTCATTTGGAAACGTGGTGTAACTATGATGGCAGAAAAATCTCTTCTATCCACACATGCTAAGGGGACTCTACTGACAAAGCTACTCCTGCACAGTGATAGTGGCAGAGGCTCTGCAGTGTAGCTAAGCTCTGTAGTTTAGGGGTCTCGGTCAAATAGGCCAACATTTTGGAGCCTCAGTTACTGGCTACCACCAAATGTTGCTGGGCGCTCAGATACAGCGTAAAATCTGGATCCAACATTGGGGATGACCCCTTTCTATCTCTGTTCTGGGCCAAACCAAATCCTCTGATCTCAGTTTCTCCCAATTTCTGATTTTTGAGAAAATAAGAATTAAAACCCATGGCTTGTTCCAAATTTCCATGCCCTTAATGTATTTTGCTTCTATTTTGCTTTCTTCTTCTTGACATCATCCTTTTCTCTTCCCAGCAGTCCCGGGCACATTGCACAACACGAAGAGTTCCCATTCAGATGAGCATGCAGGCTGCTCAGTCCTGTTTCTCAGGCCCCACGTGGCTCACTACAATTCAGCACTGTTTTCTTCTGGGCCCTCGATTGCTTGTGTCATAATTCAACTTTGCAGAAGCACAGAGGATTGAAGTGGTAGTTGGAAGGAGCTCTGTGGACCCTGCCTTTGCCATGTGACGACTCTTGCCGCTTCATGTCAAAATATGAGACTTGGAAGAGCAGGCTAGTTTGAATCCCTCCCAAATTTTGTCATCTCTTTCTTCAGCAAAGGAGTCTACCTCTATGTATCATCTGATGTCATCCCTCAGGGGCCCATTATTGAACAATTAATGGTATCTGAAATGCTTCTGCTTGGTGAAACTCTCAGACTGCTGTCTTTCCAAGTTGCACACTTACTTTTTCCTCGTTACTCTGAGTTTCTTAGTTCCTTCTCCAGAGACAATTCATACTTATAAACTCAATGATTATTGATACCTTCCTTTGTCAGGCAAACTGTGTGTGTGAGCACATGTGTGTATCGTTTACTAGGCACATAATGCCTTTCTAATAATACCATTTAGCACGCTGAGATGAGGAGTAACAATAATCAGGAATAATAATAATACAGGAATAGAGTCGACCCTTTGCCTACCCCCCACTTCCCACTGAAACCAATAAATCTCTCACCTATTTAATAAAAGCCTCATTTCCTGAAGCAGGATTAATGTAAATAACTGCTTTTTAGTAAACAAAGAAAGGTGGTTCCCCTCCTACTGTGTGGGTACTTCCTATCCTACTAATGGAAAATTTCAGAAGAAAAATATGTCCCTAAATTTGAACTGTCCTGCATCCATTTATCTTGACTTCCTTAAAGAGGCAAGCCAGTCAAAACACAGAGCTCTTAGATATCTTGTCAAATATCTAAATCTGCCAGGTCTTCTCAAAAATCTTCAACACAAGCTATGGCTTGCCTAGCACGGACTGCCAAAAATGAACCATGCTCTTAGGATTTGTTGGGAAGTCCTTGTTGATCGTCACTGTATTATCATAATGTGCAGGTAGGTATTTACTATTTTGTAACTGCAAGTCAGCTGCCTTAATGAAGAATAAGAGCTTGGCATGGGAGTAAGGCCAGCCTTCTGGGAAGGTGAGAAAAATAAGAAATGTATTTTGTGATTTCTCCTTTAAAAAAAAAAAACCTGGTTGTTTTCTTGAAATGTAAGAAAGTCATCAAAAGTCAAAAAAAGAAACAAGCATTTTAGTGATCGTCTTCACAGGGCTTGCTGCAAGTACCCCTTACAGAGTACTTCAGCACATGCTTCAAGTCTCCTTGAAGTGGCATAGGACCTAACTGCGCACATGCCAAGCACATGTGGAAGTGTTTTTGCCAAGCAGGAGTGAACTGAAGGAAATGCCCGAGGGTTTTTCTGAATCGGGACCACACTAACTATATCAAGTGCAGGTCTTCAGCCTCAATCAAGCGCCATAGCAGGGCTTTTAGCTGGACAGCTCAATGAATCTACTGCAAAAGGCGGCATGGTTGTCAATTGGTGGCTAAGTGTTAGCGGGCATTTTTTATCATCTGAGTGGACCATTCATACCACTAAATATATTTCAGATGGTGAGGGCTAGATGGGATTGACTGTGCATATCTCATTAATACAGGAATAGAGTTGACCCTTTTCCTACCCCCCACTTCCCACTGAAAATGAAAACTTGTTCCCTGGGATAGAGGGGGAGGCATCATTTCCTGTATTCTGTTTTATGACAGGAGAAGAGGAAGTTGCTGGGAGAAATGGTTGCAATCTCCTCCAAGCATATTGCAACATATGGTTGCAATCTCCTCCAAGCTTGGGCTTCAGATGTGTTCATAACCATTGAGCATATAATGGTGTAGAAATGCTGCACTCCCTGTGAACAAAAGACATTCGCTGCTCTTGGGGGTTTAACTGTTTCACCCGGGAGTGGCCGCCAGCCTGAAGAATTTCAGGCTTGGGGGCTTATCGTTCACATCTGCAAATGCTGAAGCAACATGGCCTCATGGCAAACAAACAGAACAAATAATGGCCTTTAATCTTACTGTTAATTGTGTTTTATTGAACAAGATTAACTGCAAGACACAGCTCCTTAGCACTTGTCAATTGGGCTGGCTCCACAGGAATCTCTAGCTAAGGCTCTGGCTGGAAGAGGCCTATACAAAAATAATACAAAAGCAGGCTATTGTTCTTTTTGGCTTTAGCAGAAACGCTAGAAGCAGCCTCTAGCTTGAGGTTTGCAGTGTGAATCCTCTTGATTAGACTCCCAATATTTGCTTTTTGCTGCTATTGTACAACATTCGCTTTTTTTGGGCAAACATGCCTACCAGTAAACTTGTTTGCCTAGAATACTTGCTTGTGGAATGGGCCAAGTGAATGTGTTTGGAAATTTAGCTAAGCATTTGCAAATAATCTCTGGCAGTTGTTCACCCAGCATCACTGCAGATCCATGGGATACCCAGTTTCTTTCCAGGCCCTCTGAATGCAGAGGACTGCTATGGTTCCTTTCCAGGACAGGAGCGATATCACAGTTACTCCCTGTGAACTGTGAATGCATTTGCAATTTCAGCATGGTTCCTAATGGGCAAGCGCCCATGGTGGGGGATAACCTATTAACCAGCAGCCCTTATTGGTCATCCTGGAATATAGGCCAGAGATTCCCAGTGTTTCTTCATGGGCAGCACAGCTTCTGACTGACTAACAATCCCGCTTCTGGTCTAAGCCCAGTCACTGTAACCGAATTTCTGTCTCGCTCATCACCCCATGCATTCAGTGCCAAGCCCCCATTTGGGGAACCTCTGCAATAAAATAAAAATTGACTGGGTACAGAAGGTAACCTACCTGCTTTCCAGGTCAGAACTGACAGCGGGGAGGGAAATGTGAGGAAACTTGCACCGTTGCTGGTGACTAATTTTATGGCAGGCTCCAGACCTGAATATTCAAGACCTTTTCAGCTGACAAGCCAAGGCCTTTTGCCTGCATGAAATTCACTTTCTCAGGAATCATATCATTAGAGGGCAAGCCAGAAGACTGTTACTACGCTTAGAGGTATCATAAATTAAGCAAATGTTCATGGGTAGTCTCCTGTAGGAAGGAGTTGGAAGCTCAGCCTAGAGACTGAACCTGAAAAGAGTTTAGCAGGGTGTTTTACAAAGTGTAGGTGGATACATTTCTGAAGCTGATCTGTATAAGCTGCTGTGAAGGCAGCATAAAGGTTAAGCAGATACTCAGCTTCCATAAAGTTATCTACCCACATGGCCTATATTGCGCTATATAATCTGCACAGACCCTTTATACTGTTCTATAAACCAGTGGTGCTGAATACATTTCTGCGTGTAGCGATTCCAGTTCTCAAAATCAATTGCACAAAGCAAATAACGCCCCCCTTTATGTACAGTTAACAGGGGAAAGGAGCACATTATCTTGGCCATGGAAGGTTTAATTTGTTGAACTTCGGAGAGGACAAAAAGGTAAACTTCTTGCATCGGCTCTTGCACTGGAACCAAGCGTTCTAGTTTTTTGTATGCATCGGCACTATAATATAACAAGTTTTCCCTTAGCAAGAGCAACACATGTATATATTTATTGGCAATTGCATCTAATGATAAATAGGATCTTGCATGCTAAAGGATCCTTTACTTAATGTCTGTATTGTGATTTATAGCTTCGATATGCCAAATTTGCATCAGTTCATTAGTCCATTAAATCGCACTGATCCCCATGCTCCTCTGATCCTAAAGGCATGGAGCTGGAGGGGTGAGGGAAGGGAAGGTCTTTGTCTGTCTATAAATGTACAATTAAAATAGGCCTGATAACAGTAAATTGCCCACTGTCTGCCTTTCCTGACTACAAACTTCTGAAGATGCAGAGTGTTTCTCACCATGTACGTGTACAGCACCCAGCACAGGGCCCCTTTCCCCACCTTATTTGAATCTACTGCAACACGAGCCATGCCTTATCCTATACTTTGCCAGTGCACAATGACTTTGGGAGACTCGCACATCTCTTTGGCACCATTAATCAACGAAACCTCCCCAAACACCTGTGAGGTAGATAGGCCTCATTATCCCTGCTGCACAGATGGATCTTTGCTGAGCTGACTCGCCCAAGGTCAGACACTGTCCATGTTTGCTTGGTGGAGAGACAGATGGTAAGGTCTTTCTCTCCCTCTCTCTGGCCCCTGATCAGCCACATCTGCTCCTGCATCCCATCCTCCTAAGCGCAGAGGAAAACTCTCTCCTTTATCCCTCTGAAGAGAGCACGCAAAGCCCTGAAATCCTCACCCCTGCTGCTCGCCGCCTCTTCAGCATGAACCTGGTCTGGTTGGCACGTTAGAAAGGTCCTCCACTCGAGGCACAGCAGCTGTTCAGAGACATATATATACACGTGCCCACGGTGCCTCCTCAGTTACTGTCCAAAGGAAAACAGACAGACAAAGAAGGTGGGCTGTCACACATCCATGCAGGACAGGCTTTGTCCAGGAGTCTCAGACTCCGCTCAGTGGCATGGGACAATTTCTCCTCCTTGACACCGTGCTTTCTCTACCCCTGCCTCTCACAGCAGCCTAGCAATCCCTGCCTAATAGCCTAAGCAGAAGTGACCACAATATTTAGTGTTTCAGGGGTGGGCCACACCTTGACAGCTCCCTACGCAAATGGCATAGCACCTGTTTTCCTAACCCCTTGCCACAAAGGAGAGGGGTGGGGAGCGATTTCAGGGAACAAATGAAGCAACCTTGGCAGAAGTCACCTTCAAGCCTCACTTTCTAACTCATTCCTATAAAGGACTGAACCAAAACCCCAGTAGCTAAATGCTGTTGAGTTGGGGAATTTTTCAGATGAAGGCTTTACAGCTTGGGCCAGCCTCCGTCAACTGAAAAAAAAAAAAAAGCCCACAGTAAAACTAGGGAGCCATTTGCTCTTGCTTGCTGTATCTGTGATTGGTGGCCAGGGAGCCTTGATGTAAAAAGATAATAAAAGGAGGAGGAAATTGCAGCTGAGTTATAACAGGAAACAAACAAGCAAAAAATGCAAATTCTACCCTGGCTTCCCTTTTCAGGTTTCTTTCTGGACATTTAATTGGTTAAGTACAGATCCACAGCACTGTCAGGATCCCCCAGGGACCTATATAAATCAGCAGTGGTGCTTTCTAGTGCCATTTCACATAGCCACGTCTGCTGCCTTGAGTGTTATAGGAAGGAAGCAGAATACAACTCATCCTGTCAAGAGCTGCTCTGTATTGTAATTGCAGTATCTGTAAGGAGTGTCAGGGTTGGATTATTGGAGATGTCAGAAACAAAATGGGAGCGAGTAACTGGGCACAAAGAGCTGCAAAATGAGGAGGTAATTGCACTTCACAGGAGTGCGAAGCGGTTAGATAACACTAGTCATGTAGATCTCAAAAACATCGTCGCATGGAGATGAAAGTGCCTGCTTTGTGTCGCCCGTTCTGTAAGTGCGCTCCTGGGAGCAGAGTACAATGCATGGTCTCTGGAAGAACCACTTTCAGCGAGCACGGCGTTGTTGAACCTTACAGAGTCGGAAGCTGTGTACGTTTTGCTGTAGATAGCGCAGAAGAAAGGTGGCCTCTGCTGCATCACAACTGCACTCTATCAGCAGCAAGCCACACGGCCTTTTACATAAAAAAAGACCCCCACGTCTCCCTTCCAAATACAAAACCCGGGCAAGGCATGGAAGCGAATCCACATAAAAGACTTGGCATGGCAGATCGCCTTTCTAGCAGGAGTGGCAAGTTAGGACCTGTCAAGGCACGCTAAACACCCTCTGAACACAGTGCTAATTCTGGGCTGACACTCTGTCCATATTAACCTTTAGAACAATGACAGTGGCCTGCCCATTCTGTGCTAATAAATGGCTATTACAAGGCTATTATGTCCCAAAAGAGAGACACAGAGTACAAGCTCATTGTGTTCTCAAAGGCTCCTGCTGCCAGCCCATTATATTTAAACTGCTCTCAGTCAGTGGGTGGTCTCATCAGGCTGTAACCCGAATTGGTGGCTGGCTCAAGCTATTGGTTGCTCCTAAGTATGTGCTCCCCTTTGGTGGAAACTTGTACGTGCTGAAAAGTGTTTTTGGCGCTGACGTGCAGAGGGGGGTCGGCATGCCGATTTTGCTGACATGAGCGCGCTTGCCTCCCTTTCCTTATGGGAGACTGGAGTGCCAATGCTGGGGCCTGTTCCACAGAGCCGCAAACGCATCTGCTTTGCAGAGCGACTCGTCCCCTGTTGTCCCCTTCCAAGTGCTCTAAAGGGAGAGCCAGATCAAACATCAGAGGATGCAGGGACTGAGCACAAAGACAGAGGACAGAGAGGGAAATCGGTTTGGCCAAGGTCACGCACAAAGTGTGTGGCAGAATTAGGACTGGAGCATAAATCCCTCAAGCCCAAATGAAGTATGTTAATCCTCTGCTATGATGCTACTATTATTACTCCTAGCAACACAATAAATGATTAGAAGTCATTTGATTCTGGCCACCAGCAAAAGATGAGTTTTAATGGGCACATCTTTGATGATTCAAGGTTGGGTAGGTGGATTGGGCATCTTTGAGATTGCATCCCCAGTGCATCAGTGTTTCTAGGAGCTTAAGCTGAACGAAGATCATCATCTGTCATCTCTGTCGCAGGGAAGAGGTTTGCCTGTGTGAATTTTCCAAGAATAAAAGGATTTTATCCAAAGCAGTTAGGGAGATTTTTGTTGACTTCCAGCCACTTTGGTATGGACTAGGATTGAAATGGTTATGATGTATAATATAAATTCACAAGTACAAAGTGTGAGGAATTTTGAATGGCCATCTCTATTACCACCTAATACTGACAGACTGTGAATATTTTTAACCAGATTAATATTAGCTTTAAAAAAAAAAGAAAAAGAAAAAGTTTTTATTCCAATAACAGAAAGGTTTCAATAAGGATTAACATACCATCTCAGTAGCTTTCATACTGACAATGATGAGATCACTCATCTGAAGCAAGAATGGATATGACCTCTTCTATCCATTTAATTGTCGTCTTTACTTGTAAACTCTTCAAGGTACAAATGACCATACCTTTATGGGAAAGGTCAAATACATGTTATATCAAGCACTGGAGAAATAAACAGAAATAAATCATTTTTTACATTTGTGTAACCAGCTAGGGAAATCCAACCAATTTTATGAATGTCCAGTGATAGGATTGGGCCCAGATTAAGATTTTGCCCCATCTGGATCAGGGGGGTTGTTCAGTCTTATCTTAGGGCCTGACCCAATTCCAGCCCTGATGGAAAGTTTCCCACTTATTTCATTGGATCAGCATCTGCTGGGAAACTTGGTGAATCGAGGCACCCAGCAAAGTCTATTTCTGGTTACCTAATTGTCCAAATCTGACCTAAACTATGTTGGCCACATGTAGCTTAAACCAAAGTTTGTTCACATCAATGTAATACTGCCAGGGATAATTTCATGGGTCTTGGATCAAGCCTTTCTGTTATGCCTCTCTAACAGCCAGCCTTGAAAGCCCCTGAGTCTCCATATGGACTTGGTTATCTTGCTCCTGGGCACTTACAGAGGCACTTTTGTGAATGGACTTGCTGCTAGCCCCTGCTGTAGTATTTGTAGACTCTTTGTTTCTCTTCTCATCCATGCTCATTCCCCAAATACCACAGTGACTCCAATTTCATAGTTTCCCCAGTTGCATACTATTACTGTTATAGATGATTACTAAGACCCTTGCCTTTGAGAAGGATCCATACCTGTGCTTAGGGCATCTAAGCTTCCTGATCTGCTCTGATGGCCCAGTGGATTCCAGGTACAATCTAAGATGTTCAGTTTTGGCCAGAGCTGGTCATTGTTAATGGGGAAGACTGGTGCTTTCCATTCCAGAGATGGCTGTATCATAGTACTGGAGTAGCGAATCCAATGGTTGTCCTCATGTAAAGGTGTGAGAAGATGATATATGAATCATTTGTAGCAAACCATTCCCTCCTTGTGTCATTGAGCTCCATCCTTGATGATGTGAAGAAATATTGAAGGGAAGGCTAAGGAAGAGAGAGGTTGTTAACGGTAGATTGGCATGTATATGAGCCTGCTAGCTGAGCTTCTCTCACAGTGGATCAGATCCCCAGCTGGGACAAATTAGGAAAGTCCACAGAGCAGGACCAGTTGGCATCAGCTGAAGCTATGACCCAATGAATTCCTGTCTCCCATGGAGGCCAGGGGGAGGGGGGATGTTCTCATTCACATTACTATGCACAGCCTGTTGATTTGAGCTGTGTGGAAGAGAGAGAATTTGGCTGGATGCCTTCCTTTCATTGCCAATTTGGATGAATTGATGTTTGATGTACGTAGGTAGCACTACCAAGTCAACTGAAGTGGACAAAGGTTAAGTATGCACTGCAGGCAATTATCCATTAGTATAAAAGCACCTTGGTATAATATTTATACAGTGAAATGCCAAAAGAAATTGGACATGAAGCTAGTTTTTGCAGTGCTGGATAATTTATGAGTTATTGCTCCTTTTTTCATTTTTAATATTTCAGCAATAATAGAACATTCCTCATAGGGGAATGTAAGACATGAAATGCAATGGTCTATAAATAAAATAAGCACTTAACAGAAACACAGGGGTCTCCAATACTTTCACTGAAACTCTCCCTAACTTTATAGACAACCTGGCATTGTTGGCATATGGAGGATATGTGGCATAATAAGATTAAGAGCCAGATCCTCGCCTGGTATAAATCGGCACAGCTCCAGTATAGTGAAAGGGTAAAATTCTGTCCCCCATTGAAGTCAATGGCAAAACTCCCATTGATTCCAGTGAAGGCAGGATTACACCTATAATCTCTAATAGCTCTTGACACTTCTTTGCCAGCTGTGTTTGGTACCTAGGAAATCTGGTCTGTGGTTGAAAGGATTGACATGTTTGTTATAAAGATTAAATAGGCAAGTAAATAACTGTGTATAAACATATTTCACATGTTTAGTTTACGTGTACATTTTTTCACTGCTCTTTTGTCTGGTTCGCCATAGACCAGTCATTTTTGGCATGCTTCCCTTCCAACCTATACCCAGATTCACAAGGCACTATTACATACTTTTATGGATACTTTACAAAATGTGAACGTGGAGCACAGAACATTTGACTGACCTGGTAAAGGTCACATGGCAAGCCAGTGATACAGCTAAAATTAAAATCAAGGCTCCTGACCCGTCATCCCAGTGTTATTACAGCACTGTCAGCCTCCTTGGGTTCTATCAGAAGTCTCACAATATCTGGCATTTTTCCTTTAGGCTGCTCACATTGTCTGGGTACATGAGAATTGTATTTCCAATCCCTGTGGTCAGAGTGCAAAGCTAGAAGCTGTTAAACCCTAAAGGTTCAAAAAAGAGAGAAAGGATATAACAAAAGAAAGCAATTCCCAAATGGATTATTTACAACAATCTCATGATCTTAAGGCAAACTCACACTTTTGGAATGTTACATGGATGGGATTTGCACACTTCAGCCTGCAAGTCTAGGAGGTGTGTAGACAAAATGGGGGCCCTAAATTGAAGCGGTAGGTTTTTAAAAACACCGCTTCAGTTTAGGGCGAAATAAACCCCCATGTCATATAAACCCATGTCTTACTTGCCTCTCTTGCAGCAGGGAGAGGAGGGCAAGCTGCCGATGGGCAGAGTGGTCCCTGGGCTGCAGGGCTGGGGGAGAGGGGAGAGGCTGGTGCTTCCCTCTGTGACAGTCGTGGGCCCCCCCCCACCCCAGGCTGCACCCGCCCGTAGGCACCCGCCTTGGGCAGTCCCGGGGGGCACCACAGCTGCGAAGGGAAGGATCAGGTCCCCATGCAACACATGCAGACAGTCAGGTTCCAGTGGGGGAAAATATATATGTGTGTGCGTGTGTGTGTATGTGTATATGTATGTGTGTGTATATATATATACACACACACACACATACATATACACATACATATATATATATATACATACATACATATATATATACATGCACACGCGCGCGCGCACACACACACACACACACACATATATATATATAAAAATAAAACATATCAGGCTCACCACTTCTTTTGGAGCCTGCCCTCCTCGGCTGCTGCCAGGCTGCCTGCATGGGCTGCCTACACAGTGTTTGAGCCGCATGGAGCCCAGTGCTTCACTCTACAGCTGTAGGGCAGCAAACCAAAACTCCTCACAGGTGTTTGTCTCCTGTGCCCCAAAGTCACTTAAGGCACATTATGCCACCGAATGTGCTACAGCAGCTGGAATTAATGCGCAATATGCCACCAGTGCATGCAAACACCAGTACCATTAAAGCAGTACAAAAGCATTTAACCCACTTTAAAGTGTCATGCACATATGCCCCTCATTTCATCTACACACACCCCGCTAGTTACTTGCTATTCCTGTCTGACTCTTATTTGAACTGAGCTGTAAAGAGGACTTAGTTGAAATTGGAATTAGCTCCTCTGCCTCCAGTCTGTCTGAGAGCTTTCCTCCTCTTTGCTGGGCTTCTGGCCTTTCAGGGGTTATGGAACCTGGTAACATGTCCATTGAAGTCAATCAGTCATTCCATTTATTCAGTGAGCTTTAAATAAGATCCAGCAAGAGTAATAAATACCCAACCTAAACTTTCATGCGTCACACACTGTCTGGTAGACAGACTGAGGCAGGCATAATTTTCCGTTCTGGTGTATTTTGCTATCTCCACTAATAGAAATGCAGATCGACCTGGATAGATACATATAATTTTTATCTATCCAGGTCAATCTACACTTCTGTTACGGACAATGTTGTGCCTTTTTTTTGTGTGTGTCCCAAAGGCGCTTGGCTCTAATTATGTGCACATACAATAGTCATAAACCATTTTTCCAGTGACTCAGGCCCTTGATGTTAGAGCATGTATGGTTCCTACATCTGTTCTATTGTAAATCTGCCGGTGTTTCCACACAGACAGCTTGAGAAGCAGAAAAGATGCAGAAACATCTGGTTGGAGTTTTAAGCAGCTTGTTAGATGAATTCAGCACCTGGGTTTCCTGTGGCGAATCAGCTAAGCTGTCCTTCAGCATGCATAGGAAATGCAATACTCAAAGGGATCTATTCTCTCATTAGTGAGGGATGTCTCTGGGTGACTTCTGCAGGTGCCAGGGGAAGATCCATACATAGAGGGGGAATAAAATGCTGAAAAGAGAATATTTATTGGGTTAAAAGCCAATAGCCCAGATTTTTTTCCTTCTGTGCCTTGACTTCAGTGGAGTTGTGCCAACAGAGAATTTGACCCTTTATTTTAAATAGCATGGATTCAGTGTATACCCCTTGGTATGCACAGCATGCATACTAGTATTCCATAGCCTCAGCTCTGCTACTATAAAGGAGTATAATTTTGTTGACTTTTTACTTGAGTTAGTTTTAGTTTCAGTTAAGAATCTTGTCCATAATGTGCCATGGATAGAACAGTAGCCCTGCTTTTGTAACACTGTTAGAGAATAATTCCAACACTTTCCATACAATTACTATACATTGGCATTTCTATGATAACATCCTTTCATTTACAGTTTTGTATGGATAATTACCTATGGCCCCTATGGCAAAGCTGGGCAAAGTATGGCCCATGGCCCAAATCCAGCCCACCAGACAATTTCATCCAGCCTGTGGGCACTCACCAACTAATTGTACACCACCTAGCCCATGTGCCTCGCTCCCACCCTTGCGGATGGAAGGGCCCAGCACAGCCAGCACGCAGCTTCCAAGCAGGGCTGCTGCCACCACTTTTGCAGCCACCAAGGAACTTGCTCAGCTTCCCCAGCATCCGGCTCGCTCTGGACAGCAGGTAGGGAAGTGGCAGGGGTGGGGACAGGGGGGAGCTGCAGCTGGGCGGGAACAGGGAGCATGGGACTGGGGCTGGTGGTAGGACAGGACCCACACCCAGGGGGGCTGTGGCAGTGCACTTGCAGCGCCTGCCACCTTAAGGGATGAGTCAGGCAGCCAGCAAGAGCTTGATTGTGGCAGCCATTTTAGAACACTGGCTGCCTATATAAACAGAGAAGTTTGCTGCTTGCACCCCAGGGGGAAACCTTGCCTGGCTGATCTGCATGGAACATCTAGCAGGTAGGAGCTGGAGGATCTTGGTCCTGTGCATGACCTAAAACTACACCTTCCCAGGAATGGGTGGCCTGGTGGAGCTCCTGGTGGCATGGGAGTCTCCAGGAAGTGCCAGGCCAGTTACCTCCCTGGTGAAAGATGACGAGGGGTGCCTTAACCCCAGCCCTCATCTTCAGGTGGCCTTTGGAAGCAGTAGTGGGGCCAGGCACAGCTGCAGCCGCCTGAGCCCACGAGGGGAGTGTAAAACCCCGGGAAGAGGGAGTACTGGGGCCAGGCATGGCAAGCAGAGTATCACCTGAGCCCAGCAGGGATGCAAGATCCTTGAGACCCCAGAGGGGGCAGTGTGGGAAGTGTAGTTGTATGCTGTAGTGCTGAATAGGAGTAGGCCTGAAGGGCAGTCCCAGGGGTGCGCTGAGGAGGGCCAAACCATGAGTAAGCCTGAAGGGCAGCACAAGGGCCAGCCCCATGAATAGTTGATCATGAAGATAAGACCCCAGGGTGGGGCTGTAGAGTGGGCATAGTAGGAACCCCATATGTGGGGAAGAGGCCAAGGCAGAGTTGTGGATGCCTGAGGCCATAGTTTGGGCCAGGGGCTGAGTAGGGGGCCCAGCCAGAGAGTTAGGGGTAAGTCCTGACCCCGGTAAGTCCTCCATGGTAAGAAGGCTGAGTCTGGGACAAAAGTAAGACCTGTAGTTGAGCACAATGACCTGCTGCTCCAGGGGGGGAGAATTCCCATGAGACCCTGGAGCACCAGTCATGGTGCGGGCTAAGAGCATCACGTGCAGCACATCTGTGAGGCATGGGCTGTGGTGTAGGGGAGGTCAGAGCCACAGATAGCGACCCCTGGCCTCGGGGCATGTAATGGGCAATCTCCCACATTTACCATCTGTTTATGGGAACAGCAAAATCATGGCAGGAAGGACAGGGCGTATTGTCCCATAGAGACAGGTGGGTGGGTCAGCATGGGACCCAGCCCCTAGCTTACCCCCTGTCACAGAGGCAGTGGGAGCATTGAGCTTGGGTGGGCAGGGTATGGGAGTGAGGGAGGGTGGGGGGCAGGTGGAGACCCCTGTCACACTCGCTCCAATGGTGCACAGCCCTCACTGCCAGTAGCAGCAATAGCAGCAGGCAGCAGGTGCTCAGGGTGCTCATGACCCGCTTAGGTGCTGCTGCCCAGTGGTGCATGGCTCTGGCCAGGGCTGAATGTGGTAGCAAAGAGCGCAGCCAGGCAGGCCAGCCCACCTCTTTCATGCAGGGCTCCATGCAGTGCACATGCAGCTCCTGGCACTTGCATGAAACTGGGGGAAGCCAGCTGCTTTCCCCACCTCCGGCTTCCCAGAAGAGTCCCGGGACCTGCACAACAGGGGGTAGCAAAGGCTGCTGGCTTCGTCATGCAGGGCTTCCCCCAGTGGCACACTAAACCATGGGCTGGCCTGGCTGCACTCCTTGCCACCATGTGCAGCAGTGGCCAGAGCCATGCGCTGCCAGGTGGCAGCATCTGCACAGGCCATAAGCATCCCAACCACCTGCTGCCTGCTGCTACTGCTGCCACCAGTTGCAGGGGCTGTATGCCATGGAGGGAGTTTGTGGGGGTTCCTGTGGTGGGGCAGGGCCAGGAAATGCCAAGTTCAAGGACCATCCTGGTGAAAGGTGGGGTGGGGCGCCTTAATAACCCCTGCCCCCACCACCTAGTGGGTTACATGATAAAATTGGAGAGGGAGTAGTGGGGCCAGGGATGTCCATAGGGGACACCTGAGCCCATTGAGGGGTGCAAGACTGAGCCTGAAAGAGTGAAAGACCCCATGAGAGGAGTAGTTAGAGCCCTGAGAGGGCACCAGCAGTTCAGGCCCTAATGAGAGGGGACAAGTTGTGGGCCAGGCACGCCGATGAGCAGCACCTGAGTCTGTGGGGGTGGGGTTCAACCCCAGACCCTAGAGTACAGGGTGGAGTAGAGAGTGGCAATGGTGAAGCCCAGTAAGTGAGGGGCATGAAATGGGGCCCTGAGGACAGGGGCTTGAGTGGAGGCTCTTCTAGCATGGGGGCCTGAGTTAGGTCCAGGTAAGCCTTTGGGTGCCTGAGGCTACAGGTGGGCTGGAGGCCGATTGGAGGGCAGCAGAGGAGGAGCTGTGAGAAGAACAAGTGGTGAGCCAACAATTCCTTGATGAAGAGCAGCAGGGGGAGTTACCCAGCTACGAGAACAGGGGCAGAGTTAGCACAGCATTGTATCAACTGCCCAGTGCCCGCTCAGATAAGGGTAGTGGGAAATGCCCAAAAGCCTGCATGCTTGCTGGCTGGGGAGTGAAGTATAGCAAGCCTGAGGACCCTCCAGGTGAGGGCAGTGTGAATGTGGTCCCCGGGAGAGAAGGGGCAGTACAAGTGAAGCCCAGGAAGGGTGGGATGAAAGAGACCAGGTGAAAGCTGGTGGAGAGTGAGAGGCCTCTGTGAGAGGGAGGCAGTATGAGTGTGGCCCTAACAGGGCAGAGTGAAAGAGACTCAATATTGTGATGAGATGTGTCTGGCCTCAGGCCGGAGCTTAGTGCAGCTATGAGCAACATCTGCAAGGCATGGGACACATTAAGGGGTGGTAGGAGCATGTACTTCTGACCCTCAGACATCAGGGCTCTCAAAGGGCAGATTCTTGCCTAATTAAGATTTTAATTACTTAACAGCAAGGCATGGCAGGCGAGAGAGGCAGGTGATGTGCCCAGGGGCAGTGGGAGGCCAGCACTGTGGCTGGTTGGGGACTTCCAACTTTGCCACAATATGTATATGAAGGCATTTAACCGAGTGCCTAAGAACCAAAGTGCCTTAGTTCTGCTTGCTGAAGGAGGTCATCCCTATGAGTTTCCCACTCTAACCTCATAAAAAGCAGGTTTGCAGCTAAGAAAGAAACCTGTTTTATATTGAATATAGGGCTGACTTGTCTCAGGACAAGGTTGCTTAGGTATTGGGTTCATGGGGGCAGAAAGCACCCTGGATACATAGGTGGAAGTTAAAGAGCCACAAGAGCTTAAGAGCTTCAGTGTGGCTTTGGCTCACATTGTACTGTTGCTGATGACTGGTGGAAATCTGGAGTAATGCTATTGCAATCTGATTCACACCCTTGTAAAGGGGACCAGAATTTGCCATGCTGTGCCAGGAGTTCTACCTCCAGGGCCAGAGCCGCCTTTGTTTATGGCACTAGGTTGCAGCATCAGCATTTTGTTCCCTCCGGGGACATCAGTTGGAAAGAACCCTGCTCTATGGCCAACAGACCCAAGTATCAGTCTAGTCTCTCTTGCCCATACACATGCTTTTGCAGAGCTGAGCTCAGAACCCTAGTCCTTCAGCTCAGCATACTTATTCTCTATGCAAGCTCTATCAACCAACTGTAGCAGGCAGACCATTTTTTTGCTACTTGACCCAGCCACTAGAGGCAGATGATGCAAAAAGGTGCACTGAGATCAGTGAAAAGGCAGCTGAGTGGAGAAGGGGGCGGGGGGGGGGGGTTGGATTCAGCCACTAAAGCAACACTTAGATTCTGAGTATTGAGGGGCTGCAGTTTTGCTTGACACATCTCTACCCATTTGTGCACTGGCAGAAAGCCAACAACAAAAACTGGACCTTATAATGTATCTCAACTTGTGCAGTTACAATGATGGCTGTGCTATTTCCTCTCCTATTCTGATTATTATGAATAGCAATGCGTGGTCCCCAGTGGATAAAAGCCTCTAATTCTATTTTATCCAATTCATAGAGCAATCTCAGCAAGCTTGCAGTTGAATTCCTTCTTTGTATTATTTAGTGGCAGCTATAGTATGTATTATTACATATGGCATGAAGGACTTTATTATAAATATTTAGTATTCCTTTAATCTGCTTGTTCTTATATCATGTTCTCCATATAATCCCCTACTCCATCACGTACTATTTAACAGTTCTTTTTCTGTCAGTCTCTTACACATGTAAGCAAACACAGGCATACATCCTTGAAACGGCTCTTCCATTCAATCTTTTTTCCCCCTATTCCAGAGTTAAACTTTCTAGTATTTATTGTTTGTAATTAACCTTTTTAAAAGAGAAATGTTTGTTGATGGGTGAAATATATGCATGGCATTGAATTGCAGTAGATCCCAATATTTTGGTGCATTGTCAAATCTAAGAGAAGCCCAAAGAAGGTAGCATAGGGAGTGTCTACACAAGACGTTTACTATACAGTAGACTAATTAGCTGTGCAGTAAACATTGTACTTCTACATGAGCACCCCTATTAGGCTGGAGTAAATTAATTAACTCTGCAGCACGTTAGTATTTATAAGTACTATCCTGCTGTGGGGTTTTTTTGTTCACAGCAACACACATATAGATGCTGCCCCGGCTGCCTGGGGCACAAGGGTGCTTCAGTCGGGGGCTCTCTGCCAGCTAGCCCCACGCTGTAGCATCCTCATGCCCCAACCAGCCCCTCCACAGCATGTTGAGCTGGGGGTGAGCAGCACTGGGCTGGCAGGCTGCCCCCCCAGGCTCCCTGCCAGCCAAGGCTGCTCTGACGTAGTTCAACATGCTGTGGTCTTGGGCACACATTCAAGCAGTGCACTTGGGAGCAATAAACTCTAGAGCAATAAGCTCCAGAGTTTATTCAAGTGCATTAAGTACATGCGCAGATGCGCCCACAGAGTGGAACATCAGGCAGTGAACTGAAATGGTTAACACTTTTGACTCTGCTGCTGATAACTTGTCTGACCTTGGGAAAATCACTTAGTCTCTCTGTATTTCTAATAGTACCATTAACCTTTACCTGTGTAGATTATCAGATTTTTCATGGCAGGGATTTCCTCTTATTATGTGATCGTACAATGCTTAGCATGTTAGAACAGGAAGGTGTCTCTACAATTAAAATAACAGCATATATTGCTGGATGAAGAGGCTTCTATGTGCTGCCAGATGAAACATAAAATTCTATTACCCACATCACAACTTCACCATGAGCCTGGGCCAAAAAACTCTATTGCTGTCCAAAAAACTATGCAAACTTTGTTCTGACCCAAGAAATCAGGATCTTCATTTTATCCCTCATCAGTAGCCAGCTACTCCTAATAGCATTCCACAGACCCTGCTAAGAGCAGAACATTAGACCAAAGAAGGCCACCCATTGAGTCCCCTGTGCCTCTTTCTCCAGCACCTGCCAGGACTGGTTTTCTACTTTCTTGCATATTTTGCACTCTCTTCCTCATGTGCAAGGAAAATGCCATACCAGGAGCAGGAATAGCAGGGGTAAAAACAGAAGTTGCATTCAAGGTATTTCTGACTGATCTGAATCAAAGCTTGGGAGCAAGTGATACCCCTTTTCACATATACCTTGTCACTGGAATGAACCTTATGCAGATATAAAAGTCTACATGGAAGTAGTATCACACTTAACTAATTTAGGTTAAATCAGTTTATTGAACTGCTGTCCTAGACCACCTCCAGATTCAAGTTAACTCAGTCCCCCAGGATCTCAGGATGCTTTGCACCCCCCTCCACCTGCAAACCACCCCTCACAGGGTGTGTGGGCTAGACTTGGCCCAAAGTGTCTGCTTCAGCTGAGCAGAGGGCTGGTTTAGCACACCCGGCTTCTGGCCTGAGCCACAGCAGACATGTGGCTGCATTTCCAGAATCAAAATAAATGTCTGTTCACTTCCTTATCAATTCAATCTACACAATTTAAACTAACCTGCAAAGATTGACTAGATTCAACCTCAGGCTTTTTGGCTGTCTGTACTGTCTGGAGCAATAGGCTCGTAAGCCTTTACGGTTCTCAGGACAAAAGTCTCTGTCCCAGGAGAGATCTAACATCTGTTTTTACCCTAGAATATAAGGTTTTCATTTTTTTCTTGGATGTCTCCTGTCCAAAACTGAATAAGATTAGTTTGGTATAGCTACAATTGAGGATTATTAGGCAGGAAGGAACAGTGCATGTGAGCCATCTAGGTGACATGATAATGAGGGGACACATCTAAGAACCTAAGTAGAATAGAGGGAAGTGCGTCTCTAATGATACAGTGCTGCAGTAACTGCAAGTGAGTTGCTCACACTGTAAATCTTCATTCATTAAAATGAACTAATTTTACAACCTTACTAATCAAATAATGTCAGTGTTTCTTACAGTAGGCAATAATGCTAAACCACAGTTGACATGAAAGGGGTTCTGATCATCTATTAATTGTATAGCAGTCTTATTTTGCAAAGTTTCCCAAATTCATGTGATGTGGCATGAAACACTAACCTCCTTAAATAACACTTGGTTCACCTCAAGTAGTATCTATTATAGTATATGGGATTTTAATTGCTTTATTATAAAAGAAAGCAATATTCACCCTTTTATGAATTTTGATTTAATGACTTTAGCACATTCATTATTAGTTCATTATGGTTCTGTGGAATTGAGGCCTCCTGAGTTAAAAGGATGTCCCCACACTAATCTGGCCTCAATTAAAATGTAATCATATTGTGGTTAATCTCAAGGACTTGCTCTGTGTGCATCTGTGTCAGTGAGTATGCGGGGGTGTGAAAAGAAAAAGAGAGTGGGTGAACAGACTATGGGAGGGAAGCAGAAGGACAGCAAGGAAAAATGAATGACAAAGTGACAAGGAAAGTGTAGCTGTATTGTCAGGACTCTGTTTAAACAGCCTTAGTTGAGCTCTCAGTGCTTCTCCAGTCAGTTTGAAACTGTATCGGCAACCTGCACAATCACCCTAACATCCTCTACATCACAGTAAAGGCTCCTCAGAACCAATAATGCCTTATAGTGGGGACCCCTCCTATTGAGGCTAATGAGACTTGGCTCATGCTTAAAGTAAGGCTCTTTACTGGGTAAGGGCCTCATATATGTATGTTGGTTGGTGTCATGCCATGGCTTGGCTGGTGAATAACCATGCAAGTACCTGGGCTGGGTCCTTCCCAGCTCACCTGCCACATCTTGATGGTACTTCAGAAAGGGGGGGAGTCAATGGCGTATGTGATGAACCCTTGTAGGGATACTCATGGTACGGCCACCACTGACTCAGGGCTCCGCCTCCCCTACACCCCATCCACTCACCAACCATGGATAATGGCACTTCACTGTTTGAGGGGTGACACCTAGGGTTTTTCTTGTTTGATGATGACTGAACGCTAATCTGGCTCCTGGACAGACAATACCTCAAGAAAGTCCTATATTTCCTGTCATTGCTCTTTTGCATTTTACTACTGGGTAATGTGGTAATGTTTTGTTTTTCTTCTGAAGTAAAAAAAGCCAACAGGTGGGGTGATTTAGAAGCTGGGGAGGAATTCTGTTCATAAAGGCTGTGTTAAAATTTTCCCCCACTCCCATTTTGCCAGGCTGAACAATGTAAGAGCCTAGCAAAAAGGTCACTTCAGACAGTAGTGGTTTAGGGATTACTTCTCGCATATCCTTTCATTCTGTGGCTTCCCTAGATCTTCCTTAATCTTCTAAAGCTCACTGAAAGGATCCCAAGCACTCCTCTACCACCTTTCATGTTTCAAGATGCCTTCAAGCTTAGCTCTTTGGTATAAATAACAGTAGTACTGTTAGTGGAGCTGAAGTACTTTGTAATTATTATAGAAGTTTATTGAAAGGTTTCAGGCTACATTTTCTTATTCAGCTACTCAGAGCCTGACCAAGGAGCCCTGTGAGCCCTGGAGGCAAGGAAGAGGTGTAGGAAATAATTTCTGAAAGTTGTGCAGTATTTTTTTGTACATGCAAAGGGTTAGGATGATATTTCACAGAAGATGTAAGCTGACATAACTCCACCAAATTCAGTCAGTAACTTGATTTTGAGGCAACTCAGCTGAGGTCCTGGCTTTTAAATTATGGATTCCCTAAAAGAATGAATAGTCAAAAAAATACTCCAAGCTCCTAGGAAACAAAGACCCAGTTTAATTTTAATGTTCTTGATGATAAAACATCACCCGAACAGTTTGAACACCAGCTATTCTTACAGCACAATGAATGAGAATTCTGTTTCTGTTAGAGCGAAATGTAAATGAAGTATTAAAGGTCAGTAATCCCAGCAAACCCAGGCAGATTTTGTGCCATATTGTTTAATTATTATGAAAGATAATTGCTGTCAGGGAACAACAGTAGTTCCAGTAAAGTCAATATTTCATAACAAGTTTATAAAATACAGAGAATCATTGTCAAGTGCTGTATTTCATAGAGTAACAAAAGCTGTTTTGGAAAATGATATTTTTATGTTGCTGACTTATGTGCAAAATTTTACACCATCTTTTCAGGTTGCAGTGGTCTCTTCATCAGTTTATAGCTGTGCTGAGTCTTTCATTCCCCAAATTTCATAAGTCTCTTTAAATCACTATTATATGTTGTTTGAGGATCAAAGGCTAGGCCAGAGCCATTAAGTTGGCCAAATGAAACTCCATTCAGAGCAGTATTAAATCTAAACTCCTAGTGTACCCTAAGCTAACCCTTCACATGTACAAGTATGATATGAACAGTTATATCTTGCACTGATGCCGTTTAAGATTCGATCTTGCAAGGGACTGAATATTTGGAACATAGTGAATTCCTGCACAGGAAATGTTAACACTGGCAGGACTGGGCACACAGAAAGCTGGAGATATTTGTTCATTACCTTTAAACACTTACATATTTATGCGAGAAAAGGTAGCTATGACATCCTTTTAGGCATGCTAGTAGCAAAAGGTTGTAACCTTGGGACTGATTCTGTAGCCGCTCGCTTTCAGCCCTGTCATGCAAATATTGCTTCAGGCAAAAAACAAAAAACAAAACTGCGGAAAAGCGTGCGGAAAGTACTGGATGAAGTAAAATCTACTCATTTCCTGGAGTGAAGTAGCAAATTTGTTTGTCAAGTCGCTGGCAATTTTTCCTTTAATCAACTCAGCCCAGATCTTCTGAAGCAGAATTCAATCCACCTGCATATAAAACATATGCCCAATGTTTTCCAGTAGCTGCAATATCAGTCCCTCCAACCCCCATACAGATCAACAGAACTCTGCTATGAGGTTGATTTTTTTATTTGAAATTATTTAGGGGATGGTTTAAAAGGACACCGTTCAGAGTATAGATCTCTTGGAACCTCTTCACTGTGATGATTGCTTCAGGCACGAGCCATTCATTAGTCTTACTTTTCACATAATGGTGTTTCTCCCCTGATTGGACAGCTTCCCAGATCACAGCTTTTGTGAAGCATGTTCAAACACTCCTCAAAGGAGTTTTAGTTTGCTGCGCCTCAAGTCATTTAAGATGCATTATGTCACCGAATTTCCTACAGCAGCTATAATGAATGCACAATATGCTGCCGATGCGTGCGAACACCAACACCATTAAAGCAGTGCAAAAGTATTTAGCCCACTTTAAAGTGTCGGGGACACATGCCTTTCATTTTGTCTACACAGAGCCCAAGAGCGGAGTCACTGGAGTTACATTGCTCTTGATTCTGGACTGTGGATAACCCTGTTTTTCACCTTTTGTCAGCACTATTCTAGCCCCTAGGGATTAGAGCGAGGATGCATGAATTTATAGTCGGGTGGCAGAGAATAGGTTGAATACAGCCCATCCTATCTCCACCCAGCTCAAGATGGGAATATAAGGGAAGGTGGCCCTGGGGTGCTTATGCCAGGGATTTTCCTGCCTAGGTAGGCCAGCAGGTTCAGCATGAGCAGCTGCATCAGAACCTGAGTGATCATTAAAATTAGATAGAAATGAATATCTCTTTAGTTTTGATGTGTAGGTGTCTGTATACAAAACGAATACCCTGTTCAAATAGTTCAATGCAGCAAGTAGAGAAAGGCACCAGTGAGAAATGAACACCATCAACCACTATTCCTGCTGTTTATTAGTTTGCAAAGGCAAGTAATTGAATCCCAACATACCTTTCTGCACTGAAGCCATCTTCATCTTTCATCTTTCTCAGGGCATTCTTTCACCAAGTATACAAATATCTGCATTTTAGTCAATAAAATGCAGGCAGTAAAGTCATTTCCAGAGATAGATTATTCTGCTTTTCCCTTCAGTAAAGTTGAAAAAGGTAAAAATTATCATATTATGGGCACCACGGTCATGAAGAGAAAATGATGCCAGATGTGAACAGGGGAAATTCCTCTTGTCCATGGGAATTTTTTAGCATTAAATTAATTCTCCTATCCCTTGCCTTGTAAATGGGAAAGCTTTCAGCTCTCTGTTAGGCAGAAGGTCCACATTTGCATTTAGATGGAGCTATTCCAAAGATTGCAGTGTATATAGGGGCCTAGATCTCTTCTTACAATAGCTGCCGTAAGATAAAATTAATATCTAATAAGCAGTTGTTTTTTCCAGTTGTGTTAAAATGGGAGCCAGTAACTTAAGGGATGTAATCTGACATAATAAATATGAGAGTCCTTTACATAAGAGATACCTTATCCATTTCTTAACCAGTGGGTTATATTTTTTTCCCTCTCATATGATAGTTATGCAGTACTGCTTGCTAAGCGACTCCAACCAACTGCACCTGGAAGTTCTCTATCTATTTATCCCTGTCCTGCAAAAGGAGTCTCATGAGTAAACCTTTATAGCTATGGGGAGACCCACTGAAGGCTTTATTGCTTTGCATTATAGTAGCATCTAAAGGTTCCAGCAGAAAGAGGGGCTGTTTTAGACTACAAGCGCAGAGGAGGAGAGAGTTTATAAACTAAATACAAAAGGGGAAGTGTTATCCCCATTTTACAAATGGAGAACTGAGAAGTAGTGAAATTCATAAACATGGGTTGGAGTCCATCACTATTTAGGAACATACTTAAAGTCCTACTGAATTAAGTGCCCAAGTGCTTTCCCAAGTTGGCATCCAAGTGATTTGCCTGCATTGCACTAGAAGTCTCTGAGAAGGGGAGATAGGAAAGCAAGGGGGTCAGGGTACTTGTCTAGTCCCTGGCCAGGAGGACCACCCTGTCTTGATGGGTTTATTATGTTGATGATTGGCTTACTACATAAGTAAAAGGGAATCAAAGGCTTTCTTGTCTTGTTCCCATGCCAAAGGAGGATCGAGGTGATAGTTTCATTTATTGTGCATTAATTCTACTGACAGAGATAGGATAAAGTAATGATGTAAAATCAATGGGTTTTGGTTCAAATCCAATCCACTCTCCCTAACATAAATTAGTCATCAGTGTAAAACTTGTTCCAAAGCCCATACATCCAGCGACACAGCCCTGAAATAATTCACTGAAGTAGCCAATGCCACACAGAGCCCACAGGCCATGTGTTAAAGAAAACACATACAGATGGATTAATCTATTAATGATATGCCTGAAGGGAATTTCCACATGTGCTTCTGGGATACCGTTGCTTATATTTGCTACATAGTTAAGGGAAAGCTGTGACTGATGTTACTGATTCAGAGAGATTTTCCCTCCTTTCTAAATGGTTTAAAATCTCCCTTTCATGTGGTGGGTTATCCATTGGACAAATGAAAATAATTCTGAAGAACAAAAGTGAAATCCTTTGAAGCTATTACTCCAAGACTAGAGATTAGAATCTCACCCCAATGTTTTTAACTTTGACATGAGTTTGACTGCTACAAAGGCAAATACTTTCCAATTTTAACCTATGGGCTAGGGACAGACATTCAAAAAGCCTGAATTGATTCGATCTTTGCAGGTTAGTTTAACCTGGCTAGGCTGAACCTGTTTGTATTTGTACAGACATTTCCTTTGGACTGAAGAAATGCAGGCACATGCCTGCAGTGGCTCAGGCTAATAGCTGGGGAGCACTAGAGCAGCCCTCCTTTCCCTTCCACAGTGCTTAGCTGAGGGCAGCGGGGCATGGACAGGCACCAGCAGGATTCTCTGATTAGGGAGGGATTCCCCCGCCCCCGCTCGCTGTTCCTCTGAGCCAGCAGGGAGTTATACAGGATTTACTTGCACAGGAGTTACACAGCATTTATCAGTCTATCAACAAAACAAAAGCTTCTCTCATTAGTTCAAGCTCTTCATAAACAACCTTTTCCAAGGAAGGAATGGGGAGACATTACCAGCCTATTGATTAGCTCTCAAAAGCCGTAAACCTACTGTCTCCCACAGCACGGACCGTAGCCAGCACGTGGTCTGCTAGCTAATGCTGAGAGGTGTCTGTGTAAGGCAGAGGGGAGGGGGGAATCCCTGCTTGAGCAGGGATTGGGAAGGGGAGTGGGGAAACAGGAGGAAGCCAAGCAGACCCAGCTGTACCTGCAGTCTCTGCTAGAGCTGCAGCCAGGGAGCAGAGGGGAGAGGCCAGTTCTCCTGGGCTGGATTAGAAAGCAAAGCCCCACCCAGAGTTGCAAGCATCTGGGATGCTGGAGGACTCTGATTTAACTTAAACCAGGAAGGGGTTTGGGACAGACATTGCATAAACCAGTTTGACCCAAATCAGTTAAATCTGATACTACACTCAACCAGGTTTATCACAAACCAGTTCCAGCCATTTTCAAACTGGTTTATGTGCACTGAACACCTGTTCTGTTACAGGTTTAAACTAGTTTCTGATCACTTAAACTGGTTTTATGTATAATGTCTGTCCATAGCCACAGAGTGTATTCCCATGCTCCTACCAAGATCATCTTTAGAGCCAAGTATAGCCTTGCCTCTAATAGTATTAGCCTTGCCACAGCACATTCTATGAGTTGATTTTTTTTCGATTACAAAGTAAAATGAAAATGAAATATTTAAACTCTCCTGCAAAATAGAATTAATACAATTGTTCAGATAAAGTAAAAAAAAAAAATTGAATTGGTATTTTAATATTTTATTGTATTAAAATCTGAAATTTGAAGTCAGTTCTATATAGAAAATCAAAATGCTTCAACCTTACTGACTTTTTTTCACATTTCTTTAAAACCGTACTTTAGTAAAAATCATCATGATTCTACAGAATATTTTCCTATTAATGAATTGGCATTTTTCAATGGACAAACATTTAGTCAGAAATCTCCTGGCCAGTTCTAATCAGTCTCACTCCATCGCAGCTGAAATTATCCAGCTCTCTGGTTTCCTGAGACTATGTTAATGCATGACATGCACTGGAGTTTGTTTTTCTAATAGTGTTGCTACTTCTCTTATATGAGAGAGGCTATGTTTCATAGTAAAAAAAAAAAAAGGTTCCCCAGCCTTTTGTAGTTTTGCACTGGGTACAGTATGGTACATGTAAATGTACCAGGCACAGCAGTGAGGCTGGTCATGGAAAAGTCTATTTAATGAATTGGCAACTTGTATGAAAAATCAGGTCAATATTTTACCTGCTTTATTACAAAGGGAAAATTTGTTTTGATCTAGGCAAGAATAATGGGAGTGTTAAAAGACACTGAACTGACTTGGGTTGCTAAGTTTAATGCCAAATACTTGCTTATCTTTGGGGATTTCTCAAGATCTCCAGGTTTCATCATTGCCTAATGAAGGCTAAGGCAAAAGGGGGAGCCGGAGCATACATAGCTCAAAGGAGGGGGAAATGCAGATTACAGCAAATGAAAAGACTCTCTCCTTCATCTTTCAAGTGCCAAATTATGCTTGACATTTCAATTTCCCCAAGGCGTGCTTCCGTAAAATCGTCTTGAACTCTCCTCAAAGCACTAGGGCTTCCATGGGCTCTTTTACTGGAATCGAGTAGGTTTGAGTCTTTTTAATCTCATGTGTGAAATGTAATCATTATTACAACTGGAATTTAGAAGAGGGACCAAATGTCTTTTAATATTTTCATGGATGGGGTTGACCACTAGTGTTGCTTTAAGGCAGGGTAGAAAGGTCTTTCAAAATACGTAGCTGTCATTCTGATCAGAAACAAGTCACGTTTGGGGGTTGTTTTTTTTTTTAATTGGGCATCTCTTAGTCATTAAAGTTCTGAGAACACATGAGTATATATCCCTTGTAATAATATTACACGTCTCATTTTATCAGAGGATCTCAAAGCTTTCTTTTAGTGCTCTCCATTTATGGAGCTGCTCAGAGATTTTCAGAGTCCATTATTACAGCTCACCTAAGAAAAAAAAAGATAGAGGGGGACGTTGCAAAACAAAACCCCCTTTTTTTTTTCCTCAAAAAGTTGGGGATGTTTTGAAATCTGAAATTCTGAAGCATTTTGACCCACTGTCATTGAAACGTGGGGAGAGAAATCCACCCCCTGCCCCAAAAATAAAAGTGGTCAGGGGAGGATTTTTGCCATTATTTTTTTAAATCCCAAATTTATTATTATTATTCAATTCTGAATATCAGCATTTTTTAAAGGCTGATCTTCTCTGGTCAATACAGGTAGGTTCAGCACCCATAAATGGTGCAGGCGAATGCCCATTTATGTATTCATGTGGGTGGCCTAGTTTATAAAACAGCTCAGCGCATTTGAATTATTTTGAAAATGTGCTCCTGGCCAGTGAGGACAGAAGCTTTGGAAATCACTAGGGACAAGCTGTAATGTTGTAAGTAGAGGGAAGAGCAGACAGCTAAGAGGGATTCACTTCTTTATTTCAATAAAATGAAGTGTATTGCCATTTGTTCCTCCTGTCCACCTAATCCCTATTACTGATCTTTCAGCATCAATACCCATTTTTTCTCCAGCCAACTCCACTGTAGCCAAAGGTTATTCTAGGCAGGTTGTCTTGGCATGGGGCAGTCTGCTCTGGCACAGCAAATCCTTAAAATAAAATGATAAATTATGCTTTGTTGCCCAGTGTTTCAGGAAAGAGGCTTTAATGTGGATTCAAATACAAGAGGGTTGATAGATGCTGGAAATGTTTCCCTTTGGCTATTAAAAAGAAAAATCTGAATGCTTGTAATATTTCTGCAGAGAATTACAATAATTGATATTTAAATAGCATTCTGAGCAAAGCTGTAGGAGCCTGGGAAAGCCAACCCCGGGAGCAAGATCTCCTCTGTTTCAGAGCTCTCTGCCAGGCTCAGAAGCTTAAACAGAAACTTGAATTATTGGAAATTGAAATCATGCCCTTACTCTGGCTTCAGTGCATCATCAAAGCAGGGGCAGGCATCTACCCGAGATTACAAATGCTACTCTTCTCTTCCCAGTGACAACTGCCACTGGCTCCATTGTGCTTTCCTCAGCACCCCTAGTCCATCCCTGTCTCCAGATGTGTTTCCATTGTGTTTTAGCACAAAGAGTGATTTGCTGTTGTCTACAGAGTTCCCCTTGAACTTACCCCATTAATGATGGGAATTGGCTGAGGTTAGTGATGCAGTAGGGTGTACCCTTGAGCAACTACTCTAGCTTGGTGGTATAATGCTCTGTGCTGGAACAGGATGCTTTAAAACCGTGGTCCTGAACTGTGATCATAGGTTGGCCAAATTCCCAGTCTCCTTCACTACCCCAAGCAGTTCCAGATGGATCCAGTAGTCTTCCTTCCTGTCCTAACCTGGTTGCACAGAGATGAGCTCTTCAGCAGCTGCTGCACTCTCCCCATAGAAGTGGCAGGGTTTCAGCATGTCCTGGGACTGTTTTGCATCAAGCCTGAGGTATAGGGAGAGAGGAAGTGAATGATTGATTGTAATTCCTTGATATAAAAATCCCTACTTCCTGTAAGCAAGACACTTCTTTAACGCTCTAGCTGCCCCCTTTTTTGCCTCGCGCAATCCCATCTCCTTCTTCTCAGCCCAACCCGCTTCTCTTCGCTCCCACTTCACACACATTTTTTTTTCCCTATGGGTGTTCACAAAACAAACGTTGTCACACTCATTCCCACTCCCTGCCCTTTCCCTACAGCCATTCAGCTATCCCAGCATGCCGTCCTGACCCTAACAGATGACTCGGCTAATGGGATCTCATCAGTGCCATATGCCAGTGGAAATCTCTGTTTCAGATGAACTGGAAGCTCTGAGGAGCTTATTCAGCAGTTTCAAACCATCACACGCCTCATTGCTGAATGGCTCCCAGTCTCTTCTTCTTACTTCCCGGTGCTTGAGACGTCCGAGAGTCATGGCGAATTGATTGAGGCCCAAAATGCCTACGTACTTCGGCACGGCATATATAATGCTACCTCTTTGACGTGGGATCTTTTTAGTAGTACTTTAAAGCCCCTGTATCTTAAACTACCTTTAGTAGTACCTAAAGCCCCTGCTGAGATTGGAGCCCTGTTGTATGCCTGGCACCGTAGAAACACCTATGTATAGCGTCCCTGCCCTGAAGAGCTTGCAGCTTAGTGGGCAAGATGGGCTGATGTCAGCAGGGAACCTGAAAAACCAGACCAAATCACCCGTGGTGAAATATGAATCCCAAGTTACTTTCACTCCCGTAACGTCATTGTAGTCAGTAGGGTTATACCCATTGAAGCTGGTTGTGAGCTTAGCCTCTGAGGTATGTCTACATGACACGAGGCAGAGGTGCTGGAGATAGCTTTCCGCTGTGTCCATTAGCTCCCATCCTGGATGTAGCATGCCTGCATTTGCAGAGCACAGCTATTGCTTCAAGAGCTTGTAGACACAGAGCTAGCTGAGGTCACCCCACACATCCCTGACTTGTACTATGTAGACAGGCCCTAATTGTGGGGATAAAGAGCACAGGCCTGGTTTTCCTCTGAATGCCCCACAACCTTTACCCCAGTGATACTGCACTGATCTCCAAGAAGTTACATTGGAGAAGAAACGAGCCCTTTGGATTTAAAACTGGAAATGAAGAAACTCCACCTTAACAAGGAAGCAGTTTCCATAGACTCAGATCCAAGATAACCAAATACATATTTTAACTACCTAAAATGTTTTTTTTCTTTCAAAGAGAGTTTTGAAAAGCTCACGCCGGCCAGCAAGGGACACAGCTAGGGACACAGACGTGGGTGATGTGCAGAGTGATGGAAAGAGTCACCATTTCCAGCCAAACTCTGGATTGCCCAGAGCTGTCGATTGTGGATCAATGAATCAAAAATGTTCTCTCAGGTGGTACAGACACCCTGCTTTCCTGCTGGTCACACGAGAAAAAGGGGATCCCTACATCTATTTTTCAGCTTACACCGAGACGTGGTTCCCAGGGAAGGGTGACAGCATTCCTGGGTGTGAAAATACTTACACGCCACCTGAGAAACATTAAAAAGCTCAGAGTGCTCATTTGCAAAACAGGGAAACTGCATCCCTGAGCATCAGCTGACTTGCTCAGGGCCTTCAAGTGAGTCAGTGGCAAAGACGGGAATAGAGCCAAGGTGTCCTGACTCCTAATACTTCCCAACAGCGCATAGTGAATCCAGATAACAATACTTAAAATTATCTTGCAGGTTGTTGAGGCCCACTGCGCATGGGTGAATGTCTCCTTTATGGTAGCCATTGGCTTTCATTTACTGACCTTACCCCATTGCTTGGGGGCACCGTGATCCACGCCGAGACGCCAAGCAATGGGAGGGCAAAAAGAATCAGCTTCCATAAGCTCCACTGTCTTTCTGCTAAGTAAATTGTCCTGCCTGGGAGATGGGACCCATGACCTCAAGTGGCTTCCGCATCCTGGTGCAGAAGTGGGGATCAGTACAGCTAAACAGAGCCATATACAAAAGGTGGGGGGAAAGATCCTCTTAGCACTCGTTAACGGTAATTTTCAGGATTAATGCAAAAGATTTGGCAGTTGGACAGAAGCGAGCTTTTAACATAGATAAGTTACTTTAACTCTGGAGGGAAAGGTCAGCTACTCTCCCAAAATGCAGTAGGAAAAGGAGAGGGTATAGACAACTGGACACAGAGCAGGAATATAACAGGTAAAAAGAGAGAGAGATGTAACCAAATGCAATGTAGTCAGTCTCATGAGCTATTACAGTGGGGGGGACCCTTTCTTGAAAATCTTTTTGAACTGGGGGCTTATATGCTATCACATGCCAAAAGCAAGAGGGATTTCTGTAAACACTGGGAGCCATAACATGCAAAAGCAACTAGGGAGAAGCGATAGCTCTTCGTTCCTTAGTGCTTGGTAAAATATGTGCCTTTGCAGATAAAGAGATGCCACGTGCATCTCCCTGAAGCTCTTAGATTACATGGTCTGTGCTAGACCTTAGCAGAAGGGAGACTTTACCCCTGCGCACTTATATACAGGGCTGATCCAAGGAGCATTTCTCACTTTTTGCCCCCAAAGGGCAGAGTTCCCTTCCTGCCCTAGGCAGATCTGCAGTGTTAGTTTGTGATCCCATGTGTCGTCATGCAGCAGCAATTAAAGAGCTGTGATGAAAGAGGCTTTATAGGAGTTACTGCTGCTGCTATTGGGTGGGAAACATTTATGACAGGCAAATGCTTACATGAAGAAGGTTACTTTGACATGGAGGAGCTACAAACGAGAGCAATTCAGTATTGTCTGTTGATTTTTATTTCCTATTGCTTTTTATTACAGTTATTCCTTCAGACGTAAAAGAACTCAAATATCTCTAATCTTTTTAGCCTGGAATTTTAAATTCTAATGGGCTTCTTTTAATTTGCACACATGCTTGTTAATAATGAAATCTATTTAATGTGAGTTAAAACTAAAAGCCTGTAATGGTAATTCACAACATAAAATTCTATTGCACTTCTGTAAGGATTCCCAGTTAATATTCTTAAGGATTTTTAACGGATGCATTAAGTAGGCATTGGTATTAGCAGAAACATCACACAAATTAAAATTAGGCTCTTGGTGACCATTTTAAAATGAATATTCACAGACTCTTCAGCATGAAATTAAATCGAGTTACATTTGACGCCTCTGGTACATGTTCAGAGACTATCCTTTACTGAAGAAAACAGTTATATGGATTCGATACTGGCACGTGACAACAACTTCATTTGCCACCATTTGCTGGGTGCAATAATCAAGCTTTATAGTGGACCGTCCAAAAACGTATTTAAAGCTTAAATCAGATCTAAGATGTAGTCTGGTCAGATGTACCCTAGCAGGAATCCAGGGTTCCTTTTTTTTTTTGGCAATGTTAGTGGCTCTGTACAACCTTGGGTAAGGATAATCTCCCTGAGTTTGTCTCCCTGGCATGGTGCCTAGCAGTTACTCTAAAGTATGCAATATGGCTTTGCAGCTGTAGGCATTTACCATGCTACACCTTCATGGAGTCCCCTACTCTCCCGGTGTAAAAGCAATATTATGAAGCCTCCTAGTCTGTTCATAGTGCCTGCCTTGTAACACAGAGTTACATGTTCTGTCACCGGCTCCTTTGCATTCTCCTGACAAGGTGCAAATGACTTCATCTCAGCCAATATTATGGAAAGACGGTTTATTAACATGGAAGCAGGTCTCTGTAGTGCCACTTCGCTTGTTTGTGCTGTTATAAATACAGGGAGCACCAAAGTGACTGGTGCTGAAGTGGGGCTAGCGGCAGGACAGTCAAGCCTTCTCCTCTGGGCACAGACCCTCCAGCCTCTCAGTCATTTTTTTTGGAGCCCTTAACAACTTATTTCCTGTTTCTCCGCTCTCCCTTCTGAGTGTGCAGCACTAAACACAGCAGTATCAAAGTTGGACTGACATTCCTAAACAGCATGGCAATTAAGCATGTGTTTAAAATTAAATCCCATTTAAGTCGGTGGCGCTTAAGTATGTGCCTAAAGTTAAGCACATGACTGAATCTTGTATTGATTAGGAATAGAGGTAAGAACTGAAGTGCTTTGAAGAACTGAAGCCCACAGAGTGAGGGATGATCATGTCCCTTGTCCATGAGAAAATGCCTCCATGACATCTCTCCTGTTAATATCTTCCCAGGATACTCAGCAGAAAATAAACTCTGCTTGAGCTTCTCTGTTGGTATTGCAGACAACACCCCCTGTCTGCGTTCAGGCTTCTGGAATGAGACAGCACTTTCGGTGATATATCATGGAGACTTTAAAATACAAAAGCAGAGTGCCATCCTTCTGGTGATGTATACCACAAAGAGCTGTCACTCCCATGATGTAGCACAGCATGGGAATGGTCTCACTTCAAAATCTATCGCTGGGATAATGGCACTTTGAATTATATGGTGCCTGAGCTGCCAGGATTTGAACTGCTCACAAATGTAGACACGGCAGGGTCAAAGAATATCCTTGCTTTTTATTTAGACCTTTGGACCGGCAGGAGAGCAAGTACAACTTGGTTTAAATGAATCTGAATTTAAGAATTAACTGACTGCACATAAACATTTCAGAAGCAACTTAGGTTTGCAAAAAGGACTTGAAGACTCAGTTCAATTGGAGGTGGATAGTGCTTGTAACAACCCATGGCTTCACATGTTTAGAAATCACAGGTGACTGCTTAGATAAAACACTAGCTAGTAGAGCTAAGCAGGGAAATGTTCCAGCCTGCACAAATCTTCAAGATTTCAAAATTGTTTCCCAACCCAAATTGAAACAAAAGGTCAAAAATCACAAAAGTCTCTAGTAGCTTTGTTATCTATACAGCTCCTGGTCAAACCTGTGGTTCTCTAGAGGCACTTGAGTGAGATTTCACAAGCAGCTTTCCTCCTCTTGTCTTCTTCAGATGTCTTAGATTAAAGCAAGCAACAACGCAAGCCTTTCTGCTTCTTGACCAAATCAGTGTCAATGAGGTTGTGCTTTCAGTTACATCAGTGCAATTTAGTCTTGCAAGCTAGTCCACTACAAATAGGTCCACTGTACTGTTTTGGAGATACTGGAAATCTGAGATGCTGTCTCCAGACTTCTTATTGCTGCTGTTTTTCTTCAGGTTTCTTAAAAAGAGAAACTATTAGAAGCAGATATGAAGGATCAAACTGAAAAGAGGCTTCTTAGCTACTGTCAGTACTGTGAAACATCTCAGTATGAAATGGTATAAAGAATCAAATTAAAGTTAATTTGTTTGAAATGATTCATTAGGGAAGATTGAAAGAATTAGGTTTGGTTAGCCTAGAAAAGGGAAATCTAAGGTTGGACACCAATAATCTTCAAGTATGTAAAAGGTTGCTATTAAAAGCAACCGTGTTCATGGACGGTAAGACAAGAAGTAATTGCTTTAATGTGGGGGAAGTAATTTTTATACACAGCCAAAATGTTTTAGCTAGGAAGAGAGTTGAATACAGAATCAGCTGGCCTGTGCGAAGCAGCTAGTATTAGATTCGGATTCGGCTGATTCGGGGGACGGTGATTCGATTCGGTGATTCAAATCACTGTCCCGAATCGATTTGGCCAAATCAGCCAGGCCCATTCCTGCCCCCTCTCCCAGCCCAGCAATGGCTGCCCCAGCACTTGTTTAAAAAAAAGCCCCCAACTCAGCGGGTGCTGCTAGGCAGGGGGGGCAATCCCCACTGCCCCACGCTGCATGTGGGAGCTCTGCATGAGCCCCCCGCCCCTTCTCCCCTGCTGTCCCAGACCCTCCCCTCCCCATGGCTGCCCTGCCCGCTGTGGCTTTGGCCCTTTAAGAGAAAAAAAACAACCCCCCCCAAACACACCGCTCCTGCTGGTGGGGGGGGCATCCCCGCTGCCCCCTGCTGCCCCATGCCATGTGGCGGGCTCTGCACGAGGCTGCTGCAGGAGCAGTGAGTCCCAGGGGTTTTCTTTTCATAAAAGGCCGGAGCTGACCCAGGTGGGGCACCTTTGGCGGGGGCTGGGGGAGCAGGGGGAGGCAGGGAGCTCATCCAGAGCCTCTCATGCAGCATGGGGCAGTGGGGATTAGCAGGGATCACTGACAGCACCCAGTGACTGGGGCCTTTTTTTAAAGCACCTGGGGGGGGCGGCTGGGAAAGCAGGCGGAGGTCGGGGGGGCTGAGGGAGCAGGTAAGGGATGGAGCCTGTCACGGGTCCCCCCATGGCCCCCTCCCCAGCCCCCTTCCCCTGCCCCTAGTAGTTCCAGCTCAGAGTCAGTTGCAGCTACCTGCTGCAGCCACCACGGACTGCCCAAATCATCAGAGCTCCCCGAATCTTTTCCAAAGATTCGGAGAGCTTTGAATTCATTCAGACCTTTTAATTGGTCCCCTGATTCGATTCAGATTTGGAGATCCGGCCACTGAATCGGGTTGAACCTCCTCCGAATTGGATCACCACCTGAAGCTTCGCACAGCCCTAATAATCAGGTTAACAAGATGGGTTGTATAGTCCCCATCATTGGTTTTTTAAGATCAGGACAAGCAAATGCCTGTCACAGATGGTTTAGGTGTATTCAATTCTGCAGCCAAGTGGGAAGCTACAATAGAAGACCTCTTCAGGTCACCTTCAGCCCTGCATTTCTATGATTTTTTATGCTTCTTGCTATACCAAAATTGCAGCTAATGGGGGTGGGGAAACATTTAAACACCCTCACAAGGTCATTGCATGCCCAGAAAGAGCTTCCTGCTTCTCTGCTTTGTTTTGGGTAATTTCTCAGCTCCTTGCAAATTTTAGGCAAATGTTGATGTGGCGAGTTAATTGTAATCTCCTTTATTTGCAATGCAGCCTATAGTTAATGAAAAGACTGCAAGCGTGGCAGAATCTTGCCCAAGTGAGGAAAGCCACAGGTGCTCCAATATTTGTAGAGTCAATGCCCAAGTCTTTTTTCCATCAGGAGTATTCAGTGTCCTTGAAAGGGATAAGCATATTCACCCAGGGCCAGAACCTCAGTAATCAGCAGGGTTACATCTGAGCTAATGGGAGTGGATCTAGGCTGCCCAAGCCTTGATCGGTTCAATGTGTCAGGAAAATGAACATTGTCAGCAAACATGCATACACTTTAGTGATGAGTTGGTGTTTCATTCAGTTATTGTTTTGATTTTGCTTCTTTCTGCTGCTGGGAAATTATGCAAAATCTCCTGGTACAAGAAAAGAATACTGATAATTAAGAAATGTGCAGCTTGGATGGATTTCATAAATCCATGTCACTGCTTTTACCCAGTAGCATGTTATCAGCTGTGACAGCTGCTCTTTGACACAAGGACTGGATTCTCACTGCTGTTCCCTACACACACACACACACACACACACACACACTTCCCCAGCCCTTGAGGGGTCACTTGGCACAGCTTTATCACAGAGGGCATTTTGGAGTGGTAGGGGGTATGTCTGGAGCGATGAAGCAGGACCAGCCCTGAGGCTGCTCTAATGTAAGACAGCCCGGATAGGATTTCAGTAGGCCACAGGAGCTAAGCCTTGGTGGTGCTTAATTCATTGGCAGGGTGCTATGGGCCAGATGAAAGCGCCTGGTGGGCCCATGGGCTGTATTTTGCCCACCCTTGAGTTAAGAGGACAGAACTGTGGTGCCTCTGCCTCTTCAGAGTGCCCCAAATGCACTAAGATCATGTTAGGTGCACCCAAGGACTGAACTCTGGATGAAGAGCTCAGTCCTTTCTGGTGTCTAGTGGCACAATCCCGAGAAGAAGTCAATAACCCGCTTTTTCTGCTTAACTGCCTAGTATGCTAGTCTACGTATTTTGGGCTTCATTTTGCACTCTTTTTGGACAGGGGTGGGGTCTGCGGGGTCTGGTTCCATTTCGACCTCGATAGTCTTACCGGGGGGGGGCAGGCTGTAGGAAGAGGAGGCGAGGAATTCAGTAACAGGGCCGAGTGAAGAGCACCTGCATTGTGACAGCCTGCCACTAGGCTCCGAGCAGAGCCATGGGGGTATCGGCCTCCGTAAGTGCTAACATTCACTCATGGGCCTGAAAAGCATAAGAAAGTTCCTTGCAGATAAACCCTCCAGGTGTTTAGAGCAGAAGATGTTGGAGCAGGATTCTTTTCAAGCTAGCCCAACCCCAATGGGACTAGGATATTTGGCGGCACTGATGGACAGCACCGTCTCGTCACTGGATGTCACTAGTTTATGTTGGACTGAAGCAGATGACATAGCGAGGCTATGCAATCTGGCATTGTCAGTGCAAGTTAAGCAAACGTTTGTCTGGGATGCTTTGGACAGGGTCATCAGGAGGTTGAAAGAGATGACCTCTGAGGTCCCTTCCAGCCCTATTTCTATGATTCGATGAGGTCTGTTAAGCCCTGATGCATTTTTTTTCTGTGAAGACTGAAATTAATTAGGATTATAATTTACTACAACACTAGCCCCCCAAATAAAGCGATCATGAACAAAGGCAAACCAAGTTGAAAATATATAGCTCAATTAATTGGCACCCTAGGGACCAAAGTATTATAAAGAATTCCAGTGTAATTTATTTTAAAAACCTCATACTCCAAAACAAAAATGATCAGTCCGTGCTTTTACAGTGGAAGAGTAATAAATAATGCCAAGTCCTTCTATGCCTCTTTATTTCTGTAGATGTGGGAACACTTTCCAATGGACCTCAGTATCATTACTCCCATTTTCCAGAATGGGAAACAGAGGCATGGATGAATCCGGTGCTCTATCCAGACTAAGTGTTGTCTAGCACCGTCGAGAGCAACATTGTTAGCAGATGTCCACAAAAGGATCAGTGATAAGAACCAGAACCAAGTCCATGAACATGTGCAGATTTAAGGGATCAGATGAGACCATTGAAAAGGAATGTAAAGGCTCCCATTAGCTTCAGTGGGCTTTGGAGCAGACCCAACATCATTTCAGTCTATTTGATCTTTTTGTGTGTGTGTTACATTGGATTTGCAGTCTGAGACATCCTCCCACACTCCCCAGCTGTAATCATTTCAGCATTGGATTAACTGTGACCTGTCTCCGTTAAATATAGTTTCAGCTCTTTCAGATATGAATTTATTCCTCCCAGCAGGAGGTAGATTGTGGCTTTCAGTGTAGCTGTGTGGAGAGGAGGATTGTGGAGGGCTAGCGTCCCGGGAGGGGGCAGGGAACACACTCCTGGAGGGAGTGAACGCATATTGAAGGAATATATGTGCTGCACCATCCTTTCGGATGATGTACCACATACCCTTTCTCTGCGCTTGGGCCCTCAACCGGCTTGTTGAAAAAGACGGTGAGATCGTCTAGGAGGACGGGAAGGGTCGATGCAGAATGGGCCGGAGCTCATTTGTAGTCCCAAGGGAGTAGAGTCCCTGACACCTTGAGTATATGGACTGTGATTGTTCTTGGCTAATGCCAGTCTTGCACCATCATACTATAGCTGGAGGTGATTTGGCTACAGTGCCACTGCCATTGCCACTCCCAACCATTGGCCTGGGCAGTCCTAACCATTTTCATCTATTGCTCTTAATTAGGGTCCCTTGCATGTTCAGTAGGAACTGCCCTCCGACTGCCTGTCCTCACTGAGTTCTTTTGAATTGTTGCCACAGAATATGGCCAAGGCTCAAGGTCTTTGGACTCACCCTGTGTGAACCACAGGCTTAGATGTGGCAAAGTGGTGAGCAAGCTCTGAAGCTAAGATTTGGACCCAACGGCTGCACCCAGACAGGCAGGGGTGTGCAGTTCGTGGTGCCTCAAACCACACATGGGAACGTTAAAATGTGCCCTGCACTGCAGATTTGCAATGCAGGGCCAAAATTTGCTACTGGGAAACCCTGGTAGCTAAAAAAAAGCCAGAAAAAATTGTGGTGCAGTGCTTTTAACAGGAGTATGCGCTGGCAGACACAGATGTCCTCCTGGCCAAAGCATCTCCACACCTTCAGTTGTGTCTCGGCTTCTCCAGCACCCTGGGAGCCAGAAGGAACTGGGCAAGGGCAGTTTACCCAAAGCGGGACAATTTCCCCCTCAGCATGTGCAGGGTGTGCACGGCGGCAAAAAGTAGCAGCACAAATTTGTGCTGCTACTATTTTTGCCACTGTACATGTGCACCCCTGCACATGTGCCCCCACATGTCCCATGCAGCCAACGTATCAGCTGTGCAGCAATGCCAGAGTGCCTTCTTTAGGGTAGAATTTTCAAGGCACCCTTTTTCACTTGAACTTTACTGAGAGCTGGGTGCCCAACTCTCCTGGGCCCTTTTGAACATGCTTGTCTGATTTTTGTCCCCAAATCTGTAGACTAACCCGTATGAGTAAATACACCCTGTGCTGACAGACCACTCATGCCCTGTTCTGAGGGATGTACAGGTCATGTCTTTACAGCAGGTCAGCACAGGAATTTCAGGCTCTATGAGCAGTGTTACGCAAAGGAAATTCCTCTCCCTCATTAAGTGGCTTTGGATAATGAATCAGCATTAGGGCTTGAAAAAAAATGTCTCAGGCTGGCAGCTGCTTTCATAACCATGATCAGTTTTTGGACCAGTTCCTTGATCTGATTGTCTCTCTGATCAGTGTTAGAAAAGCTCATGCACAGGACTCTCTTCCTGACCCAGAATGACCCTGGCATGGTGTCCCTCGCAGAACACATTAGCATAGCCACTAGGAAATGTGCACTTATTACTGCAGCAGTAGTTGCCACTGAGGTCGACCCACTCTTTTACTAGCAGTTCTGTTCAGGGCCCAGTTTAGCCACTAAGGCAGCAGTGATGCTCTCTTTGCCTTTGGCTCTTCCTGTAGTAATCCCCAGGGCTAAGTAAAGACCAAGGCTGAATTGATTCATTCTTTGCAGGTTAGTCTAAGCTGTGTAGATTAAACTGATAGGGAAGTGAACAGACATTCACTTTTGATTCCAGAAATGCAGCCACATGCCTACAATGGCCCAGGCCAGAAGCTGGAGGTTGCTAGAGCACACTTCCCTGCTCAGCTGGAGCAGACAGCTTGGGCCAAGGCTAACCCACCCACCCTGTGAGAGGACGTTTGTGGGGGAAATGCAAAGCATCCTGATACTACATCCATCCAAGTTTATCTTAAACTGGGTTTGGCCATTTAAAAAGTGGTTTATGTGCACTGAACTTAAGGGCTCAGAACAGACATTCAAAAAGCCTAAGCCTGAATTGATTCAATCTTTGCAGATTAGTCTAACCTGGCTAGGCTAAATCAGTTTGTAACTGTATAGATATCCCAGACATGCAGGCACATGACTGCTGTGGCTCAGGCTAGAAGCTGGGGGGTGCTAGAGCAGCCCTCCCTTCCCTTCCCTTCCACAGAGCTGAGCTGAGGGGAGGCAAGGTCAGGCCCTGGCAGGATGCTATGATTAGGGAGAGCCCTGCCTCCCACCCCCACTCCTGACTAGCCCAGCAGGAAATGTTTATCGCCCCTAACTCAGTGTTTATCAGCCCATTAAGAAAACACCAGAGGGACATTACCAGCTACCTGTTGATTCTGCCTTTGTCCTGTCTGCCACAGCTCAGAGGTAGCCAGCAGGTGGTCTGCTAGCTAATGTTGAGAGGTGTCTGTGAGGGACAGGGAATACCTGCTTAGCACAGCATGGGGAGGGGATAAGGGGAGCAGAAGCCAGGCAGATGCCTGCAGAGACTGCCAGAGCAGCAGCCAGGAAACAGAGAGGAGGGGAGGAGCCAGCCCTGCTGTGGATCAGAGAGCCCCACCCAGCCCAGAGAGCATGCCGGATACTGGGGGTGTCTGATTTAATTTAAATCACCGAGGGGTCTGGGGCAGACATTGCATAAACCGACTTGAGGCAAATCAGTTAAGTCTGATACTACATGCAACCAGGTGTATCTCAAACCAGTTTCAGCCATTTTCAAACTGCACCGGGCATCTGTTCTGTTACAGGTTTAAGCCAGTTTATGATCACTTAAACCGGTGTATGTGTAATGTCCATCCCTAGCCCTGTTGTATTACAGATTTGAACTGATTTCTGGTCACTTATTCAGTTTATGTGTAATTTCTATCCCTAGCCCAGAGGTGCAGGGATGCAGAACTGGCACTGTTGTGTCTCTTTTCCACTCAGGCTTTTTTGCTCCCTCTGCTGGCCTACCAAAATCTTCCCCCTAATGTAGCACCATTCCCATAATAGTGATATTCCACAGAGAGGCTGTAGCAATGGAGGGAGGCCTCTGTGGCAGTCTGGCCCTTTGTTCCTAGAGGCAGCTCTTCTGATATATTCTGTTGCCGAATATGCAAAATCTGCCCAGTATGCCAAGGTGAGAGCTGCAATGAAGTCGACAGTGGGATAGTTCATGCGCCTGCATTTCAGTGGCAAATGAAGTGGATCATACCTGCATGTAAATCCAACTCCGCTGACATTTACACACCTAAATATGAGTGGATAATATTTATAGACCTATTTACTGCAAAGGAGCCCAAAGTACAACCTGTGACTGTCCATGTAAAATATTATTACATTGAGATGCTAGTCAGATTTGCAGACAAGGATTCCAGGGCTTGGTATAAAATCAGTTTTTACAGGAACTCATCTGCCTTGCAAGGGCCAAAATAAGTGGCCACATTTCAGAAGAGCCTGGCAGCACAGGGGCTCAGCTCTTGTCATAAAGGAAGGCCTACGCGCTGCCTTCTGAGCATCTGTCCCCAGCTGTAGTTGTAGAAAGTAACCAAAAACATGGCTTTGAGCCGCTTTAGAAAGTCTGCTCCCCCTTGCCCCCCGCCATCATTATCTAAGAGGTAATGTCGTGATAATAAATAGTTTTAGTCTGCACATTCTCCAGCACTAGTTACTGAAGGAGTGCAGCAGTTGCCCCTATGGAGCCAGGATGTCAAAAAGAATATCACACTGGGAACATTCATGAAGAACATTACCCTGACTATCTGCCTTTTTTTTTTTTCCACTTGATATAGCACTATAGCACTATTGCAGAGGAAACGTGTTCTCTGGCTGCAGTTGTCAGTTCCAGCCTCGAGAAGGGACACTTGCTCTGGGATTTCTTTTATTCCATTTAGGTAACTATTACCAGTTTTCAAAAATTGTGGTGTTGAAATTACTCACTCCCCGAGGCTCTCTGACAAATGAGATCAAAAGTCCAGCGACTGCATGTCTTCGCTAGGCTTTTCAGTTCAATTACATACAGCCATGTTCAACGGGTAACACTGCTATCAGTTCAAATAGTGTCTTTTGCAAGTGGGAAAAGCAGCAAATTAAAGTCTATTTCATGTCAACATCCACATGTTCTCGAAGGATGAAAAGGGAAATTTCCCAGGGAGGAAAGATGAACAGTTAACAAAAGTTCAAGTGACTCCCCAAAAAACAATTATATTGGTCTAAAGGGGGGGAGGCTACCTTTACTGTTTGTGAATATGCATCAGCTAATCCTTTCTAGCCGGGATCTGTCCATTCCTATCCCACCGTAAAAGAAGCTAAACTGCAGTAACTTAATCTTGTTTCATTCAGGGGTAAATTGTCCCAGATTCGCTTCACTTCACAGGATAGGGGTGGATAGATTGAACAGTTACCATCTTAAATGTACAGTTATAATTACAAATCCGTTCCCTTTCCTTGAAACAGTGTAATTTATTTGTTCTTTTTTCTGAAATTGGTAGCAAAAACTCCTTAAAACAGATTTTTTTGTTGTTGTCACCAAGAGATTAGAAGGGAGTTTAACTAAATTTGTTAATGACCGTGAAGTATGCAGTTAAGAAAGAAATGCTTAGAAAAGCCCATATGGAAATGAACACAGAAAAGGGTGCATATGGTGTGTAGTAGAAAAGACAGGAGCCACAAGAGTGATGAGAATATAACAGACTTTCGAAAGAAGCTCTGAGCCATGGCCATCCAGAGAAGTGACTGGGACAAAGGTCTTCTGGAGAAATAGCATGTGACTTCGTTCGTGAAGACCAAATCATGGTGCACACTCACAAATATTTGGTACTGGGCAATGTTCATTATTATTCCTAACTTCTGATTACTTGACGGTAGGTGAAGGCCTGTGGGAAACGTAACACAGAGTGATTTATCCCAAATGTTACTCCATAATAAATTTAGCGGGGGGAGCCGCAGAGAGTGGCCTGCTGGACGTGCTATTAGGTAGCAGAGGAGCCAATTAACATTGAGCAGCTGGCTATCCCCGGATGCACCGCACCAGCGTGCAGACGCACTACATGTTCCACCTACATCCTCACAGAATAAAGCTACTACACATTTTTCAAGGGGTGACTTTACCCCGGATTTGAGTAATTTACTACACTCTAGGGTTGTGCCGCGTGTACCGGCACCACTTTTACTACGTAGTGAATTCAATTTACTGTGTTGTAAATGCATCGTGCCTGTATCCTTCAAAACCTTGCACCTTTCAAAGCTTTAACGTCCTTGGACTCTGTGGGTGCCTTTGCACGCTTGTCATAAAACTATATGGTGTTTTGGTGGAAAGTACAAAAAGGGTACTAAAATGCTGAGAATACCCTTAAAAATACAAGGGAGGCTCTTCAACTGGTTGAATCAGCATCGTTCCAGTGAAGCTAATAGTTATGCTGATTTACACTGGCTAAGCAGCTATCCTTGTCCTCGCCGCTGTTAAGTACAAGTGAACAATAAAGATGCACTGAAATGAAAATGGTGCGATTTCTTTGTTATACCAGTGAAATGAAAATGCTACCTTTCAGTGTAGAGGTTTACAACCATGTGTGTGGTTTAGCTTGGTTTGATATACAGCCTTATAAATCACCTTGGAATCCAGCCTCCAGATATTCTAGATGAGCCAAATTAAATGTTAACACAGCGAGTTCTTTTTTTTTACATGATTCCCTTTCACGGTTTGCTGCTGAGGTGTAGAAGTACATTCAGCCGTATGAGAAAAAGATCCATCTCTCAGCATCAACAGATTAAGGGAATAGAGAGAGATAACTTTTGGCAAATCTTAAAGGATTTGAAAATCCCTCTCCTGCTATTTCTAGAAAGCAGTCAATGACAGGCCAGGATTATCTTCATTAAGAGCATAAGAATTGCTGGCCTCCAGATCTGTCTTAGAGCTGAAGAGCGGTATTCCATGGTTGAGCTTCCACATCTCAAATAATACCCTGTAAGAATCAAAAAACTCTTGTGCCATTCATAAAATCACACTCTGGTTGTGTGTAATGGAGCTTGGCATTATAATATTCGGGAAAGAAGAGTAACCTTTTCACTTCTCTTCAGTCTTCACCGAGACTGACATATTTCTGATTAACGAATGCTTTGCGACTGCAAAGTTCCTTAAGTTACAGCTTTGCCTGTATTGATCAAGCCCACTGATTTTACAGAGGGCTTTGGTGGATGCATATTTTCTGACTTCTGAGGCACCTGAGCCCATGTTGTAGATCCCCCCTTATTTTTAAATAACGGGCAATGAGTCTTGGTAGATAGGTTACTTCATCAGAATGGGGGAACGTCCCGGCAGATCAGGCCAGTGACCCAGCTTGTTCAGTGTCTTGCGTCTGTCAATAGTCAGTAGCAACAGCTTTAGAGGATAGCACAGAAAGTTATTCACCATGTGGAATTGTGTGTCCACTAGGGAAAATGTGGAAAATGTCTTTATTCCCCACCCTCATCCCATCCCTAGTCAGAGGTTGGTTTAAACTGTGAACCATGAGGATTTGGATCTCTTACAAGGTTCCTTCTAATGTTTAAATGATTTTCCATTATAACTTTGGATACTCCTTTGACTTTCACTAAGTTCTCAGCCTTGGTGGTATGTTATGGTCATGAGCTCCATAGGCCTCAAGTGTTTCTAATCATCAATTTTGAGTTGGCCATCTTTCCAGTTTATCAGCAATGGAGCTGAGTAAATACAATAGGGAAAAATTAAAGATAGATAGCTAGATCTATATACATATGTGTGTGTGTGTATATATATATATATGTATATGTATGTGTGTGTATGTATATATGTGTATATATATATATGTATATATAAAAACACTTAATTTTGTTAATGCTAATTCCTTCTGGGTTTTGTTTCTTGATGGGGGCAGAGGGAAATCGCCCGTGTGGAGAGCAGACACCACTGGAAGGTCTTGAACATTTGTTACACCTCACGTGGGGACCATGGTGAGGTGTTTGGATCAGGCAGAAGATGTTATTGGCTCTGAACTGTTATTTATACATGATTATAAATCAGTCTTCTCTTCTTCATGTACCAAAACAACCAGCACTCCATCGATCCTCACATATCTCAGCCACGGGAATTATGGAGATCTGGGACCATGCGCATGAAGAGGGTCTAATTAACAGTCTACATTCCAAGAGTTTGCTATTTTCAGTGCATTTTTTATCCTCCTGCCAAGCTGTGCTAATGTTAGCAGCATGCATCAAGTGGAGTTTCAAACTGAGTGTCTTTAAAAAACATTTTTTAAGTCCCTGAACAAAATGTAACCAGTTCCCTAAAGGCCTGTATAAAAAGCTGACAACTGCTGTCAATTTTAAATAGCCTTTTGAGTTTTGCATGTTGTTATTTTTAAAAATGGGTGCTCCAATTTTTTTTCTGCCAAACTGTCCTCAGCAAAAATCTACAATGGGAGTCTTAATGTTGATGCAACAGTCTTTATTCTGTCATAGGTCTTGGCATCCTTCTTCATCATCGTTGGTGTTGTCATCATGATGCCCTAGGTTCATAGAACGTACCAAGGCCCAGTTCAAATGAATGAAAATGGAGGAGCAAAGAAGGGGAGGATTTTGGCTCACTCTTCTCACAAACAGGAGAGTTAGGGAAAGGAATACAATTTGGTACAGAAGTGCCGCAAACTGCTTTATGTAGCTATATAGCTTTACTTTTAAGAGCAATAAATCCGATTCTGAATTCAATGAAGTCAGTAGTGAGTTCAGTGAGACCATGATTTGACCTAATATTAACACTGCTGCAAACTTATATAGTACTGCTCATCTTCACAATCCTGTTTGGAATTTAATTAATCCTAGCAAGTTCACTATGGTTTGGTCTATACCAGTGGTGGTGTTTAAACTCTTCATCCAGCAGGCTGTGGGTAGTGCCCAGGCACTCCAGAGGCCAGACCCAGCCAGTGGACCCAATCCAGCATCCAGGACAGGTACAGGCGGTGGTCCGATCCTGTTCCAGCCATGGGAGAGAAGGGGGTATGGTCTGGCCCCAATCCAGCCCCAAGTGGGAAGACAGTGTTGCCCAAGCCTGCAGGAGGAAGGGGGTGTGACCCAGCCCCAAGTTGTCCAAGTAGAGGTAAGGGAGCATGGCCTGGATCCATGGGGGTGGAGGGGAAAAGGGGACATGGGCTGACCCCAAACCAAATGTGCAAAGGGAAGGTGGCATGGCCCAGCCCCAACCTGTTTCTGGAAGGAGAGGGTCATGGCCCAGTTGAGACCCACCACATGTGGCTTGGGATTTGGCAGCAGGGAGGGGGTATTAGCAACCACTGCTTCCTTGCCACCAAATTTCCTGGCCTGTGAGGAGAGCTGTGGGCTGGATCCAGAGGCTTCACAGGCAAAAGGCTGAGTATCCCTGGTCTATAATCATGTTTTTCTAGTGTAGTTATATTGGTTGGGGAGTGTGGCAGGGCACTGTGTGTGCCTGCCACTTCAAGGGCCTGGCAGCCACCAGGTGCCTGACGCGGGCACCCATTGTGAACTGAGGGCTGCCCATATAAACAGGGCAGTTCAGTTGCAAGAGGCCAGGCAACAACATTGCCTAGCAGGAGGGCTGCTGATATTATCTGGAGGTAAGGAAGAAGCTGTAGGGGATGGGTGGGAGGCTCCTGGTCCCGGGTATGATCTAAAACTGCACCCTGCTGGGGGTGGATGGCCCGGTGGGGCTCTCAGTGGCACAGGAGCCACCAGGAAATACCAGGCCAATTACTACCCCAGTGAAAGGTGGGTTGGGGAGCCTTAACCCCTAGCCCCCACAACTGGGTGGGTTACCCCTTTGTTTGGAGGGCCCATAGGGTGGACCCTTGGAGAGTGAGGAAAGGGCCATAGACTCAAACCTGTCTGAACACCCTCTGGCTGCTCCAGGCTGGGGCCAGGACCAGAAGGGTCGAAGGGCTGGAGGGCCACTGCGAAGAATGCCCAAAAGCTGAGGGCCTGGGGTCCCGACTGGCCTGGAGGTGGGCCAGGGCTAGAGAGCTGATGGTCCCAGTGGGGGGATCACACCCAAAGGAGGATCAGTTCAGGGAGCTACGACGCCTGGTATGATGGCGGAAGAGTCCAGATGGGGTTCAATAGTAGGATTCTGGGCCCAGCGAGGGGCCAGTGATAGTGAGACCAGCGTGATGCCATCTGCAAGGCTTGGGCTGCGGTGTAGGGGAGTAAAGGAGACGCAGATAGCACCTGCTGGCATTGGGGCATGAAATGGGCAGCCTCCTGCTTAATTAACATCTATTAATTAATTATAACAACAAGGTATGGAGGGCAAGAACACAGGTGGTTAGCCCAGGACCAGGTGGGCAGGTCATGGCGAAATCAGCCCCGAGCAGGCCCCCTGTTACAGGGAGATAGGGGTGTTTTTTGGCAAAACAATTAAACTGGTCAAAACCCTAGTGTAGATATATTCTGACTGGTATAAAGGCAATTTGAACTGGTCAAATTATTTCCCTTCCCATATGGAAGCAAAAACACACCCAGACTGAGAGGGAAGGGGCACACACCAATTTACCTAGCATAATTAAAGCAGTACCGATTTCTAGTGCACATAGTTCCCAGGGGGGAGTTAAATAACATTATTCCCACGTTATATTTGGGGAAACTGAGGCCCACAGTGACTTTAAGGCCACATAATGAATCGTTGTTGGAATCGAGGCTTGAACCAAAGCATGTCATACCCCTCCCACCCTATGCTTTTGCCACTAACACGCAAATCGGTGACATTTCTCATGTGAAGGGCAAATAAATAGAAGAGAATTACATGAAGATGAGAGTTTAGAGAGGTGTGGAGAGAAAAGGTTTTGGTAGGTGAACTTTTGTTTAAAGACTCACTGGACACGGTTGCTTTCTTGATGGAATTATACTTCATTACTGATGCTTCACAGCCTCAATTTTCATATTTATTTGTGACTCCTCTTTTAAAAAAAACCCCAACCTAGACGCTTTTTGACGTGAGTGCCATGCTGTGTAAAGAACTATTGATTAGAGTTTCTAATTTCATGCCATTACAGCATGACCATTGGGGAATGAAATGTATTTTATTTTTTCCTCCCATCCCAGTGATGCTAGTAATGCTTGATACACAGTCATCGCACAGGCTTTCATCAGCCTGAGCTTTCCAGACAAAGATCTCTTCTGGCTCAGCCAAAGGTCTTGAACTAGGCCAACATGTTTTTGCTGGAGTAGGGCCACAGTTGTCTGTGTGGTAAGATTTCCCGAAGTCACTGCTAAATTTTAGATGCCTCAATTTTTGGCTGTCCAACTTTTATAACGCCTTTAAATAGGTCTGATTTTTCAGGGCACTTCCTATAAGATACCATTTGCAACTTTCAGAGTATCTTAGGTTGGGGACTGGGGGAGCACCCAATATTACTAGAGTTTTAATGACCAAATTCTGCTGTACAAGAGTACACACTGCCCCCACCACCTGAAGGCCAAGAAGGGATTGATATAAGCCTGGGAAAGGCAGAGGTAGACCTATGAAGCCTTACAGCTTTGTTATAAATAAGCTTTGCTCTCAGAGCACTGGAGTTGGCAAGTTCTTCAGAGCTCAGTAAAATGGGACATGGGGCACAAAGGGCTTTCTCCAGATGAGTGACTGAGCTGAGGTCTTCATTGATCCCTCTTCCCCTGCTTTTTCTTTCTCCCTTTCTCACACACCCCACCCGCAAATCCCTTTGCTTTCTCTAAACTGGCCTGCAACAGTCCCTAAGGGGATTCCTTTCACTGTCACTAAGGCTTTTTCCTCACCGCATTAAAAAAAAGCAGCAGTGTTTTTTACCCCAGGGTTCATAAAGTATTAGCTACCTGGAGCAAAACAGACAAGGAAGACAAGACACTTTAGTTTTGCCATGAGGCAAACCCATGGAAGTAAACCCATATCCCTACATGAGCTTGGCCTCAGCTTGTTTAGCTCATAGCAAGACTGAAGTGCCTTGTCTTTGCTGTTTCTATTTCAGAATAGCTGATGCGTGCTTAAAAACACAGTAGTAAAGTCATGTTCAAAAGAAAGGAGCAGTTACATTCAGGGACATGTTGCAAGAATAAAGCTCCCATGGATTTGGTCAAGGGTGGAGCCTTTCCAAGAGAATTCATCCACTTAACTCGAAGACCCTATGGAAAACTAACAAAAGGGGTGATATGGAAAGGAGTCATGATGCTATAGCATCAGCATCTTGGAAGATACTCTTGGGTCACTGAAGAAATAACTGAAGTAACTGCTATCACTGCCTGAGTGTTGTAGTCTGGATCCTGATCTTAGAAAAATCTGGGAAAATATTTCCTATTCCTAATATGCAACATGGCTCTGTTAGCAACATCACCAAATTGCAAAATGAAAAGGTTATGGCCAAGATCCTTGTTATTGTGCATATATTTTCCCCTCTGCTATATTTACTACTCTTTAGAAACTTGAAACTAAAGTCTGTCTCCGTGACAGTTGTGGTTTCCTGCCTTATCCTTGGGCACCAGATCAATAATAGAGCTTGGCTCAGAGTCCTGAGTTTATCTTTGCTAATGTGAGAGAGTCACAGTCCCTTAAAAATATCCTTGATGGCCCCATGGGCTTTTGAGGGTTTGCTGACATTTATTTCTATTTCTAAAGAGCATTGAAGAATGCACAGTTGAGGGAAAAATATGTAAGGATGACACACACTTGACAAACAGCAAAGGGAAAAGGTAGTTCAGATTTGGGATCCAGTGATCTTGATGGTGTCTGTGTCCCACCTGCCCTTCCAGACATATTGGCTGGCTTTTACTGGAAGTCACTGTGCCTTTTTCAAGATGTGAAATGAACTTCTTCAGGTTTAGCCTTAAGTAAACGATTGTCCTGCTCATAAAACATCTTGAAGTGCAGCACTGTTTACAGACTTTATTTGTCTTGTGCCTTGTGCTCTCTCAGATCAGAGGCTGATTTTATTACCTGACTATAACCAACTTTGCACAATGTCACCCTAGAAATTGGATCACAAATGCCATGTAAATGTTTATTGTAATGAGGAAATACATTACCTGCAGAAAGAAGCATGGCATTACATGGCAATTTAGTAGAAATATATATTTAAAGCAGCTGAGGGGTGATGTCTCCAGCACACACAGCTTTATATTTTCTCTTTATTGCACTTCTTTTTCCTGATAGCAAAATTCAGAGGACAAATCCTTGCCTCTTACTATATCCCTTCTGCACCAGCCTGCTGGCACAAAAATGCTGACACGCTGCCCTATGCAGGTAGCGAAGAATTTCCCAGTGCTCAAGGCAGGCTAAGGGCAAGAGGAAGCCTGAGCTCTGGTGCTCACTGGCCTGGGCAAGCAGTTATGAGCAAGTGTAAATTAGAGCTGTGATTTAGATCACAGAGAGAAAGAGCAAGCGCCCAAAGCGACACCTGCCTTGGTTCCTACCCAGAACGGAGCTTGGTTAGCTTTCAGGATCAGAACCAAGCCACTGATGCTCCAAGGAAGGTGTTATAAACAATGCTTTAAGCTGCTATAAGGGTGCATGGGCTGCCGTGCATGATATCTTGCATACTAATACTTCAGAAGACCCTCTTCCATACAGAGTTGCCCGTGTCGCCAAATGTGTGAAGCGTCCATTGGCCGAGGCTGCATTTTGCAAACACATGCTCCGTTCTAGACACCTTGAAACAGTCAGCGCTGCGTGCTTTCCTCCAGCTGACAATAGGAGTAATTGCTGAGCACAGGATCAGACTGTCTCAAATGTTTCATAGATGCTCTGTTTTCTTGGTCCATATTTATTTTCCGCAAAGTGAACAGACAAAGATGCCCTTGGTCTGTGACCAAATAAAAAAGCACGGTTTTTCTTGGCTTATCAGTACACAGTAAGGTCTCTGAAAAAAAAGCTAGAGGACTGAAACCTCCAGCTTGAAAATGTTGCTTTTCTTATATTTTCATCCTCCAGTTGCTCTGAATCTCTCCTGGCATTTTACTGAAAATCTAAAATAAAAAGGTGGCTAAGTAAATGAAACCTTTCTTCCAGGAGATGCTACAAAGTTTCTGTTCTTATTATTCTTTGGCTTATCTTGGAACCTAAAGATTAGGGCCTTGTTTTGCTAGGTGTTTGTAACAGGGCAGCCTGTCCCTTTTTGAGAGGGCCCAGCTGCAGGGTGTTCGGATAAGCAGGGAGTGTCCCACTCAAAAAGCTTTAAAAAGCTCCCTGAAGAGAAAGCAGGGGAGCAGAATAGCTTGCTACACCAAGAAGCCAGACTGCTGTGCTGGGACCAGAGCCAAGGGACTCTCCTCCTGGTGCCCGGGACACAGCACAAGAGCTCGGTTTTGTTAGCTTGCTTGCTTGCTTATTGCTCCAAGACCGGCTGAGGGGCTTCTCAGGGAGTAAAACCCATCCGTAGACTCCAGCAGGCTAGGCAACCCGTTTACATGCTATCCGTACACGGTGCCAGAGAAGGTGAATCACTTCCCCACAAGCACTCCTAGCTGAAGTCAACAAGGAAGAGGAATGGAAGTGTTGGGCAAACGGACCCAAAGAGGTAAAGTGTCGTGCAGCACGCGAGTGGCAGCACTAGGAGTAAAATGCAAGTCTTCTGAATCGTAGGCTAATATCTGCTCCATTAGACCACGCTGTTTTAATTTTCTGTTTTGTAATGCCTGGTCTCAAGGAAATTGGACCTGCAGCTATGGCCTCCAACCAGGGAAAACTCTCACTGAAGCCTGTAGGAGTTTTGCCTGATCGAGGTGTTCAGAGATTGGCCCGGCATTTGTGTGATTAAATCAGCCTGGCATTTCTGCTGGCAATCTGCAGCCGTCATGCGTGACTGATACGGATGTTTCCTCTTGTCAATTACTCGTTGTTCTGAGTCAACGACATCTCTATTAACTGTGGGATACAAAAGACCGTGATCGGTTCAGCCTGGCCATTTTGCTCCTTGGTTTGTATCTTGTTCTCCGTCATGTTTTAACATACAGGATTTCTTCATGTCAGACTGGTCGAAGATAACGCAGGTTGTCTGCTAACTATTATGTTTGCCCATTAACAGGCTTGTTCAGCCTCTCTGCATTTTCCTGTGGGGCACGATTCGGTGCAATACGATGGAAAGCAATAGCCACTGTAACATAATGTGACACCGGAAACCTCAAAGGAGATGCCTGCATATGTTGACTGTACTGTTGATACACATCATTTGCACCTGCTGTGAATTGAGAAAGAAAAGGTGCGATCTGCCGCTTTGGTGGATTTCTTTCAGTGTAATTGTTTCGGTAGGAAGGCAGAAACTCAAAGTGCAGTCTATTGTGTATTAGTGAATTGTGATTTCTCAGACTTCAAGACAGGAGGGAGCAGCTCTTATGACCCTTAGAAGAAATGGACTGGGCTAGGCAGGGCAAGGGGGAATGGAAACCATTGATCTGCCAGGGATCATGAACATAAATGAGCTAATAGCCGGATTTTTTAACACTGTGTTTGCGCTAAACAAATCGATTCCTTCAGGTAGAAGTAATAAGTGATATGGAAAAATGTTCTAATATGCACCAATTGAATCCGATTGGGCTGAATTTCTGTAGTTGAATCCTATTGGGCTAACTGCACCTTGTCATGTATCAACAGCTGCACCACAAGCAGGTCCAGGGAGGTGATCCTCCCCCTCTATGCGGCGCTGGTCAGGCCGCAGCTGGAGTACTGCGTCCCGTTCTGGGCACCCCACTTCAGGAGGGACGTGGACAACATGAAGAGGGTCCAGAGGAGGCCACCCGCATGATCGGGGGCAGCAGGGCAGACCCTACGAGGAGAGGCTACGGGACCTGAACCTGTTCAGCCTCCACAAGAGAAGGCTGAGGGGGATCTAGTGGCCATCTATAAACTGACCGGGGGGACCAAAGGGGAATGGGTGAGACCCTGTTCACCCGAGCACCTCCCGGCATAAGAAGGAATAATGGCCACAAGTTAATAGGGAGTAGGTTCAGGCTAGATATCAGGAGGAGCTACTTCACGGTCAGGGCGGCTAGGGTCTGGAACCGACTTCCAAGAAAAGTGGTGCTGGCTCCTACCCTGGGGGTCTTTAAAAGGAGGCTTGATAATTACCTAGCTGGGGTCATATGAGCTTAAACTTACCAGGGGTCATATGAGCCCAGTGTTCACTCCTGCCCAGGGCAGGGGGTTGGACTTGATGATCTGCTCAGGTCCCTTTCGACCTTACATCTATGAACCTATGAATTCCTCCCTTGTTAAAGCAGGTTATCAGTATTATTATGTATTTATACCTAGAAGACGCCCGGACCAGCCATGAAACAGGATCCAAATGCACTAGGTGCTATACAAACACAGAGCAGGTAGTTGGGCCTTGTCCCAAAGGGATTTCAGTCCTAGTAGATGCAACTCCACTCACACAAGCTGCACCCACTTAAATCAGCCCTCAGTTAAATTCTACAAGTGCCATTAACTACAATGATGCCCTTAAGCAAGAGACAGCATTTGATACTTTATCACTGGGATTTTTTGCGGTGACTTTTTATCCCCACCTGGAGTGAATAAACTATTACAAGTTTCATCCAATTATGTTAAGTGCAGTTGGACATACTGTGCTTAACACAATCTCTTTTCAGTAGGAGAGAGGAGCACTTCTTTATCAGCACTAGGCTACATCATTCATTAAGACATCGTTTGCCTCTCGCCAGTGGAGCAGAAGCAGCAAATCTATAGGATGTCATAATAAGGTGTGATAATGGAAGATAGGCAGAAAAGGATTAACAAAGGGGTCTTCTCCACATTATACTTTCCTCTCACTACTTCTCTCAGTCCCTGCCTTTCATGATCTCCTAGGGGTACATTTTAAAGATGTACGTGGAAGTTAGGGACACAAATCCAATTAACTGCAAACGTGGCTTGTGCCTAGAATTGCCATGCACCAATTTTTTTTTTAAATGTCCATATGAGCTCTGCAGACAATAGCAAAGGAAAATGTTAGGGATATGATGCCATAAATAACAGCATGACTGTCCACATTCCATTCTCTGTCTGGCACAGAAAAGTCTCTGCTCAGCTGGAAAACAACTCACTGAAAGCCTTTGCCCTTGTGGTCCAGTTCACCATAGGTTAATAGGAAAGTAAGGCTGGAAGGGAACTCATGAGGCTGTATAATCCAACCCCCTGCTCTAGATCATCCCTGACTAAACTATCCCAGCTTAGTGCCCATCTTATCTTGGTTCTGTTTCTGGCACATGCAACTATGGGAGTAAGGACTTGTTTGTGTCCCCTGCTTACCTGGTCCTTGGTGCTAGGCCTGCAGGGGTTAGAAGTTATATATGCACATAAGCATTCCCAATGAGCCTTTTCCCACTCCCTCCTTTTCACAAGAAAAGTGCAGTCAGAGATGTATTGAGTAGTTGGCACTGGCATGGGCAAGGGGAAGCAAGGGAGGAAGTGTGACTCCGGGATGTCCTGCAGCTACTCCTGATGTTACTCCTGGTGCAGAGCAAGGCCTTGAGTCATGATCTAGGTTCCTGACATCAGCAGGATTTGTCCCACAGTAAAATATTACTAACTGTAAAGATTTTGTCGTGCCTTAAACATGGTACATGCAAGGAAAGCCATTTGAGTAGGAATGTGTGTGTGTGTGTGTGAACTGATATATACTCTTAAATCAACAAAATTTAGATGCCCTTATACCAATATTAAGATGCCTCACACTAACATAACTTATTATGCCAGATCCAGTCCTTGGCACTGTGTCATCTAGCGCACAGGAATTTGGGGGTAGGGCAGTGTGGGCAGCTGTGCTGGTATAAGCACCATTATATCCACCTAAAAGAGGAAGGGATTGTACCGGTTGAACACTCACCTAGTTCTAAAGGGACAACATTTATGTGTAGACAAGATCATACATAGGTCATAGATCCATAGTCCATTGAATTATTGGGAGGGCTTCATCTACATTAGAAACAACTCAGCTAAGTAACATGAACTGTACATTACCAGCAAACCTTCCTAAATTCTATGCAAATTGTGCTGACAAAAATATGGCTTTATGTTTTTTTTATCAGAAATGTGTTTTTAAAAGTTATCAAGCAAATCAGAAGTTACATTGCTTTCTTTTTTTGTTTGCAAGTATAATTGCACCTACATTCAGGGCTTTGCCAGTATAACACGCCATAAAAATTCAGCCCCCTAAGTGACACGACTATAATGGCATAAGTTCCTAGCATAAATCTGGCCAGAGGCTCTCAAGTACTTTAGTGGGTTTGGGATAAAACCTACAATGCTAAAAGACAGCCTCCTGTCTGCAGGCTTAGAAGAGGATTGAACCAATTGTGCTCTTTCGATTTTGAAAACCAGACCCAAGTTTGACAGCGCAAAGACTGCAGTAAGAGGACTTTTCTTTCCAGGTCTCTATTGCTGTCAGTCTGTGCATAACTGAGCCATACAGGCAAGAACAAAGTAGGGCAGGCAGGCTGGTCTCTCCAACCCGCTGGGATCCTGCCAGTTTGGCAGGAGTGTGGACTAGTGCGAAGCACTGCACATTCTGTGTGCTAATAGGCAAAAGCATGTGTGGTAATTTGCTTGAACATATGCAGTAATAATGTTAATTTATGTCTTTTGCAAATTATTACCAATGCAGAGTTTTTTTTCCCCTGCCTGGGCATGCTGAAGACATAAATTCGTACAGAAAGTTTGATGCATTCCTCATGCCGCGTTCACCCTGCCTGATTTCTTCCTCTCAGCTTACTCAGGAGTAATAGAATATCAGTAAATCTAGACAGACGAAGTATCCTTCAATAGAGAGCCTTCAGTGATGAGATTTGTCTATTGCTGTTCTCTGCAGAAGCATCACATGCATTTGGTTATGTGGAGCAGGATACGTAGCCCATGTTCGGTGGTGCTGTTGTAGTCTGTATAGAGCGAGAGGAGGATCATATGGGTCAAAGTCCCATCTGATGTAAATAGGTGCAGCACTGTTGAAATGAATGTGGCTACAACCCTTTAAGCCAGCTGAGGATCTGACTTTGTGGCTTTACTGCATCAGTTCAGGAAATATAAGCAGCATGTGCTTAACATCAGTTCATTTCAATGGGGCTTAAGGACTTAAATCAGGTAATGAGCTAGGTACCTACCAAAGTAAATAACCTTCCAGAAAAACATCTGAACCCAGGCAAAGCACCACAAGAAAGCAATTCAGCTGAAACAATGTCGGAAAAGAAAATTCCTCTCCAAAATGACACTTTTCCCCTTCCTCTCCATTGTTGCATTCCTGGCTGCTGGCCTCCAGCCCAGAGGTGGCTACATTTCTCCAGTTAAAATGTGTGTAATGAAGGCTTGAGAGGTTTGAGAAGGTGTAATGAAGGCTTGTAGGCCAATCTGGAGACATGCGAGGACTGTGAAAGAATGGAGATCCAACCCTATTCTTTGCTGGTATAAATCAAAGACCTTTTGCCAGTGGCACAGATTATTGCCACTTGTGCTGGCTGCGGATCATAGCTCCCAGAAGACTCTCCCATCTTTACTGCACCTGGGAGGTTGTAAAATCTGCCCCTGTAAGTACATTAGAGACCTCTATTATTATATCGGGGAAGAAAAGCACATTCTGCTCCCTGGGCCTATAGAACGAATGAGAATTAAATGCTAAATCATACCGACAAAATTCCATATCTGAGCCTTTCATTAGGCTGAAGAGTTCCTCCATGGCTTGTACTGCACTGTACAATGTAATATTGGAAGTCATTATTATTGCAAAGAACCATTAATTCAATAAGGTTTCTATCTTACATGAATAACATCCATACAATATTAATGCATTTCCCCCATCATATTCATTGCAGAACACAAAAGCTGCTAATAGAATGCAAAAAGTCTTAAGGCAAGGATGCTGTTAATGCGATAGTCACTGTTACCCATGCATTGCTAAAACTGAATTGAAGTTCTGGAAATTATGATTGCAAAGCACATTTTTTGGATGCCATTTATAAAAAGAAAAAGAAAGCAAGCTAAAAGTTAAAACTTCAAATAGAACTAGGAAAGCTGCCTGGTATTACACGATAACATAGCACTTTATTATCCCCCTTCAATTGTTTGACGTTTATGCCTCTGTTTAGCAATGCTGTTCGCTATCATTCTCCAATTAGCAGAGATTTTTTTTTCAGGTTATTTTTTGAGAAATTCTCATTTAATTAGCGATTCAAGTACGTCTCAGATGACAGTTTTAAAAATAGCCTCACACTGTCCAAACAGCCAAATGGTCTGCCTGAGATATTTGCAGAATTACAAACCTTCGCTTGTCTGCTAATTATCCCACAGCTCAGATGACTTGGATGTGTATACCTGACAATCAGAGGTTATTCACTGGAAGCCTTCATTACACACAATGTGGAAAAAAAACCCCAACAAATGTCACTTATTTAAAACCTTCTCATGGGCTTGTCTCTGAATAAAGGATGAGATTTATCAGACAGTTTCCAGACTGCACAATAGATTGGGAGTTTAAAATAATGGATGACAACTAATAGAAAACAGGTGTGACTATAAGATGTAAACCAAGCATTCCAGAGTCACAAGGCAATCCTGGAAGATGTATGTTTATAATACCATAGTGAAAGCAGAATAAATAAATAAATAAAAGAAACAATAAGATTTCATTGAATGGGCCCTCCTGTTATCCAGCTGGGGACCATTATGGCATTTAGCAATACAATCAGAGCTAATGCACAAATAAGCTTAAAATGCACGGGGGTGCATAGGCTGTGTATAGGAATCACGTCATCCAGAATGAACTGCAGCCACATCTGGGATAGAACGTGACAGCTCCACACAGGGTTTCTATTATTCCACTGTTGCTCTACAGTGATAAATTATACTCGGGCATATTGCTTCTTCTCTTAAACTGGGTTGGATAAATTAGCAGCTGGAACTCATTGATACAAGATATCCTGAAGCCAAAACTTTGGACATCTTGCAAGCCCCGGACATCTTGCAAGCACAATGCAAGTGGCCGTATAAGCATACGGCTATAAGAGCAAAAGCCCAATATTTGGAAGGAAAGGATGCTCCTCTTTCTTTAGGTACAAGCTGACTCGTGCCCTGAAGAGTTTAGAAGATGCTTTTCCAAAGGATTTGTTTTGCCCTAATCCCTTATTTCACTTTTAACTCCTCCTCCTTCAAAGCAGATGGTATTGGCCACTGTTTAGAAATGGGATACTGGAATTGATAGACTGCTGGGCTGCAGTGGTAGGACATTCAGTCCTCGGTTACAATTTCCCCACGCTGTGCAGAGGGTTGGCAGGGAGTGAGGCTGGTCGCAATTTGGCCTGAATTGCTCCCTGAAACGTTGAGTCCGCAAACATCGCCTAACAGCCTTTGCGGCTTGTAACAGGATAAAACGTGTTCTTGTAAGCTTGGGAAGATGGACAAGAAGCCCTTATTAGCTGACTGCACCTAGATATTAAAGGAGAATAGAAAAATAGTCTGTTACTGCCAGATAAATAGAGAACGCACCTCAGAGAGTCGCTTTGGATCTCCAGCTACAGTAATATATTGTTATGAATCTCTATCAGTGCACTTGTAGTGCAGCTAGAGATTATGTCTGACATTGCCTTCGGTGACCTTTTCAATATAGTCCAAGTGCTGTGGAGCTGGTGTTTCAAGAGGAATTCAAATCGAATTTACTCAGGCAGAAAGGCTTTGGCTGTGGATAGGGCTATCACTCTCTTCACATTTCTCCTTGTCATTCTCATGTAAATTTGTAATTCTTTATTAGCATGGCTATTCTTCCTCTGCCTAGCAGGACGTCTCTGTTTAAACAGCACTAACAGCCACCTTGCTTAATGAAGAGGCCAGTGTCCCCTATAAATCACAGAGCAGCAGCTAGCCTCTTCAGGGCAAGGGAGGACCATGGCCTCTGTGCACAGGGCAGCACTAAGAGGAGCTGCAGGAGGCTGAGGAGGTGGGCATTAACATTGGTTTGACGAAACGTTTCACCTGCCGCTTTCTCCTAAACAAATAGCCCCAGGCAGACATCCAACGCTGTCTGAAATGAGAAACAAGTAACAGTACCTCACAGTGAGGTAGTGGGAAACCTATGTCCCAGCAACATGGAAGAAGGATGGACCAGTTGTCCAGCCGCAGGTCTGGAAGTGAAAGAGCCTGGGGCCAGATTTACCCTGATTTATACAATACACAACCTGCCCCCCTTTTCTGGCGTTCCTGCAGGTAATGACAACTTGAACTGACACCACAGGATCGCTAGAAGCCCTGTCAATGGATGCTGCTCATGGGATGTGATGAATCGGTGCCTTCCCAAGTCACATCCGGTCTCCCACCAGTCTGACGTGATTGTAAGAACCCCTCATTCAGTTGAGTTTCTAACCCCACAGAGTTTTGCCCAGGTTGTCTGCCTGGGCTTGAATTTATTCTGGCTAATGACCTTTGAGTTTTTTCCCAACTCTGCTACAATCCCCCTTGGGCGAATCACCAAATCTCTGCGTGCCAGAGTCTTCTCGCCCGTGTAGTGGAGAAGACAGTATCTGCTTCACAGCAATGGCTGCATTTGGGGATTACTTTTAAGTGTACTCTTTTTCCCATAGCTTCATGATAGATGATAGCCCCTCTGGTCAAGAGGGCAGGCACAAGCATTGAGCCTGCAGGAGCAAGGCCATTCTGTGATGGCAGAAATGCTAGGACAGCAGGAGGCCATCAGCACTCAACCCTCAGTTCAGCTGTCTGAGTTTTCTGCTCTTTCGTGTGTGTGTGTGCGTGCGTGCATGCATGTGCGTGTGTGTGTGTGTGTGTGTGTGCATGCACACAAGCATGCATGTCTATAACTGTTTTTTCATGTAATCTGTCTGGCATGTTATGATTATTTCATACATGTTGGCATGAAGGGTGCTTTAGAAATGTAATTTATTTGATTAATTTGGTGTCTCTATTTTCACTGTTTCGCTCGCTCCAATTTATGACAAAATTGAACAAAGTGGGTAACAAAATATAGCCCTGTCAGGCTCCTGTCTTTGCGGATATAAAGAAAAATGTGAAACTGTCAGGCGCACAAATGTGCCAAACCCCAAGGAAAATTATTACATTCTGCTTGACATTTACTTTAATTTTACAAAATTCTGTAATACCATTATAAATAATAATAATAAAAAGCAGCATGGAAATATTGTTAAGTGTATTTATTTTCATTTGCTAGCTTTATGATTTATGGGTTTGTTTTATTTTTTTTTTCCCTTCGCTCCAAACCAGGCGAGAAATGTAGCACCTTGGAACAAGCATGCTCCTGCCAGTGAGGAAACTGTGTGATGGGCAATAAGAAACGGAAGTTGTGTCATGCCGGGAGAAAAGTGCCTTGTCGTTATTAATGAGTGAGAGAATTGTAATGAACATTTTTGCTTTTAAATCCTTCTGGGGTTGGATTCTCTGCCTCAATCTCTATAAATCAGGAGCATCTCCAAGGGCACACATTGCCAGACCCTCAGCTGGGATCAGTTTGCCTTGCCTCAATTAAATTCATTGACACGGGCCAAGGGGGTATATAGTGGGATAAGCAAGGGGCAGTATTTATCCGTGTTGTGCTGGAAGGAGCCTGTAGAAGTAACAGCAACACGTCGTCTTCTCTGCCCTCCATGTACTAGGATCCTAGAAAGAAAGCTTCTGACTTCCCAGGTCAGACCTGTTTATCAGGGGCAAGAGAGGTAGTTGGCCATGTTAACTGGAAGTCAGGCAGAAGACCGGGTAGAGTCGCACCTTATAGACTAACTGAATAAGAGCTGCCAAATAAGCATATTATCTCCAATTTATTCTATAAAGTGTAACCTGGGGCGGGCAAAATAGTGGATCTGGCCAGTGGCCAGACTCCATTTCCCAACAGCCCCTACATGCATGGCTGGGGCCAGTTTCCATGGAGACCCCAGCAGCAACCCACCATGATAGTGCCCAGCCGGGGTTTCCATGGAGACCAGCCCCAGCAGTGCTAGCAGGGCATGTCGCAGGGTGGGGAGCTGCTCTGGGATCTTGTAGCAGCGACACTGGTCCAGAGCAGTGCAGAACCACGATCTGCTGCCTGAACAGCCCTGCCCGGAGCGTGCAGGCAGCAGATCACGGCTCCGTACCATCCTGCCACCGCTGCAAGAAACCAGGGCAGAGCCACAACCCGCGGCCCGAACAGCCCTGCCCGGAGCGTGCAGGCTGCAGATCGTGGCTCTGCCCTGGCTCCGGGCCACACTGTCACCCCTGCAAAATGCCAGCCTGGCCCTGGAGCAGCTCCCCACCCTGCCGGCGCTGGTCTACACAGAAGCCCCAGCCCTGCCCTGCTCATTCCTTCCCTCTCTGCCTTGCCTTGCTCTTGTACAGGCACCTCTAGGGAGCTGGGCCTATGCTCTGCTCCCAATTCAGACCAAAGATCCAGTGGGGCTGAAGCTTTAAACCAAAGTGCAGTTGCAGCTGTGTAGGCACATCTGACCTAGCATTAATCTCGCCGACTCAGGTATCTGTTGAACTGAAGACGGAGCAGCTTCAGCACAGTCTAGCCTCCTACATAAAAACTCAAGAGATTCTGGTGGGTTTGCAAGGTCCACACTGAAGCCTCTGCCGCCCTGTCTTCACTGTGGCTGTCACCAGCCTAGCTAGATTAAAGCTATAACTAGCAGAGCAACTTGTGCTACTATTGCACCTCCCAGCTGTCTTAAAGACACACTCTGGCACAGCTAAACAGAGCTTGATGCGCCTTAAATTCCCTTTCTGTCCTGCATGGCTGAGTAAGGCAAAGGCAATGGCAGGTCACAACATCCAGTGGAGTTTCCAATCCTCCCCAAGGAAATCTATGGGTGGGGAGAGTCAGGGGCTTTCTATCAGTCTTCTGTTGCAGGTAGGCACAAGACAGGAGTAACCAAAAGCAACAGGCTTTATTCTCCATGATGGGGGATGGCAGTAGACTGGGTGTTTCATGACCGTCCCAGAGGTGTGCATTTGTGCCTCCCTCTCCCTTTACAGTGAAGGCCACTTCCAGTCAACCCAGCTGTAAGTGGGCGGGACCTGGTCATTTGAGCCACAGGATCCAAGCCAAGATGGGACACTGGCCACATCAGTCTCTTGCATGGCCTTGGCTACAGAATCTGGCCTGCCTTAGCCTTAGCCATTCCAACTCAGTGGGCCACTGGCCTCAGGTACACCTTGTCTGCTTCTCCTTTCCCTGGTAACCAACACCACTACCAACCCTGAGTGCAGAAAAACATAAAGGGGATGGCATCACGTGGCACTCCCTATATGGGGCGACAGGGCACTCCTGGCCAGAGGCAAGCTTCTGCGTGTAGGAAATTTGTTCGATGAGCCTGAGGGTCTAACCCTGCTTGCCCTACTCATACGTATACTGCCACCGAGCTCTTCATGTAAAGTGAACAGGGCTTAGCTCTGTGCAGAGCAGACATCTGATCCTTAAGGCATCTATTTAGAAATCCCCAAGAAGAAATGCTTTCTAATCTTTATCCTTTAAAATCAATCATATTGAGAAGCTTTGGGGCTGGGATTTTTCAAAAGCCAGTGGCACTTGTTATCCTAAGATGTTTAGGTGCTCTTGAAAATCCTATTCTTGCCTGCTGCTTCCCAAGGCCATTACAGTGAAGACACATACCTAGGGGAGTGGAGGGAAGGAAACCACTCCTGGCATCAAGGTGACTTTTCCTCTGACAGATGAAGACAAAGAAAGGCGTATGAAAATAATTGATGAGATGTAGCAAGAAGCGCTGACATCATTTACATACTGTACTGACAGCATGCACCATTCACAAGCCCTTTCCACTATAAATAATGCTTTATAGTGACATAAAAAAGCCCAATCCATCTTGGAAGTTAAAAAGGCACAATCCAAGTGGACAGACTGCTCTTGGACTCCCTGGGAAAATGTTTATATGTGACAGTCTACCATGCCTCAGATGAAGAAATATAACCCCCGCTAAGGAGGCAGATGTTCCAGCAGCAGTCCGGTAACTGAGCACCCAGACATGCGTGGCCTCCCTCAGTCCCCTCAATCAGTCTGCAGACTTGATTGCTTGAACACTGGGCCTAATCCAGAGGCCTTGTGAAGTCAGCAGACAGAGAGATGTCGGTGAGCTGTGGCTCTCTCCCACAAGTCGGAGATGTTTGGTACCCACAAAATGGATGCAGTCTCTTCCTACTCCCCAACCACCACATTGTCTGAGCCATCTAAGGCTCATTTACAGCCAAGATCATAGAGCAAGACTCCGGAAGAGCAAGGAATTGAACTCTAATTCAAGTCCCAGGCTACCCCTATAGGCATAACACAGAGAAAAGCAAGGGGCAAGAAGTCTGCCTCTTGTTGATGCATAAAGCCTCTCTAGAAGAAACCGACTTCCCCTTGGTTTCTGTTAGGGGAGATTTGTTTTAACTTTGTTTTCTAGTAGGAGATTTGTTTTAACTTGAATCTTGTTTCAAAAGGTGTGAGAGTTGGTCCACATCAGCCCTGAGGGCTGGAAGCCCTTGTGATATGAACCCTGCAGATTCCTCCGTGCTCCATGCAGCCCCAGTTGCAACCGGAGGTGCTTTCCCGAGGTCGCTCATTGCAAAGAAGCCAGGTTTCAAACAAAATTTCCACGCGAAAATGTAATCAAATGTTCAGTCAGGCTCAATAAAAGCAGCCTTGGAGGAAAAAACCCAAGCAGCCTTGTTTTGTAGGTGTACTTTCCTTCGGGCTTTTTGTTAGCTGTTCTGTGGTTAACCTTTAATCAGGAGATGTGATTAGGAATAATAGCATTCCCAGATGCTCCAGCAAGGGAAGGCAGAAGGACCAGTTAGGAATTTAACTCTCTGTGTGCTGCAGGAGAGTCAAGCTGCTCCACCCTGTCACACGCTGAACTTGAGCTGTAAGATGCTGCCTTTCCGTATTTCACTCTTCCCTATAATTCCCTGTCAAGATAAGCATTTAACTTGAGGCCCTTGAGTCAGTACCAGGAGAAATTGCCCCATTTGGGAGACAAACGGGCAAACTATTTGCAAAGTTCAGGTGACTTCTTGGCTTTATTTTGCCTTTTTTCCACATTCTGTCTGTGTCCCTTGGTTTCAGGTGGGACAGAAAGAGCACTGTCAAAACGGTTAGCAAACTCACAGCCACCTGTGACCTTCTCACTGATCTTAGGCTGCACAAGATGGGGACAGGGCTCTGATCCTTTAGCCCCCAAGGCACTTATCATTTTAGTTGAAGTGCTATCACACCACTGGAGCCTGGTACAGGAGCCTTACCTCGGGGAAGACTTGCTCCTCTACTTCATGAAGCTCATAAAAGTTCATGCAATAGCAGCATGTGGGTCATTGCAGCTTGATGTCAAGGACATGTTATCTGTGGGGCCTAGCCTGTATCCCTCCATGAGGCAACTCAGAGGAGTGGGTCTTCAAGTCCCTAAATGGCCTCTTTTTAACCTCTCTCCTATTAAAATTCCCTTCCCCTTAAAGTTATTTTCTGCTAGCAAATAGATGCCTTTTCATGACCCTCCTTCTTTATAAGGCCTTTCTGGGAAGCAAAATATGCTGACTGTAGAGGAAAAGGCGTTATAATGGGCAACTAGCAAGAGAAGAAGATGGATTACTGAGTCATGAATCAATCGAGTGGCTGTGATGGCATCATAAATCAGAAGAGCTGGGCGTTAAAAGAAACCCGCCGATTGATTTATAACTTGGCACAATCCATTTATCCCCTGCCAAGATTTTGAGAAAGAGAAACATTTTTGTAAGTGTAATTTAACATTTTTCCCCCCAATATCCTAGACCTTGTTATAGGGTTTTGTTTTTCCCTCCGCTGATAAAATGGAGTTCAAAAAATGAAGTGGCATCCTCCAATTTTATTTTATTGAGAGTGCTAATTTTTTCCCCCTCTATATCTGGTGTCATAGTTTTTTAGAGGTTTGACTTCTTTCTGGTCTTTTTTTTTTTTTTAATTATCATGAGGACTTTGATGAATTTTCAGAACCGTGCCTCTAAATAGCCCGTCCTAATCCAGCTCACGTTGGTCACAGCTGAAAAATGTTATCGTGCAATGGTCCCCTCAGTGGCGTAGGTGAAATGATTTCTGGTATCAACCAACAGCTGGTTGCATGCTTCACTGCGGCCCACCATCCTGATTAGCACTATATGAAGGTGCTCACTCTTAGCAGAGAGACCAGGGAGTTTAAAGGGTTTAGAGAGTATGCTGTCCTTTCAACTCGGAGAGTTATGGGACTTCGTGGGATTCACTCAGCTTCCCCTGTTGGGACCTTTATGTGGATGACAGGTAACTTTAATCTCTCGAGTTGTATCTCTCACAGCAGTGCCTAGCACGGTCAATTTTGATCTAGGGTTCTTCATCTAAAAAGGCTGAGAGCCACTGGCCTAGAGGAGTCCACTAGGATACTAAGTTTTTTCTGTGCCTACACATGCATATAGTAAAGGTTATTGATTCAGAATGATATTTAAGCAACTGCATATTCTCCACGAAGCTGAAGTTTATATTCAAACTTGGTTTTTAATACATCGGAGGGTTTTTTCCTAAAAAATATTATTAAAATAAAGAATTGCTTAATTCTACCAGGTGCTCAGTACTAGACAGACCCAACAAAATGCAGGCCATGCTGTCTGCTAAGTATGAAGACCCATGCGAAACTGAAAAATGGTGTGTCCATGGTCTCTGTATGAGGAGAGAGTGGGCCAGGGAGGTGCCTTGAAGGAAATGCTACAGCGTCAAACTGTATTCTTTACGGGGTGCAGCTGAAGCGAGAGGTGCCCTGGTAGCCTGGCTACGGTTAGTGCCATAGGGTCAGCTTGGATGGGGTTTCTTCCTGCAGTTCCTATAATATGCATGAGTGTATGTATGTGTGAAGGCAGGGCTGTTCAACCTTTCCTACAGGGGAAAAATAGTGGGCCCAAGAGGAAATCCTTGCAAACTTGCTGTTACAGGATATGATGAGGCAAGGGAATGGATAGACTAGGCTCCAGAACTGGAAGCTTGGGTAGGGTCTGGGGTGAGACAACCAGCAGCTTGCTAATGGGTGCTTTCATTCTGCCTTTTAGCTCTTCAGGTTTATCCCCCAGTGTAACCTTCAGCTCGAGCATGGCTGCAGCGCAGGGCAGACAGCGTTTGGGCTCCCAGTGATTTACCCTGGCAGAAGGCCCAAGAATCAAAAGGTCCTTGTACCTTCCTTCCATTCTGGGTGACGAGAAGCACCCAGCAAGGAGACGACTCTGATTCACAAAGAGGGCCGAGTAAGTACCTTGTCTGAGCATGTGCCAGCAGCTGTTCCACTGACAAGGCCCATGGCAAATCCCTCCCCACTTATGTAGGAAGAAAGGCCTCAGCGGTTCTGGCAGCTGCAAAATACCCCTGCTTGTGCCAGCATCAGCAAAGCTGACCCAGAGCACAGAGCTACCGAGCCAGCCAAATCCATCTGAAATGTTCCAGGGAGCTGGCAAGAGTCATTAGTCACAACTCGCCCCGCTTGTCTATGTGCCTATCAATCCACTGCTCTCCTCTCCTCTTGTTTCGAGTATACCTTTCTTCAAAGCAGTTACCCAGCTCTCCTTAGGTCACCATTCACATTCATACATGGCATGTGTTTTTCATTCTCACCTCTAGCTAATATGGGGTCTTGGGCCATGTGCCTCTGAGCTCACCCCCGCTCCCCGGAAAACCAATATTTCATTCCTCCCTCTCCAGTAAAGGTCCGTTCCCTTTCAGTGATGTTATTTTGGCCACGCTGCTCGTAATTACCTGAGGTGGTCTGCATTTTGAGAAGCTGGCGACAGGACTGAACAGGCTCTAACCCAACGAGCAGCTTTGCATACCTCCCTCCCCGCTCGGCTGTGTGAAAGCATTGATGCTGCTTGCCTTGCACAGCAGCAAAGATACGTGATCATAAGGAGTCAGTTTGCCATTGTAAATGTTTGGCAGCCTCAGACTTCGCGCACTCAGATTTCGTTTTAAAGACCCCTCCTGCCTCTCTTGCTAACTGAAAGGGGAGCTTTCGCTACAGCGAGGATCCTAAATGGGTCAGAGCAGCAGGCAGGCTCCAAAACAAACATAATTAACGCCAAACCACTGAACCATATAGTGTGAGCTGACAGTGCCTCTTTTGCCTGCTGACTCTGACCACACAGACTCAGTCTTCTTAAAGAAACAACATGAGTCGACTAGTGCGTGCCAGCAATCACTGAACTAGTTGCATATGAAAGGCTTGGGTGGGGGAGGAAACCTGCACAAAGGAGCAAAGTCTGAGTTCTTGAGTCCTATTGGGAGCTCTGCATGAAGAAGGGCTGGTTAAAAATGCAGCAGTTTAGGACTTAATGCTTGGTTTAGAGAATAAAAGCAAACATCAGCCTTTTGCCCCCTGACTACACCACTTTCTTCCATTCCACGCGGCTCAGTAATCCCGAGCACAGGCTTTGACCCCTTGTGATGAGGGAATAACAGGACCACACCGCATCCTCTCTTTATGCTTCTGCACAACTTCATGGTAAATAGTTCCCTTTTGGCAGCTCCTGGAGGAAAGTGCCTATGAATCGTGCCATTGTTCTGCAGCCCAAGCTGCAATTACAGTGATGTGTTAGAAAGTGCGGGCCTAAGACGACCCAGCAACATATATATATTCTCCTCCACTTACAACTGGTGCCTATGGTCCATTTAGCTCCATATACACAAAGTAATAGCGTTCATAGGCAAACTCCCGGGAGCCTCCCAGTATACAGAGAGGAACTGTGTTGCCTAGCTACCGGTGGTACACTAGAACGCAAAGATGAATCAAATCAATACGGCTCCAGATATTAAAGCCTTCAGAAATAAAATCCAAGCCATGTCCACAATCCCTACTGCTTCCTCTTCACCTTCTAACAATCATGGTGGCATGTTTTGTTTGCTCCTCTCACCCGGCGCAGAGAGGTTTATCTGTTTCCTGTGAACGCAGCGATGGAGCGCTGCATCACCGTGCAAATTAACATCGAAATGCCCTTTACATAAGAGCCACCTTCACGTTAGCAACCAAACTTGATGCGCTCGTGTGTTTTTAAATTCTTAAAAGTTCAGACCTGTCCTCCCATAAGAGAAGGCGAGCTGGAAGTAGGGGGAATGAAGCAGGACCTGACTTACGGGCAAAGAAGTGGGAGGGCAAATGCTCTGTATGGCTCCTCTACCATAATGTAGCTAAGGGTGGGCGAGTGGAGAATCAGCTCGGGTGCCAATTTAGAAAAGGCACCAGTATGGCGGTCCCTAGGGAGCCCACTGCTTCAGCCAGCATTCAGGGAGCCACAGCCTGGGCCACTGCTACAGTAGCCACCACCGCAAGAGCACGGTGACCCCATGCTGTAGCAGTTAAGACCCTGCCCCATAATGCATACCCCTCCCATGTCAGCATGCAGCACTATAACCACCCTGACCATCCCAGCACTGTCCAGAGCGCTTTGCCTCTGCTCTCCTATGACTTCATCGCTACGATAACATGCATCGAAACGTGAGCCTCGCAAATAGCGTGTGAGCAAACGTTCAGCCTTAGCAAGACTAATATTAGGAAAAATTTTATCACTAGGAGGGTAGTAAAGCACTAGAATGGGTTACCCAGAGAGGTTGAAGAGTCTCCAATCTTAGAAGCTTTTAAGACCTGGCTAGACAAAGTCTTGGCTGGGATGATATAAGTGGGGGTGGTCCTGCTTTGAGCAGGGGGCTTGAGTAGATGACCTCCTGAGGTCCCTTCCAACTCTAATTTTCCGTGATTCTGGAAAGACATGTGGTGGTGGTGGTTTTGCTTATGCAAAGGTCTACATGGAAGCAGCTGTGTGAGGGATACGTGAGCTTACCATCTGATTGGATCCAATGGCTGTGCTACGATTCTTGCAAGGAGGGGGTTGCCCTGCCTGCTGTTTGTGACCAAGGCTGGTGCGTGCATGTGATGAAAACAAGTTACATTTAAAATATTGCCAGACTCCACTTCACTGGAGGATGCAACATTTCATCTTGCAAAAACGCAAAGATTTACTGACTTGCCCAAGATAACTCTGAAAATGTATATTATAGAATAGAATATAGTATAGTATATGTATAGTATAATATATATGTATAGTATAGAATATAGTATACAAAATCCAGATTTTCTATATTCCAACCCAGTACCTTAATCCTAAATGCCACCTGAAGCTGTGAGTACCATGGGGAATATTAGCATTGGTTTCAAGTGATAACTTGCTGCCATCAATTCTGCACTCACACCAGTGAAATGATGGGTCCTGCATCATTGCAATGGCTTGAGGCAGAACTTGAACACGAGTAAGCAATCAAGGGGCAAGTCTGACCTGAGTCTGTGGGGCTAGTGTGGTTGTGGTATGCCAATTTCTGTAGCCTGTAGAACCGGGGTGGGCAAAACCTGGCCCACGGTTCGAATCAGACCCACAGACGTCTCCTTTTCCCTGCAGCCCCTGCCTGCATTGATGCAGCCAGTGTATATGGAGACCCCAGCAGCAGTGGGGCTGTGACAGCCCGGGGCCAGGGTTTCCATGGAAACCGACCCCTTGCAGTGCTGTCAGGGCATGTGGCTTGGCAGGGAACTGCTCCTGAGCCAGGGCTGGGATCTTGCAGCAGTGCCAGAACTGCGCTCCGCTGCCCGTGCACCCCAGACAGGGGCATGCAGGCTGAGAATTGTGGCTCTGCCTTGGCTCTGGACCACGCTGTCACCGCTGCAAGTTTGCATCCCCAACCCCAGAGTAGCTGCAAGGGATTACAGGGAGAAGTAGCTACAAGCCCATCACAGGGCGAAGCCGTGCACCCTGCCAGTGCTGCTGGGGCCAGTTCCCATGGAAACCCTGGCCCCGTGTTGTCATGGTCCTGCCACTGCTTGAGTTTCCATGGAAACTGGCTGCAGCATTGTGGGTAGGGGCTGCTAGGGAATGGAGTCTGGCTGCCAGCTGGATCCACTATTTTGCCCATCCTGCTGTACAATGTAATGCAGTGGTCACTAACCAGTCGAATTCAATCAATTGGTTGATTGTGGAGCCTCTGACAGTCCATCTCAGTTTTTCAGAGGCTCCATGGTCGGGAGTGGCAGGACACACATGGCTGGGCTGAGCCACTCCCTCTGCTGCCCAGGCTGGGCTGGGTGAGTGGGGTCAGAGCCCGGGCAGCTTGTCCAGGAGGAGGGAGGACGGAGGGGTGCCTAGGGGCAAGGTGTGGGGGGCCATGATAGATCCTGGGGTGCCAACAACTGATCTTCACCATAAAAAAAGGTTGGAGGCCACTGATATTAGGGAATGGTGTGGTAAGCATCACATCCAGCCATTTGACTTCCTAGCCCAAATGACCAGCACCCAACTACAGCTCATTGTTCAATGGAAGTTCTTGGTAAGAGTCTAAGGCAAGGCTGGAAATCACTCCTCCGAAGGCACTGCCGGAGCATGCATTGTAATGATATCAATACTGTAACCATCAGGAACACTGATCAGAGAGGCCAGCCTGAGACAAGTACATCAGCTGCCATACCTGCAGTAAGATCCAGCTAATGAAATCTGCCCAATGTAGGAGCAACAAGCATCCTGCTGGGAGCCCCACCTGTCCATTTAGCACCGGCTGGGGCCCTGGGTTTGCAGGCCAGTCAGCAATTCTGCTGTGACAAGCCTTTGGTTCCTGACCCTGGTTTTCAGGTTAGTTCTGGACTTTGGCTTTGGCTTTTCCTGTGATTCTGTCTTCTGACTCCTGGCCTCAGTTTGGCTCCATTTTTGGACTTTGCCCTGTGGATTGCCCCTTGAAATGATACTTGGCATCTAACCCGCCTAGATCCTGACTCTGGACTATGTTGTGGACCCTACACCCCAGTCCTTTAAAGTAACTGTAAGAAAACATATATTATTATTTAGCTATCCCTCAATATGAGGATGATGTGTACCAGTGTGGTGGAGGGAAGATGTGAGAGCATATATGACCTGCTACATACCCAGCTCTTTTTACTTTCCCACCCCCTGAAAAACCTTATAAGACCCAGAGGGACATAGTTACATTTTTAAGTCAACCCTGAGAAGCTATTACATTAAGACCACTGAGAAGAAGGCTTGAAGGAAATCCCTGTTTCATCACAGACTTCCTGTGTCACCCTGGGCAAGTCACATGGCCTTACTGTTGCCTCAGCTCCCCATCTGTATCAGGAAGATAATTGTGCGTTGGCCTATCTTACAGGGTTGTTTTGAGGTTAAGTATATTTCACAGACTGACAGCCTGAGCTGCAGGAAACCGGGCAGCAGCAAGTCAGACTTTGAGGATCACAGAGAGAAGCCCATATATTCATCGCTGTTCTCTTCCTTTGGGACATTACAGGCAATCAGGAGAGCTGTAGGAGACAGTGAAGAGGAATGAATTCAGGAGGTTATTCTCCTGTGAGCTTCAAAGACTCCTGGAGCTTGGCTTGCTGGCAATCTGTTTCCTGCAGATATAACCTAGAAGCCTGTTTCAATCTGAAGACACCACATAATACAGCCTAATGCAGAGGAATCTTTTTTTTTTTTTTTTTTTTAATGAAACAAGGCCTCAGAAAACAAGGTGAGGCTTGGGAAACCTACGTTCAGTTCCATGCTTCACTCTGTTTTCCTTGAGCATGTGACTTGGGCTGTGTACACACATTCAAATAATCTGGGAGAATTCTCCCAGGTTTGCTCTCCAGGTAGAGAAACTTTCCCAGAGCCACGTGTAAATACCACAACTACACTAAACCAATGCACTCAGGTCAAACTTGACACTCGATTGCTGAGGCCCCTATGGGCTGATACTGCATTGTTGGAGGTAGGGAGTTGTGCACACCTTTCCGCATGCTCTGTAGATTTCTTTAGTTGGCCTGGTGACAGTAGTGCAGCCTCGACTGGTTGACCTGATTACCCATGGTTAGCCTGTGTTTCTCTGCAACACAATTTGGGGATTGCACAGGGGGAGTAGTCTGTAGCAGCAGAGTCCACTGAGCAATACGCTGTCTTCCTGCAGGAGAAGCTGGAAGACTGCATTCGCTTCTGAGAGAAGCCATGGCCTATACAGGTATTCAGTGTCCCAGGAGAAACTCTCCTGGGAGTGATTTAACCCTGGTTGTTCCCAGGTAATTTTTTCCCCTGGAGTGGCCATTTTTACTTTAGAGAGAAAGCCTGAGCACCTGTACGCTTGTGGTTTTTTCCAGAAGAGCAGTGACTCTCCCAAAGGAAACTGAATGGCTGTACCAAGGGCTTAGTCTGTATGGACTTCATCCCTTATGCAAAACAGGGACAAGGGAACTTCCCTTTCTCCCAGAGCCATTGTGAGGATAAACACCCTAGAGACTGAAAGACACTCATGCTCTAGTAATGGCAGCCATAGAGATATCCAAGTTAAAAATACATAATTGTTTTCAAAATAAGGCTATGTGTAACCAGGCTGATCAACAAAGGAATAAGATTTAAAAGGACCATTGACATGTGCCAGTTCTGTAGGGAATAGCTGGAACTGGAAGTGTAAACTGCAATGATCACAGGATTGTAAAAAGAATTGGTAGTCTCATTCTAATATTCACATCACAAAAGCTGCCCCTGCCAGAAAGGGCATTCTCCCTCATCGATGGACAAAGAAATGAGGTCAACAGCAGGCAGCTTCATACCTGAACCATCACTCACTGAAGAATTTCTAATTGATTTCAAAGGGTGCTGGAGCACAGCCTTCATCCTGTACTTTCAAGAACTCATGCTGACCTCTCATCATCAGCATGGAAAATAATGCATCCTCTTATCTGTATTGCAGGTCCACCCTGAAGAGGGCAGGCCCACACTAATAGAGAACTGGCAAAGGCCAAATTTGTAATATGACTAGTAGTGCTGGTTGAAAAAATGTGGAAATAGTTTGTACAGACTTATTTCTTTTTTCCTCTATCTCTGATCAAAATTTCAGCATCTAAGGCCACATCTACATGAGACACTGACTGAGCAGTAGCTTGTTACTACTGAGCAGCAGTGTCGCATGGCAGGAAGCATGATGTGATGCTACTGTGCAGAAGGGCTGTGTGAAACTTCATCAGCCATTTTGTTTCAACACTGTTTCAACTCATTTTGAGGTCAAAACAGCAAAATCGAAGTGAAACAAAGGGCATCGAAATAGCCTCGAAACAAAACAAGGCTAGTCAAAATGTTTTGCCCATAGCACTGGGGATGGGAAGTCAGTCCGGCTGGGCTGACTCCTCATCCTCCATGCTAGAAGGCTGAGCTGACACCCCGCCCCCAGAGAGATCGTGGGGCTGGGGATGGGAACTCAGCCCAGCTGGGCTGAGTTCCTTTCCCCAGCCCCATGGTCGGGCAAAATGTCGAAACAGTGTCAAAACAGCCTCATTGTTTTGACTAAGCAAAACAGTGAGGCTGTTTCAACTCAAAATGAAATTCAATACAAAACATGGTTCCATCCAGACCTTGAAACTGAAGTCAGACTGGAACAGTGCCATTTCACACAGCCCTACCTTCCAGCAGTAATGAGCTACTGCCCAGTCAGCATCACCTAAAAGCTGTTCAGCAATACTACGGCACAGTAACTGCACAGTCATTTAGTTCTTGTTTATATGACTCCTAAATGACTGCACAGTCTGCGTATCATGTAGACGTAGCCAAAGTAATTTTAACTAGCTCTGTCACTGGGATTATTTTTTGTAGAACATTTACCCAAAAAAGTAAAATATAGTCTCTTGACTTGAACCACTTGAGGATTTTTTCCCATGGCGTATTTTCAATGTGGAAAATTATGATCAGCTCTTGCTAGACAAGCCATGGCTGTTCCATCAGTAAGTTGAAACTCTTCTCTTCAGGTCTGCCTATTTTGTACCCAATATAAAATCATGTTCAGACTTCAGAAAAAAAGAGAAGACAGGTAGAAATTTGAATAAGTAACTTCTGTTCTACTGACAGGAACAGAGAAGCATTCAAATGAACAGGGAAGCACAGAGATGCATTATAATCCATGCTACTGGAGAAAAGTATAATATCTATTTTAATTGATTTGGTTGAGTTATCATTAAATCTCCAGACTCACCTACTTCCCTCCCCCCTGCCCCCCGCCATGATCAGTTGCTCCATTAAGGGTAAAGCTTATTCAAAGAGAACAACTACTTAGAAGAATTCAAATTATTGCTGTCCAAGCCTAGGTGAGAAAACACATTTGCAGAGAAAGCAGCCAGGTTATATTAATAAGTGATAGTGGTGGATGCAAATGGAGAAATGATTATAGACAGATAACAACAAATGTACGACGTAAACAGCTGAAATTTGACTTAAATATTTATAAGAACCCCAGGCTTTCTTACAAATGTTATGCTTACAGAGGGGAAAGAGTGATTTATAATCAGCCTTTGTGCTCCCTCTTTTGTCATTGATACTCATTTTTTGCTTTGGACTGACCTAGTAATTACATGAGTCCTACCAGAAACTTTAAGGTCAGCGCACTAGCATGAAACTGTTGCTGTCCTGCAGTTCAGTTAATCATGATACAATATGCGGTGGGATGTAGCATAGCAAGTGGCAGGAGACCAGGCCACCAGCCCTGGGCGTCCACTTAAAAGGGGCATATGCATGGCAGCCACTAATGCTGTCAGCCTAGCCACTGCCGCTACTGCTTCCCCTGGCTCTTATGCTTCTGACAGTGGGTGCAGTAAAGGAAGATGCATTTTAAACCTCAAAGAATCTAAGCTCTCCCAGTAAAGAACAATGTCATCCTTGAGGCAGTTGGGAATTGATGGGATTATCATCATATTTGTGCCCTTCAAGTGCTTCCATGGGGCCTGAATGGGCGCATCCCCACTAGTAGGAATATGGGGTTCACCAGGAACAAAAAGCGGCACTGCCACTTGTCCCTGGGGAACACCCCTGCATGCATGCTCTGGCATGTGGCAAATTCCCCCAGGTAGGGGAGGGGAGGCTGGGGCCAACACCTGGTCTTGTCCCAGCAACCTACTCTGGAGTCCTGGGGGCCTCCTGGAGCTGCAGTGGCAGTGATGAAGTTATCACTTGGCCACTCACTCTGGCCAGCCAGGCTCTGGTTTTAACTGGTGCACATTGCAGCAGCATGCGCCCTGCTGCTCTTTATTTTTGTGGGAGTTTTTACACCAGTGTAAAAAACACCCCACCGTGCCGCTAATTGCACATGCATGTGCGGCGCATGCAGTTTGCAGTGCCACATATGGGCATGCGGTGCTGCAAACTGCACATGTGTCCTTGCAGGGATGCGGCTAATGTGACTTCAGCTAAGTGTGATGATGATGATGATTTTTCGTTATAGTAGCAGTGTTGTTATCTCATGGAGCATGACCCAATCAGAACAGAACAAAAAGGTGGCCCATGCTCCAAAGTGCTCATAATTTCAGTACAACATCAGGGACGTGTAAAAACAGCAGGGTTAGAACCCAGATCTTCACATTCTCTGCTCCAAAAAGCCCAGATGCCCAAGTTAAAGCTGAATCTTCAGATCACACATCTGAGCCACTCCAGTTCCACATGGAGAAATTCTGTTTGCTTTAAAAAAAAAAAACAACCCAAAAAACAGCCAAAAAGTTTATACACATGAAATGAGCATCATCCTTGCTATGCAACAGATGAAACATAAGGTCCAGTGGAAGAAGTAGCCTATGATCATGTGACTAAAAAGTGTGTCATAAATGCATAATACACATGCCTAAATAGCCCTAACTCTTATCTCCTCCTACCATATGAGGACTTGACTTCATAACCTTAACACTGGCCTTTTCCTGTAGCATTTCTGTGTGTAACAAGAGACCCATGCAAAATATTAATAGAATTAATAACTTTATAATAGCCCCGAATGGTGAGATGTCCCCTCTCCCCACCCCCATCCAGCAATAACCTACTGAAGCCTTGGCGGACATCAGATTTGGCCTTGCCACTTAGAGTCTGTAGCCAATCAGTGCCAGGAGTAGGTGTGACCTACAAAGACAAAGGATTGTGCTTGCTACACAGAGGAGCATAAACCGCTGTTGTTAATTATTAATGAAATCTCACAGAGCAGCATTAGAGATGCAGGCAATTCTTTCTGGCAAGTGTAATGAAAAAATTAATTGAATAATCATTCCGTGTAAATAGATTTAGATAAGCTGCTTTTTTTCTTCTTCTTCTTCTCCCCCTTCCTTCTGGTGGAGCAAATACTATGATTTATTGCTCTGAATGTTGTTATAAATTACAGCTTCCAGCAGCAAATCTACATAGGCACCAGCCAGTGTTGTGAGCATCCTCAGTTTTATAAGGAGGCTTAGTCAGGTGACCCAAAGCAAAGGCCTTTAAATTATTCCGCTGTTGAAAATGCTTTAAAAGAGACTTAAACACTTGACGTAACATGTTGGTTTGGTTAAAGGGTGATGGGACCTGATCCAAAACCCACTGAAGTCAGAATCTTTCCGCTGTTTTCAGTGGATTTTTATATGAGGATTATAATAGCACCAAGGTAACCTGGGCATTGTTTCCATTGTGCCAGATGCTGTACAAACATACCCAAAAAGACTCCAGCCCCCAAAGGGTTATAATCTAAGCCAGTGTGGTTCCCCACCTTTTTTTGCTGCGACCCTAAATTGGCCACCAACAGGACCTCCCGACCCAGTGCCGCAGGGGCTGCTGGGAGTGGAGGGCGGCGGTAGTAGCAGCCCAGGGCGGGGGAACAGTGATTGCCTCCTTTGTGCATGGTGGCCCCGCTGCTCCCAGGCACCATGTCTGAGTATGCGTGTCCATGCATGTGCAGGCCCTTTGCGACCCTACTCAGGATCCCCTGCAACCCTGATTTGGGTCATGCCCCAAGGTTGGGAAACAATGATCCAAGCAGAGTTTGTATGTGGATGGAGACCGCATTTATTTTTCAGGCTGAGTCTATCAACTATGGCAGCTGAGACAATCCACTGGTCTCTCTTTTGAGCCACCTGTCACCTTCATACCTGAATGTTAAAATCTGTGAGGGGAAAAAGGTGTAAATTCCATTTGGATGGCTTGTTTTCCTCTCTTCTTCTTCCAGATTCTAGGGAGCATTAATGTCTCTATAGAGGGATCGCTGTAGAAGGTAAAAATCAAGTTGAGATGTAAAGACCAAAATGCAGAGCACGCAATCAAGTCTAGGCTTAGTGGGATTATTGCAGTTTGCAGTTCCACAGCCAAGGTGCTGCCACTGAGTGCACTGCGCCCTGCACTCTGCGGTCTTCGTTTCTGTGTTATAGCCCTCTGGGCACATCTATACATTCATTAATGCGCAGTGGTTACTGTGTATTTAATTTAGTACTTGTATAATCAAGTACTAAATAAATGCACAGTAACTGGAGTTATGGTAAAGTAGTGCTGGCAAATGCCTTTTAAGTTATGTTACTGTGCAAAGACAACTAGTAGGGAGGGCACGGGGGGGCACGTGCCCCCCCTGAAATTGGCCACCACCAGCTTCTGGGAGTGGTCACAACCCCACCTCACCCGCGCCAAAGCCAGCGGCTTCTGCGGGTGGTCACTGCTTGCCGCCCCACCGCCAATGCTGCCGCCCACATACTGTGCCCCCCCCAAGTCTCAGTAGGCACCAGTCACCCATGCTACTGTGTAGTAGCCTAATAATACTGCACAGTAACATATTAGCACTGTTTGTGCTGTGATGCACTACTGTGCAGTATTATTAGGCTACTGAGCAGGTAGGCACACCCGCTGTGATGTTGCCTCCCCTTCATGGGTGACAAAGCAGCTCCATGCGTAAACCAGTCAAAGCCTTGTAGACTGGGACTGAGATTTTCAATTCAATCAGAACGCAAACTGGGACCCAGTAGAATTTATGATATATTCATGGTAGCTTCTGTTGCTTAGGAGATAGGGTGTTGGAACCGAAACATGGCAATTACATTCACCTCCAGAGAGAGTGAATCATAATAGTCTAATTTAAAGGTTATTGATTTTATTACGCTATGATCTAGGGACCTCAATCAAAATTAAGACTCCATTTATGCTAGGTGTGGTCTCCATAGACAGTAAGAAACAATTCCTACCCAAATCTCTTACATCTTAAATGGTGAAGAGGGACAATGGTTAAAAGAGAGGCTGGATTATTCTCTCCATTTCAGTTGGGGATCTGAAGCATAGAGAGATTAACCGTCTTGGCCAATCTAAAACAAAAGAGGGGCATGCCCTACTAGTGTGGATTCAGTCCATCCTGAGGCATGAGGCTTTTCGCCAACACCTCCATCAAGTTTCTTCTGCCTTGAGGCTGCAGTAAAATTAAGGCATTAAACATCCTCAAAGAGTGCCCTTCCTTCCCTCACTCATTGCATCTGCTTCTCCTAGACTGAATTTGAGCCAACAGTTTGAAACTAGGAAGACCTGGGGTGTATCTCAGTTTACAAGTCTGGTTTAGATACCTGTCCTCCCATCAGCACAACCTCAAAGTGCCTCCAACTCTAATGCATTTACCCTTATAACACCCCTTTTAGGCTATTACTCTCAGTTTACGAATAGAAAACTGAAACTCTGGAAGGCTATGCAACTTACCAAATGACTACCCAGAAAATCTATGGCAGAGTGGGGAGCTGAACGCTGGTCTCAAGTTTTTGGTAAGGATGCAAACCACTGACCTATCCTTTTTGTAGCAATCCTATGAGAGGAGCCAGGACTGAGCTTTGGGGGGCTCTTCATGCATGGAGACTAGGTAACTGGGAACTGATGCCCATTGTGCACTTCATTTTTCTTCTCAGACAAAGCCTAGGACCAAAATTCCCGGTTCAACCATCATGGTTTCATTTAATCAAAGAAAGGATATCAAACATCATGTTTAGCCTCAGCATTGGCTGGATATGGATTCTTGTAAGTAATGCAGCTGCTAGAGATACTATAGCACAAGGAGAAAAACCATCAGAATATGTACTATGCATGTGTGGCATGTCATACGAATTATATACCTTTTGGAACATAGCTGATGACCTATGCCATAGGCTTAGTGCCTTTTGCTTCCATTATTAATTGTACAAACAGGGGAAATTTTGCCCTTTCCCTCTCCTAAATTTAGGCAACAGCCTCACTATAAGAAAAAAACCCAACCCAGGCCTGATTTCTCCCTTCAACACTTCTTTTCTAATCTACATTACCTTGTACATGTCTTCAACTGATTTCCCTATAGCTGCTTCAAATACATCTCGTAATATTGCTACTACTTCTGCAGAAACGCTCTTCATTTTTTTCCTTGCTTCTTTTAATATATTTTCTTTCTTTTTTCTTCTTGTTTTTTTCCCCCCCTTTCATAAGCTGGAGTACTCTTGCCTTCTTTTGTCCCGTAGTGACTAATGGGACACTTGGTGCCACCACTGCTGAGAAAGTGGGCTTATATTTCAGTGTATCTGGGAAGTCATCTGCTGCAGTGCTCCAAAAGTGTTCACTTGAACACACACATTTCATTTTTTCTCTCCTCACCTCATTGCCCTGAATCGCATGCTGCGCTTATACCACATCCATGGAGCTGTTCAAATGCTGCTAAACCAAGGCATTATCCCCAGCTTGCCCCTTGTACAAGGTGTCAAGTCAAAGTGGTTAAAATCTCCCCCCCTCTCAGCTTCTCTTCTTTCTCTAGTCTCCGGGGGAAAAGACAACCTGACTGCCCAGGATTGAAACCGGAAATGCTCCTTTATCAGAAAGACAAATTGGCAAAAATATGCCACTGTGGGTAGGATCTCTGGGTCTCTCTCTGTGCCTCGTTCCATGTCTGGAAGATGGTGATAGCACTGCCCCATCTCACGCAAGAATTGTGATGTTAAATGCCTTAAACATCCATATGCCTTGCAATCCTATAATACAAGGACTGTAGCGGTGTCATGGGGCGCTCTCTGTCCAGATCAAATTTTACTCAGTCTATACATTTATCAGCCGCCATTTTGGAAGAACCTGAGGCCGACTGGAAATACGGCCCGCTCTTCCACCATGGTGCTGGCTCTGAAGAGCTCTTTATTTCAAGAGGATATGGAGGGCTAGACCTTCCTTGTGTTTGTAAAGTAAGCTGGTATGGCTTGTTGGGAAGAGGAAGGGCACCATCACCTGCCTCCTTGGCTAGGTTCAGACAGTGAAAAAGCCCGAGACTGAATTGATTCAGTCTTTGCAGGTTAGTCTAAACTGCACGAATTAAATTGAAACAAAAGTAAACAGACGTTTACCTTTGATTCAGGAAATGTAGCCACATGCCTGCAGTGGCTCAAACCAGAAGCTGGGGGTGCTAGAGCTAGAATGAACTGTGGAGTAATATATGATCATGGGACTTTTTAAAATATATATTTGCAATACCCAATCCCTTCATCTACTGGCATGTTCCTATCCTCCTCTATAATACCTCAGCCTCACCTGCAGCATCTTAACTCCTGCAAAGCAGAACCCAGGGTGGGGGAAGGAATTCAGAATGAGATTTTGATGCAGTCTGCTCAGCATTTTCGAGTTCAGCATGGCAATTGCTTAAAAAGGTCTGAGTCCCCCCCAGCAGCCCATGGTTTAAGAGGACAGGAGCCACTTGCATCCATGGGTGTAACTTTGATCCTGTCTCCTTTTTCAGTCAAGCTGGAAAGTTCCTATGCTCTGTGTGACGGGAAGTCCCACGCTTGCTTGCCATTCCCTGCGGTTACAATTAACTTCAGGTTATACATACATGTCTATCATTGAATCAACCTACAACGCATCACGCCATGGTCTCAAAGATATGATATCAGGGGTTTTTTCTACTAAAAAAAAAAAGAAAGCAGCTGATCCCCTCCCCATTGCAATGGAAGCGAGGAAATAGTGCAGAGGGAAGAAAAGCTGTCCATTGAAATGAAGAGAGTTCCTTGTTGCCGCCTGCCACACACCTATCACAGCACTAGGGTTTTCTAACAAGGTTTCTTTTGGCTTTAAATGACATGTCAAATATAATTTGTGCTGGTAATCTGAACTGTGTGACTGTCCTCTGAAATAATATAACAGCTTAGCTCCTCGTTACCTTGGTATCTGTCGAGCAGGGGTGTATGCGGTGGACTACAATACCGAAGGCAGCTCAGTCAGGTATTTCAAATCAGAAATGGGAACTAGTTATTTCATTGGCTGTTTTCACGAGACTTGCAAAACACCTGTAATTATTCTCTAGGGCATCTATTTCAATAGCCAGTACAGATATAATCATAATATTAATAATGTTGAGTCTTGCCAAAATAAATAGTATTGCATCTTACATTGCTTAAAAAATACACACACGCCAGAAATCCCTTGCCCTACAGCAATCTACTGAGTTGTAAAGAAATTGCTTTGAGAATTATAGCAGCCCCCGATAGCACCACTAGAGTTAATGAGCAGTTGCCATTTCCCTCATAAACTCCATTTTTCAGAGGTTTATAACGTGGATCTTTTAATTTGTGTTGGGCTTATGCTCCACGTATAATTTGTCATTCTCATGTGAGGTTTTCTAAAAGGGAAAAATAATCTAACCTAAAATCAGCTAAAATGCCTCTTTTTTTCCCCTCAAAGCTACACAGCAGTCAAATATAGAATTCCCTGCCTAATTGCTGGAAACCCTGGCTCATAAGACCATTGGTTGCTACAGTTGCAGGCGAAGGGTTGAATTTTTCATTTTTCGCTTTCTTGTTCACACTCTGGAACAGAAGTCCCTGTCCCATAACAAAATCCCTTGTTTTGCTCAGGTAACTGCAGGTTAAAGACAGAATTCCCTGCCTAGATCCTGGAGTTATACCTAACCGCTAATGCCGAATGCTTACCAAACTCAGAGTCGTGCTGGAAGTGTGGAGAAGAATCAATATAATGTCTGTAGAGCACTTTGGCAGGAGAGCTGTTATACGTAAGTGCTAAATATTGTATTATTATTATTTCAAAAGATCCCACTTAACTGAGGTGAGAGATTCTGGTTCAAGATAAAGGTGCAAAAGATACTTGATTTAATCCCGTTCCAGTCTCACCTAGCAGGTAAGCAAATCTCAGGTGTTTTCTCTTGCTCTTCCTAAGTGAAATCACTTTTAGTGACTACCATCGCTTCTAGTCTGTATACCCTGATCAACACGGTGCTCGAGTATGTTCCAGCAGTGCATTAAGTGACACGACTAACGTCTGCTCCAAGTGATTTGTTCTTACCCGCAGCATCTCCATAATTGAAATACGTGTTTGGTCTTTGTAGGGGCAGAGAGATATTCCTAGGGATAGTAGGTCAGCTCTTGATAGTCCAAGCACCATTGCCCTATTTAAGAAATAGGAAGAAAGGAAAAAAGAAAGACTTTGACTTTTAAGTGACATTTATTCCAGGAAAGGTGACAAATGGTGGGCAGTAGAAATTATGCATAGTTCGGTCCGATGATCTGGGCCTCAAGGAAAGAAAGAAAGAAATACAATTTTAAACTGGAAGGGACCTCACGAGATCGGGTCCAGCCCCCAGGCCAAGGGGCAGGAAGTCAGCAGGGGTCAAATAATCCCAGCAAGGTAGGCATCCAAGTGTTTTTTGAAAGTGTCCAGAGTAGATACTTGCACCACCTCTGGGGTGAGTCTATTCCAGGCCCAGAGGACTCAGACACTAAAGAAGTTTTTCCTTATGTCCAGCTTAAAACGGTCTTCCGGGAGTTTGTGACCACTGGACCACAAATTCAAACATGATTCAGATCCTCTGAGGTGAACATGGTATGTATTAGGCAAAAGCCTTTGTAATTTGGCAGTGGAGAGATGAAACTTCGACGGTAATTAAATATCCATGATTCCCTTTGAAGGCAAAAAGATTTTCCACTTGGTTTTCAGCAGATCTGAGAATTAGGCCACTATTAGTCAACGCTTTAGCTGACTAAATTTTGATCTAGATACCAACTCATTCCTTCTAAAAAGCTCCTTCCATGCTCAGTTTATTGCCATTGGAATAATGGGACTCAAAGGGAGTTTTTACACATGCCCCGGGAGTGGGGGGGAGGTCCTTTAATTAGCGCGGCTTTGAAAGCTGCTCTAATTAAAGTACCTGCAGCATATCGTGCATGAGTGTCCCCACGCTTCAAAATGGCATCAGGAGCACTTTAACTAAAACTCATTGAATGAGATTTAGTTAAAGTGCCCCCACCACCATTTTGAAGTGCAGGGATGCTGATATACAAGACGTGGAGGCCGTTGGAGGCATGCTAATTAGCAGACCTGATTCATCAATTCATTCCAGCAGACCTGATTAATCAAGTCTTCTCCAATGGACTATACTTACAGCACACTGGAGCAGCCTTCTCTGTGCACATCTACAGGTGCTCAAAGGTTTTACCCCAATACCAGTAAAGAATGCTAATGGGGATAGGGAAGAAGAGAAAACTATTGTATTCCTAGAATTTCACAGCCCTTCATGGCTTTGATATGTATCTGGTTCCCATGAGTCAAGGGTATGTAAGTCACCCACAATAAATTCCACTCAAAACAAGTGCCATTATAGGCAGGAAGAGCCTTGCTCTGCTGCACTAGACTGGGAATGCTTTGTCACTATACAAAGACCCAGATTCTGTGATCAGTTATGGCAGTCCACATCGGTAAAGAAAAATAAAAAAATATAATAATAATATATATATAGTCAGTTCTTGTCCCAAACTTTCAGTTTTTGATTAATTTGAGGATCATGAACATTTACACTTGAAATTGTTCCTGTAGGAGGGTGCTGGGACCAGCATTAGACCTGGACACACTTTATGTATCAAAAATAATTTGATGTTTTTTAGCCTATGCTCTCCTTGAAACCTCAGAATATTGAAAATCGTTCGAAACAACCCTTCCTTAGATTTTCAACCAGCGCTAGACAGTGCTCAGCATGTTATGCTCTCATGAAAATGTGCCACTTTATTCCTTGGTGAGTTCATAAGAAAAGGGGGCTTTGGATGATTTGTTTCCATCCTCAGGTGCAGAGTTGTTCTGAAAACCCTAGTCCTGTAAATTCCTACATGTGTGTCTATGAGCACCAAGTGTTAGCAGGCTAGCCTGGGTCGCATGGACTTCACGAGAGGTGAGGAAATCACCTGATCTCGCCTTTCAAATTTGCTAGCAGCCTTTTAACACGGGGCTACCAGACGCCCCTTCCCAACTCCTGCCAATTGAGCAACATAATTAATAGTGACCAGCAAAAATGGAAGCAGAGCCTAAACCACTTTCTCTGCATCTTTATTTTTCCCCTACTCATTTCCACCTTTTTCTGTCATTCTTTCTCTCTCCCCGTCACCGTCCCTTCCTCTCCCTGTGAACAGGGTGAGTCACCCCCCTTATTAAAACTCCGCTGCAGTGAACATTAGCAATGCGGTGCCTTGTGGTAGTGATTAAGTCAAATCAAACACATTTGTCACTGAAAAGAAGGCCCCCAGCTGTTTATCTGGGAAATATAATTGAATACTAATGGGGTGAAAGCCAGCAGTTGCCAGTCCTACCAAAGGCATCTGCCAAAAATCTAACAGAGGGAGGAAGAGGAAACATTGAATGCCTATTTGTGCCAGTTGAAAACGAGAGCTTGACAGCTTGCAGGTTGTATGTGGGATCCACAGCGTAACACTGGAAAGGGGAGTGCACGCCACGAGCACGGGGGAGTTCTCGGCCCAGGTAAGGAAGGGCTCAGAACCCATATTTGAGTTCTCTGACAAACTTCTGTGAAGGACGCATGTGTTCAGAGGCACTCAATGAGCGCGGCTTCCAACACAACCAAAAACAAGATACCTCTATCTTTGGTCAAGTCCCTTGGCCAAACATGGGCTGCGAGCCAAAACTGTGCCTGTGAACATTCGACTTCACATAGGTTTTTGAAATTCTAAGACCCATATTTGGCAAATGGCCCCTGGGGCTTTTTTACAAAAGCGGATGAAAAATGCGGCTTCCAACATCTGAAGCTGCGCGCAAGAAAGAGCTCTCCGTGAAACACGTGTCCTGTTTCCAGCTCTAAATTACCCAAGTTTCTGTGCTTCTGTCTCCTCATCTGTAAAATGGGTTTACTAGATACCTCCTCCCTAGAACACTGCAACATTTACTTCAGATCCATGGACGTAAGGCACTATCCTTGTACACAGCAACCATGTCTACATGTGTGCAGAGTAATTAGCTGCAGAGTAAAGCGTCACTGTCTACACGTGTGATACTATTAGGCTGCAGTGAACTAATGCCTCCATAAGATAGTGCTGTTGGGGACAGTACTCTCTTATAGTGGGGTTATTTACTGTGATTAAATGCACACGTAGGCACTGACCGCTAGCATAAATTGTGCCTGGTCAGCCCAACCAGCAGGAAGCCAGACTCCTGCCTGCTGCCTAGCCATACAGCTCTGCACTTTCAGCAGCCTCATGCCCCACCCAGCCCCTCTGCTACCTAACACCACCACCCAGAGTCTGGGGCTGAGCCCTTATGCCCCTAGCCCTGGCATAAACTGCTCCACCCTGGCTCAAATTGCTGCTATCTCAGATGCACATCTAGATTCTGCGCCTGGGAGTAATTTACTCCAGCTCTAACTGCTCTGGAGTTTATTGCTTCAAATTAATTGCATATGTAGATGCACCCAGTGTTATTACGAAGCTGAATACTAGGATGGAAATCAGTAGGGCTCCACTGAAGATAGTAAATATGTTGCTTTTTAAGTGCCAGACTTAAACTCGCATTTTGCAAGGCAGTTGCCCATGCTGGAGATGAAGATGGATGAAATGACAAACGGAAAAGCCCAGTTTTCCTTCCATATTCCCATTTAAGACACTGAAAGCCATCATACGAAACCCATAAGTAATTTGAAGTTTGCCATGAGGAGAAGAGGATTGTAAATTTCTCCTTAAGAACTGTCCAAAGTAGTGAATCTCTGAGGATTGTTATAGCCTCGCTGGGCAGCAGCTGTTGGACCAAAGGGATAACACAAATAGCATTTGGAAAGAGTCCTCAATTATTATCCAGGGAAATCTGTCACTCTGGTCTCTGGTGCTAAATGGGCAATGCCTGAGCAGAAAACAGCTTATCATTCTACCATTCAGAAGCTTTCAGAGAATAAAAGTCAGTCACCTTATTATATAAAAAAAAAAGAAAAAGTCTACAGCTAGACTTCAGGAGCAGGGCTATCTCTACCCCAATATTGCATCTAGGAGGCTGGAAGGTGAAACAAAGGACGTTGAATTCTGAGTGATGCACTGGAGTTTTTCAGTGTTTATTTATCATGCACCTTCTTTGTCTGATGGTAAAATTAATGTCTTCTCCTTTGTCAGAGTCTCAGTAAGGAAAATAGCTTAGTGGAATATCAGCAGTATGAACTCAGGGAAACAATAAGGAGGAAACCTGAGGGCCGTGTCAAGCGTATAAACAAAATGGGTTATTTTTTCCTTCCATAGTAAAATAGTGAGGGTCACACAAGGTGCTGAGATAGACAATGCTGCATCCCCACTGTACATTGCCGTCGTTATTTTCCCACCGGAGTCTCTCTGAAAGATGAATGAATCTTTCAGACAGGAAATGAGGCAGGCATTGCTTGAAGCAAAGAGCTGAAGTGGTACATTTCAATGAGCATGGAGGAGGTTTGGTGCTCCTCTCAATTTTCTGCAGTTTTGAGATGATATAAAGCCCATTAATTGCCATCCTAACTCTAGCTCTGGAAGCTCCAGCTACTTAATAGGAACGTAACTAGAATGGGATCAAGTGCATAGAGAGGAGATTTAAGGGCCAGGAACATCTGAGGTCATGTTCAATGATTGCCCCACAGTTTCCTGCCACAAGAAAACTCGTCTGAGATCTAGAGAATTAACATCTGATTACGTGCTGGAGACCCACCTGCAAGTGCTCTAATTCTTACAGTCCTATTGACTTCTCTAGGTTCTTTGCCCATTGCCCTAAAGTTTTTCCTGAATCTTTTGTCACTGCAAGATGAATTTGAAGTAAAAAGTGTGCCTGTAGTTTCGGGGGCTGTTCACACAGCCTCAGGTAGACCTGCCAAACTTGTAAGAGGACTCCTGGTTAAGTATCTGGGGCCAAGTGGGGCCATTATTGAAAGGTGTCATTTAACTGAACATGCAAATGGCAATGCTTTGCTGGAGAAACAAGGGAGTACCACTCCCCAGGAGAACAAATGATTTCTTTATACACCAACCTCTCTGCCTGCTTCTTCCTCTCCATTATAAGGTCTCTTAAAGTAGCTGTATATCGAACCTGGCAGGATTTGATCCCTGCAACTTTCTCCTTACTGTATGCTAACTTTTTTCTTTCCTCCATGTCATTCTGGAATACGGGGTCTTTGCTTATATGCAATCTCCAAACCAACATTGATAGCAGGTGTCTGCACATTTAATCAACAAAGAGTCGACAACACCAGGTAGCTGAATGAAGAATGCTATGACTAATAGTGCTGTGCGAAGCTTTGGTCCCTGATTCGATTCGGCTGAATTCAGTGGCCAAATCTCTGAATCCAAATCGAATCAGAGGACCCTTTAAGCTCTCTGAATCAATTCAGAGAGATTCAGTGATGCGGATGAAGAGACAGCTTTAAATGCTTTTTCTACGTACCTCTAGGTAGCAGGGGCTCATGAGTGCTGCGATGCTGGGGCTCATGGAGTGTCCCACAGAAGCACGGAGGGCTCCTCAGCACACTTGGCAGCAGACCTGGAGGTGGACCAGAAGCACTTCAGGGTCCGCGGGGGGGACCCCCACACCCTCCCCCCCCGGCTCAGCTACTGGTGCCTCCTGGATTGGGGAGGGCACCCGGGGTCCCCCTGCAGCCAATTGCTGAGCCGGGGGGATGGTATGGGGGTAGCGCACTCCCTGGCAGACCCAGAAGTGGCCCAGAAGTACTTCCAGTCCACTTCTGGTTTTGCTGACGAGCACGTTGGGGAGCCCCCCGTGTCCCTGTGGGATGCTCCATGTGCCCCAGCACCGCAGCAATCACGAACCGCACCTGCTACCTCGAGGTATGTAGAAAAAACTTTTAATGCTTTGTCCATGTCTGAATCACTGATTCTCTGAATCAGCATCAACTCTTCAGATTTGGATTTGGCTGACTCGAATCAGGGACAGCGATCTGAATCGACGACTCGAATCACTGTCCCTGACTCGGGCCAAATGCAAATCGAAGAGGGCACGTTTTGTACACCCCTAATGACTAAGTACAAGGGCTGAACTGCAGAAGAATTTGAGCCAGAGCTGTGTGATTCAATTTTTTTTTATTTGTCAAGGCATTTTAAATTCACAGAACTTTCTTTAACTTCATTTTTTATTTTGATATCTACTGACATCAACTTTAGGATTAAATTAACCCAAACTTCAGGGGAAACCATTCGTTTTCCCAACATTTTAGATTTAAAACAGTTCCAGACATCCACAAATTGGTTCGCCTTAGTTGTGAAAACCATTTACACGCATAACACTGGTGACCTTCAGTAACTGGTTCTTAGATTTAGAAAAGGGAGGCTGTTAAAGTCACGACAGATCCCGAGGAAGAGAGTCATTGTACTCATGGGAATGCTGTTTATGGACCTAATGCAAACTCCAATGAGGCCAATGGACCTTGGATCAGGTCTCTCTACCTTTTGATGTCTTTCATATCTGCTTCTTAGATACGGGCCTTTCAAAATGCACATCATGGCCCAGGAAAGGCATTACTGTATCAGGACTTTCATTTCTGTCTTGTAGTGATTTGCTTTTGCACAGTGCTTAGTGCAATGAGATCCTGGTCTGTGAGCGCAACTCCAAGGGAACTCCACAAATAAATACATGAGTACTTATGAGAAAATCAGAGAATGAGTAATCGTCTCTAATATGGGGATTATTGAGGTTAATTTAGGTTGCCATGGTGAGTAATGAAAATCTTCCCCCACTCACTCACTCGCATACACACACACTCCCCCCTTTTCTGTCACCCCAAAGCAGATGCTTTATACCATGCTCGTGCAAGAATTGCATTTGTGCACAGAAGCAGCTGAGCAGGGTGTTTACCTCAAACTCTCAGTCAGTTAAATGCTTGGTGACTTTAGCTTAAATAATATTTTTATGCAATTTTGAAATGCATGGGGGAGCTGCAGGGCACAGGGTTTAATCAATGACATTTAGGAATGTCGTACATTATTCATAACTGTTGTAAAATGCACCATATAATTGCATTAAAGAAAAAGACCTTAGAGAACAAGAGAAGCCAAGCGTGTCTCTTGTCAGGCGTCAGACGCAGTTCGGCAGCTGCCTGTCAATCGGGTACGTTTATAATTTCCTGAATGAGAGGGGTGTTGGAGAGATGGCAATTCACAGGTCTCCTTACCCTCAAGTGTTTAGTCCAAACATGTTAGGCCATCTTCCTCGCTGGCAGAGCATAAATGCTGCTAAATATCATTCTTTTTTTGGAGCACGTCTCCTTGGGATAGAAGTATAATTTGGAGGACTGAGGTTAAAGCTAGGAGCCTCTTGGTTACAGTCTAGTACTGGACATGCATACAGTACCTAATGTTAAACTGAGCTTCTCACGCTGGCTTGCTGTGTGACCTTCCCCACTCAGGTCACCGTCTCTCCCTGCCTTAATTTCCCCATCTGTGAGCAGAGGTGTGAGTTTGGTCTATACCTTCTTATGGAGAGCGTGCATCAGACTGCAAAGTCCCATTTGATTTTGAAGACTGTTTTTAGTTTCTTGTTATCCTGAACCAAACTCCAAGCAGTTACACAGGAGAAATAACACAAGATGGTTTCACTTTGATCATCTACCTTAGTAGACAAGAAATTGCTGCAGTCCTGGTCAAACCAATTGACTTCTCGTTGGGTGGTGAGTAAACATACCAGGTGAGAGGAGTCGGATCACAAGAGCAATACGGGAATCGCCTGACAAAGAGGGCTGGAGGTTATAGGAGAGAACTTTTTTGCAAGAAAAGTGACCTGAAGCAGAGAGACCTCATCATAAAAAGAGGACAAATGGTGAGCTGTAGCAGAAAGATCATGGGCATCCTGAATAACCCTGATCTAATGCCAGGCAGTTTTCCAGATTGGTGAAGAATCAAATTATGAGCTGAGCATGCTGTTGCAGCCCTCGGTGAGGGAGTAGTTAAGTTAGCGTGAAGTCTGGAAGGGAGAAGGGAGGTCAACAGGGATTCTTGGGTCCTTCAAGGCACCACTTCTATGCAAGTCAACCACAGCCTGTGCTTAGGAAATGTGGCAGTGGGACCAAGGCAAGAGACTGGTGAAGAGGGGCAACTGAAGAGTGCGAGGGTCCCTGAAAGGCAACTGAAGAATGCAAGCTAATGAGTGCCGGTCTAGGGAGAGCTCTGCTAGGGTCCTACAGGGTTACGCTCCCCTGTTGTTGGTGATGCCGTAAAAATTAGCTAGATTCTCTTTGGTCATTGTCCCCTGATAAGAAGAACTGTAGTGGTAGCTGATTTATAGTTTTTGACAAAACGATACAATAAAATGGTCCCCGCTGCATGTTGCAAAATTACACCGTTAACTGAGCAGTAAATGTAGACTTGCCACACATGGAAAGAATCATAGAAAATTCAGGTTGGAAGGGACCTTAGGAGGTCACCTTGTCCAGCCCTCTTCTCAAAGCAGGACCAGCCCCAAATAGATCATCCCAGCCAAGGCTTTGTCTAGCTGGATCTTAAAAACCTCCAAGGATGCAGCTTCCACCACCTCTCTGGGTAACCTGTTCCAGTGTCTTACTACCCTCCTAGTGAGAAAATTCTTCCTAATATCCAACCTAAACCTCCCTTGCTGTCACTTGAGACCGCTGCTCCTTGTTCTCTCATCTGCCGCCACTGAGAACAGTCCAGCTCCATCTTCTCTTGAACCACCCTTCAGGTAGCTGACGGCTGCTATTAAATCTCCTCTCAGTCTCCTCTTCTCCAAACTAAATAAGCCCAGTTCCCTCAGTCTTTCCTCATAAGTCACGTCCCCCAGTCCCTTCATCACTTTTGTTGCCCTCTGCTAGACTCTCTCCAATTAGTCCACATCCTCTCTGTAGTGCAAGGCCCAAAACTGAACACAATACTCCAGATGTGGCCTCACCAGTGCTGAAGAGAGGGGAATAATTACTTCCTTTGACTTGCTGGCAACATTTCTACCAATGCAGCCCAGTATGCCGTTAGCCTTCTTGGCAACAAAGGCACACTGCTGGCTCATATTCAGCTTATTGTTTGAGTTTTTTTCTTTGTTATCCCAGCATTTAAAATTTGCCAGAGTCACCATTTCCCCCTTTCTCCAAAAATTCCATTAAAAGGTTATGGGAGCCTTTCCCAAAACTACACAATTAGCTCCCAAGTTAACAGTAGTGAACACAAAAGAGAATTCAGTGGAATAAGGAGTTACAATATAAATGTGTTCCTCTCTTCCAAGATCAGAAAAAAAAAAATTAGAAGTAAAAAGTGATGCTATAGTACTCTCTTTAGGCCTCTGTTATGGTGAAGTTACACATTACACTTGGACTATATTAGGGGCACTTAAAATGTGAGCATCCACATGTTTCAGGTCATTAACTTGAGAATCTCAAGCTATACCAGTTCAGGGGAGGGTTAACTCTGGGCTGTGCTACCTAGCTCATGTAAGAGTAACTTCAGTCTGCTTCTCAGAGACGCAATGAGCAATTTGCCATCCTCCAGCATCCCAGAATGCACTGCTCCTAGGTCCCCACTCCCCGAACAGGGATAGAGCTCAGGTATCCTGACACCTAGCTAGGCTCCTGCTTGGCAGCTGTCTAGTGGCAAGTTAAAGCAGTGCAGGCCAGGAACAGCATTAATCCTTAACATGCGACTGCTCATGTAAAATCATGATCCCTCGGTGCAACACTGCACAAGCAAATAGTAAAAGAAAGAGTCCTTGCCCCAATTATTGTCCCACATAAATAAGAAAAAGATAGGGCAAGGGGAAGCAGAAGGGGAAAATGATTTCGGAAAATCGCCAGTGCGTCAACAGGTAACCAATAAATCGGATTAACTGAAGTCTATCACCTTGTATAATATTGCTAAGTATCCCCACTAACCTACGTTCATCCTCCCACTGTGAAAGTCCACCGGTGCTGGTATTAGTGTTGTTTTTATCTGTTTGACAGAGTTTTACCAAGTTAGGTTTCTGTGTTCATAATAAAGGTGCGAATGTGCACAGCTGGGTCATGTGCCCTTCAAGGGAAGCTCCTGTCCAGGTCAGCTATAGTGCTCGCTCTTTCGTTCATGTGACAGAGCACCCAATCATAGAAGGAACAATTGATCCGTGCTGCAGTTTAAAAGGAATAGAAAATGGGGTGATCGCCTCTTAACATGCTGAATTCTCCCTGGGCATGATAAGTAGCATTGCCATGTGGGGAAGCAAATTTCCCGTCTTGCAAGGTTTTTTAAGGCAATTTTTTGCTCTGAAATGGAATGAAATGTCAAACTTATACAAACTTTCATGAGCAGAAAATATGAAGCATTCAGATTGGATCAATCAGAACATTTTGTTTGATATTTTCAAACGATCTCCTGTCCATATCAAAACTTTGTAATTTTTATTTTCTTTAAATTCATTTTTTTAATGGAGGAGGATTTTGCTTTTGAACAAGGAAAGGGAACTTTTTGTTTTGACAACTTCGCATCATTTTTTTTTTTAAACCTAACAGTCATCCCAGCTCACAGAGCCCTGAACAGCCTTGGTTTTGTGAACTGAAATGTTTCAATTAAAAGCATTTAACAAAAAAAAAAAATGTCTTCCCATTGCTATGGGCTAGTAGCTACATGCAGCCTGTTGATCATAATCCTATTAGGAGTCAAACTGTGATGGGCATGGTGCGATCTTGTAGATCCTTCTGAGTCTAACATGAATTTGGTTAGAAAACGATATGGAGCCAGAACCTGGGGTCAGCCGAGTGAAATATTAAATAATATTTAATCTGGCTTCTCAGATCATGTTGTTCAAGGATCCTTAAAGATTTTTGTGCCTGATGCCCATTAAATTTAGGTGCCAATTCCTGCTAAATGCAACAATTTCACTGAAACCTGAGACTTCCTCAGACTAGGTGGCCTAATACTCAGGGAGAAACAATGAGTATATTTTGCTCCCTCCCCTCATCAATTAGGCTGTACCCCTAATGTATAGGGCTACCCAAACATCGTCTGATTATCTAGAATTAAAATCTTGGACTTGACTAGTTAATTTAATAGTACTTGGATTTCGCAGTATTTTTCAAGGTGAAGGAGTCAGAAGGATGGGTTGCCAGTCAGCTGGTTGACAACTCACTGGTGGTCCCCCATTACTCCCAGTATATACCTTGGATCAGGTGAATCGTTGTAAGGTATTGATTGCAGAAGGAGCAAAGGCAAAGCACAAGTAAAGTGCAATAATCATGTGAGGAGAGACCGAGACTACAGAAGTACGCCACAGGTTCACTTAACTCCTACTTGGTCGATAAGCTGCTTATTGAAACGCATTATTCTTCTGTTCCTGATTCCCAGAAGTGTCTGAGCTGCCTGGAAGACCGTAACAAAACAGGCTGCCTAGTAAGTCTGCCATTGATTTTAATGGAGAAAGACAGAGCATTGTGTAATAAAGTGGAAAATGATGATTCCCCCAAAATGAATAGCACAATAGTATAACAAAGATGATGATTACCCCGGAGTTGCTTCATGCGCTTGTCTTCTCACAATGGGGCACTGTCTGGCTTTTTGACATCATGACCCTCTCTTTCTTCTTGATTTGATTTTTTCCCCCCCTCCTCCTTTTCTATGGATGCAATAGGAGTCAACTAATTTAGGACAGACAGTGAGGGTGAAGCTAGCATGCTGGAGGAAGGTCGTAATCAGGCTGCAGGAAAAGAAGAAAGATTATTTTATGTGTTTTTTCTCTTTTGTGAAAAGCTAGCTTCTTAGACGATCCAGCTTCTGCACTGAAGAACAGGGTTCCCTTGTCCTCATCTCTTTTTCCTTCCCCTGTTATTGAAATAAGGAGTTGTGGCCATGTCAGTCTAGGCAATGCTTTCCAAGGAGCGTGTCCTTTTATGTAGCAAAAAGGCAAAAGAAACCTTGGAGTGGGAAAACTGAGTGGCAGCACAACCCTGCCTCTGTTAAGAGGAAACATGTGCAAAAGGCGTTTATACTAATCATTCAGACAGATTGCTCACCAGAGGTTAGGCTGACTAAAGGTAGCTCTTGATCAAAGTCCCAAAGGGCAATTTAGTTCCAAGTCTAGCACTGTAGACATCAGTCCTGAGAAAGCTCAGAGAAGAAATAGGAGGAATGCAGAAGACACCAGTATTAGACTTGATTCTTTGGAGAAGTTTGTGACTGAACTGAAAAACCAAAAACCATTTGGGGTTGGGGGGTGGGTGAGGGGGAGGGAGGGAAAGGGATTGAGCCTAAGTGAAAATTTCTAGGGCTTTGTCAGTGCAGTAAGAAAACAAACCAAAAATGAGTTTCAGATTGACCAAAGTATCGGGTTCAAATGAAAACTCAAACCATCTTGTTCAGAAGAGGCCCAAACTTAAGCAATTTTTTTTTCATTCAAATTTTTCCTGCTATTTTATTTATTTTTTCTGTGCAAAACTACTTCCTAATTCTGGCAAACATTCTCAAATGGCTTTAGTTGTCCTATAACAGTGGCTTCCTGGAGACTAAATACTTCATCCAAAAGGTTTTAGTTGGCTCCATTTGCCATAGAGCCAAACGTTCAAGCCTCACCAAAAAGACCGTTGTTATTCAGTCCTTCAGATCAGAGTGTAATGGAAACACTTAACATAGCCTCCACCCAGGTCTCTTCTCCGATTGCTTCCCCTCCAACACCATCCTAAACACAGAGTAGGAATAGGAAGAATTCATTTAATCTCACCCTCCCCTCTCCCACTGTCCTCCATCCCTGCTCTCCCCCAAATAGCTAATAGAGAGAAAACAGTTATAATCCAGACCTGATATTTTTAAGTAACTTCTGTAAAATATTGTTATCGCCTGTTGGGCTACAAGAGATTAGAGTGCACGGTATATAAGGAAAATGTGATTAGCTGTGTTCAGCGTAGAGGGCGGCTATCACTCCTGTGTTGATTTGTACCAGCTGAGGATTTGGCCCAACACATTAGCAGCTAGCTTGGGAGCTGAAGTGGTTCATAAAGCCAACTCTCTCCACTTAGGCATTGCTATAGTGCCAGTTTCCAAGAGCAGTTTGAGTAACATGATTATGTTGGCTGGTAGGACTGAATGTAAATTCTGTAAAAACAGGTATTGCAATCCATCCAGAAGCCTATTCGTTATTCGGTAGGGATCCAGCGCAGAGTGCCTCCGAGTCAAAGAAAAGACTCTCCTTACCTTGAGGAGCGTTTGAATCTCTTTCTATTCAGAGTCCTAAGTGTGCCACCTCAGCCACGCCAGCATTTTTCTGCATTGATAGTCCAGCCAGCTTGCAGAAGCCTGTCAATGCTTGCTTTGAGTGGTCCTTATCAATACAGGCTACTGTGAATTTACGTGGGCTTGTTAGCAATGTGTTGATTCTGTCTGAGGGTTGCAGGGGGATTTTTCCTGCCAAAAGGCATCCCACAGGCAGTGACAGCCCAGCAGCTGTCACAAGGGCTGATTTCTTTATGACAGTGCACTTTGCCAAAAGGCCCTGCTTGTGCCCTGCTCCTTGAAGCTCTTTGGGATGCGTGCTCAGTTTATTCCCCAGCCATTTGAAATCAGGTGTGCCCTGCCCACCCCAGTCAATCACTGAGTTACCTGAAATCCTTCCCAAGGATGGTTCTTGGAAATGGCTTCAGAACCCGGGCAATTTGCCAGTGGATTTGGGGGTAATGCCCCAGCTTTCAGGAAATGCGGTGACTCTAAAAGCAGAGCAGGCAGCTAACAGCTTTGCTGACTGCATCCGCCTGCGTGATGATCTGCAGAATGCAAACTTCTACGAGTATTTGTGCGAGTGCGCTGGGGTAGGTCTCATCTTCCACTTTTCTAAAGAACTCAAGAAGCGTCGATTGTTTTGGCGATGCGAATCGAAGGAGCTGGGGTCCGTGTTGCCCCCTAGCACCAGCTAAGTGACTAAGGACCCAAGTCGGATTGAAGGCCAGGGTCACCTAAGTCTAATGAATGACATTGAGTCTTAAGTGACTTGGGCTCCTCTCATCTGGACATAAGGAAGAATTTCTTCACTGTCCAAGCTCCCAAGGTCTGGAATAGCCTGCCACCGGAGGTGGTTCATGCACCTACGTTGAACGCCTTCAAGAGAAATTTGGATGCTAATCTTGCTGGGATCCTATGACCCCAGCTGACTTCCTGCCCCTTGGGCAGGGGGCTGGACTTGATGATCTTCCAAGGTCCCTTCCACCCCAATGTCTATGAAATCTCTGAGGGCCTTGTTACATATTAATTATTGGCATCTCCTGGAGCTCTTAACACCTTTAAGTGGTTTTAAGGACTCATTATGCAGCTTAAAGTTAGGCTACTCCATGGCAGGATTATCTCTGATCCACACACCCCGGCTCCTGTCCCATTAATGTGTGGTCGTTCCCCACAGATGTGCTGCTCAAGTTGAAGTCCTCCAGTACCCCAGGATGCAGTGTCCCTTCCCCACCCCCCATTTTGTGGGCTCTCGTACCCCTGGCTGGCTGCTTAGTGGACTGAAGCTGCAGCTTTTCTATTTCCCCCTCCTCCACCCCACTTCCTGGTCCAGGAAAGGAGGCCTGGGGCACCTTTTCCAACCAGCTCTGAGCCTGTCTGGGCAGGTGACTGCTAGACCTCAAGCCCTGGGGGGGATGCAGGAGAAAGTAGCCAGCCCCAGGGAGCCCCTAGACCCAACCAGGCTCCAGCAAGCCCCAAGCTCCAGTCCTGCAGCTCTGGCAGTGCCTTGCTCCATGCACCCAGTCCACATGCAGCGAGAGCTGGCAGCGGCTGCTGCAGGGTAAGGGGCAGCCTGCTGTCAGGGGGGCCTCTGCTCCAGGGTGGATTCAGACTGTGGGTGCGAGGCTCTGCCACTGCCCGTGTGGATGCAAGAACCAGCTGCGGGAGGACTCTGCTCAGAGCTGCATAGTGAAGCCAACCTGGGGGAGAGCTGGCTGCACCAGCCGCCACTGCTAAAGCCCCTGCCCTAGCCCCAGCCCCGACCCCAACCCCATGCCCACCACTGCAGCCTCGGCCCCTTCTGCCTCTAGTTTCCTAGGGCCACTGCCTGCCCCCAGGGGTGTCCCTCTGCTCACCCCACATGCTACTGGGCCCAGAAGCACCAAGGAGGGGTGGGCAGGGTGGGGTGGATGCATGGCAGAGCTGATGGTGTGGTGGGTGGGGATGAGAGAAGAAGCAAGGGAGCAGCTGAACACCCCCCAGGCTGAAATTCCCCAGGCCCTGGAAACCGTCTGATGAGATGGACCCGGATGTGTGTGACAGTGAGTCCAGAGCATATGGGTGCCAGGGGCCAGGCGGGCAGCAACCTCCCCAGACGGCCCCCTGCCAAGTCTTTCAGCCTCATTATCGAGGGATCCCACTGCCTTCCTCCCCTCCCCGTGCTCTAAAATGCTGCTGTTGAGGCAGGGATGAGTGAAACCTAGAGAAGAAACTTCATCGAGAAGTGGAGCCTGAAGGGACCTCCCTGCTCACCAGGCCTCTAGTGGCAAGTCACAGCTGTGCAGGTGGGGGACAGTCAGAGAAGGTTTGGGGGTTTTTTTAGCCTTAAAACTGCTACTGCTTCAGACTCCAAGCTAGCACTAAGGCAATCATCATCTGTATAGCTGAAAGTATGACGTGTAGCGAGGCCCTTAAATGCTTTTGTTTACAGTGCTAGGTTGGGGAGAGTGGTGACACATGGGGGTGCACGTGCACTCCCTGAGAGTGCTGGTGCACCCCCTGACTGGCCGCGCTCACCACTTAGGTGATGGGCAGGGGGGCAGGCAGGAGCACCAGTGCCCCCGCTACAAGTGCTGGCCAATCACTGCAATCGCTACAGCCACTTCCAGGAGTGGCTGCAGTGATCAGCCATTGCTTGCTCCCAGAAGCAGCCACAGCCATTCCCAGAAGCTGTTGCAGCAATTGGCTGCAATGACTGGCCATTGCAGGATCGCCCCTGTGGGACACCCCCCCCAACACACACACACACACACACACACACACACACACACACACACACACACACACACACACACACACAGTGGTCAGCGGGATTGGGAGTAGGGGCTGCACTTTCAGGGCCTGATCAAAAGCCTCAAGGAAGTCGATAGGAGTCACTCTGTGGCACTGACTTCAGTGCATCAGCCAATTAATGTCAGTCTGAGTTTCTGAGAAAATCGATACACATTTTTTGAAAAATTAATTTAGTTCCCATCTTCCAGCAAAACCCCCAAAGCATTTCACAGCTGAGGGACATGAATTTTCTGATTTGCAAAGTATGTAGCAGACAAAAGCAGCAAATTCATCGCTTTGGAAAAGCAGGGCATTCACGTGCATGAAATACAGAGCGAATGTAAGTCAGGGAAATGTAACCCTCATTAGGATTTAGCCAGGCCCTTTCCACTGTCTACAAGAACTTACTCATATAATGTCTTTCATGAGTAGATAGTAGTGGTTTATGCAGGAGGTCTATATCTTTATTCTCATTTTAGGGATGGGGAGACCAATGCACAAAGAAGGGAAGGTCACCCACCCATCAAGCCAGAAATCAAACTCTGACCTGGTGAGTCCCACACTAGTATTTTAGCCCCTGTGTTGCATTGCCTCCCCAAAAAGCGTCACTTTTATGGGCTCAAGTCGATGTGACCCCTGTGTTTTACTTTTTGTCCTAACCGTGGCATATCTCAGCTTGTACCTTGCTACTGCCTGGGGTATTCATTACTGTAGAACTGGGGTGCTCAGCCTCCAGCCCCTGGGCCAGATGCGGCCTGTGGAGCTGTATCATTGCCCCCCACCCAGGCTTCCCACGTGTCCTAAACTTGGGCAGTGGGGCAGCAGTGAAACATTAATTAGCGCTCCCCTGCTGCCAAATTTCTGGACCTCTGGGGAGCCTGGCAGGCTGGATAGCATGCCTCTGCAAGCTGGATTGGATGGGAAGGGCTGGGCTTATGCAAGGCCCAATCTGGCACCAACTCTGGGAAGGATCCAGCCCATTGACTAGCCCTGTGCCACTCTTCCAGCCTGCAGGGCTAAAAGGTTGTAAACTCTCAGCATGGCAGAGCATTTGTTTAGCATGGATCCTCTGCAATCCTTCAGATTTGCTTTGCAGTTACGGACGTCTGACAAGCGACTGACACCTGTAGCACTTTGGCCTCCTTACCGTGCCTTTATCTAATTATAGGCCTGGCCTTGTTTTCCAAGATGTCACCATACCGTAGCTGGAGCTGGCCCGCTCTCCGTGGAAAAAGTGACTGCCTAATAGAGAAACCTCCTCCTCGAGAGCTGACTGTATGAGCGTGGGTACAAAAAGGGCATTGGAAAACAAAATCCTTGTCTGATGAATTGAACATTTTTTTTTTGTCTTGAAGGAGTTTACACCCCACCTCCCCCACTTTGCAAGAGGCTGGTGTCACCCACAATAGCTGGATTTTGAAAAGAAGGTGGATAGGTAAGGGAGAGAACATGTAATTAAGGGTGGAATCTGGGGCTTTTATCAGATTGTGACACTGGGGAATGCTTTCTGCACAAAGTATACTGTTGAAAAAGGCAGTGATTGTGCCTTCCCCACCACCATTATCAAAGCTACAGTCAGTCAAATCTTCCCTGTTATTAAATGCTGTTCTGCAAGTCTGCATTGTGAAACTGAAGGATATAATCACAGGTGCCAGACATGGGGAGAAAGCTGATCCAAAGGTGTGAAAAAAAAGAAAACACAAAGATGAGCTGAATAAAAACATATAAATGAGGTGTAAAAAATCAGATTACAAGGGGCAGAGAAGGTGGGTGTAAAATGAAGCAGAAAAAAAAAATAATAAAACAATTCCTAGGTTTCATTTCTCCTCTTGTTAATGCTGAAAGAGACTGTGGTTTGTCTTATTCGCTGGCTTTTGACTGCCCCGCTGCACACGTGCAGTACTTAAATGTTAAGTTGTGAAATAAATTGGTGCACTTGTCAGTTGTTGCCTTGCCGTTGGCAGAGTACGTCACTGTGAGCCATCTTGCAGAACGGGCCCAATCTAGAGGAAAGCCAGGTACTCTCTGATCTTGCAACGGTGCGTGGTAGCCCTCGGTATCTCAATGTTCACGGCAAGGGTGCAGACACCCTCCCTGAGCTATAGCTTTACTGGGTTCCTAGTGTAACCTTCAGGAGGTGGTAGCCATTGTGCAGATGGAGAAGCTAGGACAGCTAAATGGGGTAGTCATATACCTGCAGGAAATTAGTCACTTCTGCTGAAAGTGTCCTTGTTTCACAAAATTGTTTTTTTTTTTTCCCGGTGGAAAATGTTCCCTCCGACAACGTAAGCAGCTCTGCTTTATATCTTTTGAAGACTGTTAATACGTCGAAATCCAATTTTGTTCATGTGGCAGTGTAGTCGATTGCTAGCAGTTCTCTTTCCATCTTTCAGTATGGTCTTCATGTATTTCACAGTAGCTTCACTTTTTCTGTTCCCTAAGACGTTTCCTACTTTAAAATTTATACCATTTTAGTTAAAGAAGTGCAGAACAGTATGTGTACTCTCTATATCTGTTTGTGTGGCTTGTTTTGGTGTAGCTGACAAACAGGCTAAGTTAAACCAAATCTGGACTTTGAGTGTCCATCCAATCCTGTTGCATCAGTTCAACTGTTTTCCTTTACGAAAAAATCTTCTAATTACATTGGGGAAAAGTTGCACATAACAAACTATATTAACACACTTTTTTTTTTACATCTTCCTGGATGTTAAGGCAAGGTCCATAATAATGTACCACCTATTCACCCTGTGGGAGTCATTTCTTCTCAGCAACTTAAAAAAAACATAACTGAGATTGAGAGTGGTCAAAAATGTGTGGAAGGACTACGTATGGTCAACTATGTTAGCTATGTAAGCTCCTATGTATGGGGAATTTCCTCTGGCCTATGTTATGCAAGAGGACAGATTAAACAATCCTAATCATCGCTTTCTGGATTTACTAGTTATCAAAACCCAAATCCACTAGCTGATGTGAAATTTTCATGCTACAGGTCCATGTAACACCCTGTATCTTAATAGAGCCTGTTGATATACAAACTTCCCCCATGTCTGTCAATCAGAGATGGAAAAACTCCAAGCCTTTTATCTCACCTCTTCTAAATTTTCGTGGTTCAGATGAAATAGAAATTGAGTGTGAGCGTCATTTGATAAAGTGAATATTGAAAAAGTTGCTTCATCTGTCATGCTAGTATGGGTTTGTTTTGAAATCCGCTATATTTCAATTGTTATGGATTTTCATTGTCTCTTTTCTAAACAGATAATTCTGAAAATAAATGATATAAGGTGCTGTTTTGCCAGCAAGGTTATCAGAAAGGCAAAAAGTACAGTCTGCCAGCACAGTGTTTCAAGACTCAGAAGCTGAGCAAGTCCATAAAATACTACTTTGACTGTGTGCTGAGACCTTTGATAACTAGGGCTCAGTTTTTGCCCTGGCCTTTAGACCAGCTGAAATATGCAGTGGTTTTTTATTGTATGAACATAATTTAGTACCCCAGGATCTTCTGGGATTTTTACTGTTCACTTGCCAAGTATGGTCAGCGTCTAGCTAGGAACGCTACAGCATTAACCACACTCACCACTTACTCATGGAAATAATTTATGTTTGCACAGCTCTGAAATCTGCCACTTTTGGATTCGGGCATCTCGCTAATGGTATATACAGGTCCAATAGCTTGGTGGTGGTTATTCAGAAAAATCATCCCACCAGTGTCTGCTTGACAGCATTTAACTAGTATCTCTGGCAAGAGATAAAAAAAATGTAATTGGAGCTAATAATGCTATTACACATCTGTAGCAACATAGACTTCATGGTAGCTATTAAGCTGCATGCCACAGCCTTTGGCACTGGCAAGAACAGAACTTCCATCTCCTCCTTGAAATGCACAAAAGCCGCTTGAGTTAAAACTAAAATCTCCTTCAGCTACCAGCAGTGGTCTGAGTCTCTGAGACACAAACCAGATTACATCAGTAGTTTGCATGCAAGGCAGTTTATCCCAGTACGTCCTAACTCTCCTACAGAAGAGCACAGAAGTACCTGAAGTTGTTATATTAATGTTGTTTGGCACTTACTTCTGCAGCCCCAGAAGGCAATGCCTGCTCTTGACAGGTTATCTGATTAAAGGAAAGCTGCTGTTAGGAGGGCCTGAACACAGCTCTGTGGAGAGCTCCTATAGACTATCCATGGTACAGTATAATGACTGACAAGTAGGTGACCTTTCTATGCTAGGGATTAGGTTCCCATATAATTCCATCCCATGTGATGCAGACGACTTGTCTCTACTCTGTGATGGATCGTGTCATGGGATCTAAAAGCTTTTGCATGTTAGTTAATGCTCTGTCAACATGCACCCCTGAGAGATCATCTAATATATCCAGGATGACAATTAAGCTCTGGTCCCGAATAGGAGAGATGGCTATTAGTGAATCTCCAGAGTCTGATGTGCCTTCTGAAATGCAATTGGTCATATCCCAAAGGGATTTTTTTTTTTCCTGCATCCGCTCGCTTAGACTTTACCCATAACATGCATCATAACTGCAACAGCTAAGTTAAAAATCTACAATAAAATGAACTGGAACATATTGATCCAATTTATAATAGTATTACAAATCCCCAAATCGTTACATTGTAGTAATAACTAATTTTTAAATAACTAAATGGTTTTATCTGCTCCACTGCACTTCATAATGACAAGTAAATATGTTGGTGTATATAGCTACTTCTTCCTTGTCCTCGCTAGCAGAAATTTTGTTTCCTCTTTAATATGCCTATACTATGCATCTGGTTTTTCTCCAGCATCTGGTTTTTCTCATGCCTCGTCAGCAGCATGTGTGAAATCCCACTTTCTTTGAAATTTCTACTCATAAGAACCTTCTCCCACGTTCTTCCAATTTTAAGAAAATAAACACAAAAGTGTTTTTATATTGACATTTATTTTGCAAGCGGAAAACCAACTGATGTGTGTATTGACAGGTTTGGTCTCCACACTTAAAAGCAAGGCTGCTAGAATATCAGGGCATCATCAAGAGCAGGGAACGATGGTAATAGCTAGGACTGTGCATGAGGCAGTTTCCCCCACCAAGCAGAAGAGAGGTTGAAATGTGGAGGGATAGACTTATGGTTCAAAGTGTCTCAAGAAATCTGGATTTACTATTTGGCTCTGCCACAGACTTCTTTTGTGATCCTGGGCAAATCACTTAATCTCTCTGTGCTTCAGTTCCATACCCATAAAATGAGGATAATGATTCCTTTTTAAAACGCCTTCATGCTGTGAATGAAAAGTGCTCCATAAAAGGGCTCTTTAAAGAAACCCGGGTTTTTTTGTTTTTCAGGCAGAGATTTTACAAGCTAGAAAAGAGCTGGGTGTACTTTCTTACTAGTGATTTTTTGGAGTGAGATAGCAGTAACTTACTGTCCTTTGAGCCTGAATTTCTAACGCGATTTTTCAATTTTCGACTGGACTCACGAAAAGCTCGCTTATGCACCAAACACATAGAAGCAGAGCCAGTATCCGGCACCATCCCATCTCATATTTGCCTTCAAGGTAAGAAAGTTGAGTTGAGTCTCCATGGCCCATTCATTTCTTGGCCTTCTGCATGAAGTGACCAGCATTGCTAATTAGAATGAGCTGTAGCGATAACTGTATGATAAGGACATTGCCCATGAAGAACTAGATGGAGGACCAGCATCTTATTCCACGCAGGTCATTGAGCAGCCATCTGATGATAACCTTATTTGCCACCTGGGAAGTATGAACAGCATGAAGTATATTGTGAAATCAGTGCATCTCCATGACTTTCAGTGTAGCTCTGCTGATTTGCAATGGGTGAGACACATGCCAAGATGTTTCAGTTTAAATTTAGAGTTTCCATATTGGTTTGGGATTAATATGAAATGTAGGGCAATAAGAAGAAGCCTTGAGGTATAATGAGTTGTGGCCTAGCATGTAACTCGTCTGCAAATGCCGAGGAAAAATCTTGCAACAATAGTCAACAGGACAGAGGTGTTCTGGCTACTATTGCCATCTTCCTTGCAACAAAAAACCAGCGTTGCTTCCTTTCTCTATGAGCACAGTCCAAAGTTGGAGAAGCTTTTTAATACAAGCTTAACAACATTAAGTACCCAGATGTACTTTTAGCCTAGCTATCCAGCCATTTTTAATGGAAGTGAAGATACCAACTGGCTGCATCTACAAGAGCCAATGACCGCACAGTAACCAGAGTTACTTCGCAGTAGCATCCTGGCATGGTTGCCTAGTGGTGTTTACTGTCCAGTAGTTCATTACTACTGTGCAGTAGCTCGTTACTATTGTGCAGTAGCATCACATCCCAGTTCATGCCCAGCAACACTACTGCAAAGTAGTAAAGAGCTACTGGGCAGTAGTAACGACCTACTGCTCAGTATGCGTCTCGTGTAGACACGGCAACTATGTCTCTTAGCTCAGTTCTTGAATTTGTGTGCGCCTCTCTTGTTAGTGGTAAAAAAATGCCATTGTGTGGTAGCTAAAAATTGCCCTTAACTCTAAGCAGCTGATGATTACTAACAACCCTATTCTGTTGCTGGAGCCTTCTTTCAGTTTTCTGTAGCGTAGCCTATAATCTACGTGGGCTTTCTAATGAATGGCTGCAGATACCGAAGGGGGAGAAACATTTATCAAGATTTAGCATCAGACCGCATCATGAATTCTTAAAGAAGCAGGGGCACTCCAGCAGTAAAAAGCCGTAATTTTGTGGTCTCCCACGAGCTGCTGTTACCAGTCTTCACTGTGGTTTCAGGGGTTTGACCTTATGGAAAATGAAGGCTTCTCCCTACATAATCTTGTAAGTGTGGATAGAGCATTAATCCATGTGGCATCTGTGATGGGTCCAGCTGAGCTGCTTCCTGGAAAGCATTTAAGGATCTCCACTTTCGTGGTGCTAGCAGCCACTCCATACCCTTAACGATCACTGCTGACAAGTGGCTGCCACTCTTCTCGTCATCGCCCTGGCTCCTGCGTCCTTCCATTTTGTCTTGCCCTGCTTTAGTCTATTCAGTTCTGCCTGCCCTACCCATCTGTCCGTGTCACTGCCTATTTAAAATCCCTCATGCCCTCCCCCTTGCCTCTAGCTCTCTGTCCATGCCTCCAGGACTCTCCACTGTGATATTTCTACACTTATTTCCACCTATTCCTTCTCTCCTTGCCTCCTGCTGTACAATGTTACTTCCAAGCAATTCTCCCAAGTGTCTGTTTTGCAAACTCTCCCTTTTTCCTGCATTTCTGCAGGTGTTGCCCAAATAAACTTGTTGCTTCATCTCTACTTCTGATGGATTTTTCAGCAAATAAAAGCTTCTGCATGCTCAGCTCTATCCTAGACTCTTTTGTTTTCTTGGCTTGGACCATTCATTTTCTTCCTTTGGGCAAAGGTCTCTCCATACTTTCTCCTGGTTACGGTTTGGAGACGGAGGAGAGCACTAGCATAACTTGGACTGATGTTGGACTCAGTGCTACAAGCCTGGTGTCTTTCCTGAGCTGATCCTTCAATGTGTTTACCCTTCTGCAAGGTGAGCATAGTGCAGGCATTTTGTTTCACTAGGCTTTCATACCCACACTGCCCTCACTTGGCACAGTCATTACCCAAGCCAGGGAGAAACTGGCTCCTGGTGTGATAAATCTGCTTATTGTCATGTGAACTATGCTGCCGACCTCTCCTGAGGAACCTCATTTTTGCCTGTATCTCCTCTTGGCTTTTACCACTGCAGCACCAGTTCTCCACACTTTAGACTCAATGGGCGCATCTACACGCGAAGTTTACTGTACACTTGACTAGTTAGCTGCACAGTAAATGTCTTGCATCTACACGTATTCAACTATTAGGTTGCAGTAAACTAACTTACTCCACAGTGGGAGCCTGGAGCTTGTTAATACAAGTACTATCCTGCTGCAGAGTAAAAAACTCTGCAGCAGTGCATGTATAGATACTGCCCAGGCTAGTTGGGGTATGAGGGTGCTTCAGTGCAAGGGCTGCCTGCCAGCTAGCCCCCAAACTGAAGCACCCTTATGCCCCAGTCCCTCCACAGTGCATTGAGCCAGGGAAACAGCTCTGGACTGGCAGGCTGACAACCCCACCAGGGTTTCCCACCAGCCAGGGCTGCTCCAACCTGGCTCCACATGCTGCACATGAATTAACCCTAGAGCTGTTTGCGCCAAAGTTATTTGCTCCCAGGCGCACATTCAAACAGCATGCCCAGGAGCAAAAACTCTGGAGCAATAAGCTCCAGAGTTTATTCATATGCACTAATTGCATATCTAGATGTGCCCCATGCAGGGAAGAAAACTGCAGGCTCCTTAACACAGTTACCGTAACCCCATCTTTGAGCAACTGCAAAGGCTCCTTATTCACTTTAGGTTATAGCTTTAAAAATTCTCTCCTTGGGCCAAATTCCTTTCTGCAGGACCAATACTGATTTACAACCATCCACAATTTGACCTAGTACTCACCTATGTATTCCCTTACTGGCTTCCCTCAAGCTCCTATATTGTCTTTCTTTCTGTCCCGTCACTTAGTCTTACTAGTACTGCTACCAGCTCCTTCTCCCCTGAAGCTCCTTCCATCTGGAAAAGCCTTCCTGAATCGTACTGGATGATCAGAGTTAAGCCAGTTTCAAATACAGTCCAGTGACAAGTCTTACCTGCGCCACGTAATTCTCTTTCTCCTTTTCTTTTTCATTATTTAACTTTGTGATGGCATCGTGTCATTGTGCAAGGCACAATTAGCTTGCCAGACACTGGGCAAAACAGGGAGGATTTGCAGAATTATTCTAGTAATGTCATTCTTCTCAGCTTGCTAAGTACTCTTCTGGTATTATTCTTTCATTTCACAGAAATCAGTATCCATGGAATTATTGTCTCTTGTTTTATAGCCTACATAGTGCATTTTGAAAAGGTTGTGAGACTCTCTCTCATAATGGAGAAGATTTCTGAAACCTTTCCATTGTCTTATAATACACATTTTCATCTATAAAGCAGTATTTTCGAATTATATAATGGTGTTACAATAGGGCTCAGAGCCCTAATGTATCAAAGTATTTTATCTGATTGTATTTAGTATGAGTGTAGGAATGGGGATGATTATTATGGTGCCTTGCCACACTTGTTTCCTGGAATTAAATATGTTCGGTGTTTAAGAAATGTCAGAAGGCAGGACTGTACTCGGAGCAGCTCTGTTTGAAGCCAGTGGAGCTATGCTCATTTATGCTGGCTGAAATCTGGTTTGGATGCCCACTTGGTGCCACAGAGCAGGAAGGAGACACGGTGTACACAAGGATACAATAGGTTCTAGTGTTTTTACCAATGTTCAGTACATTTCAATGCTTGCAGCTGCTGGAGCCTTGCAGGGTACGGTTCCAACAAAGCTTAAGCTGCTTGACTTCACCATGTAAAAGGAAGGCAGCTTAAAGAGCTTGAGCCTATGAAAGGCTGACATAAGTAGGCATGGTCTATGCTTAGCACCAGCTGCCCAAACTATTCTACCTAGCAGACAACTGTATTTAACTATCCTGTCTTTTAAAAAGTCCTGCCTGACCCGATTAAATATAGTTAAAAACAAGAATGAACCCTGACAAATGCTTGTGGGATGATGATGTTCAGTATATCAGGTTTTAAGGAGAGGTGAATTAATAAGTGATTTATATAACAGAAACATCAGAGGCTCTTTAAGTATAGCAAATTGCCAGGCACCACTCTAATGTGTACACAGAGAGAGAAACCTGGCTGGCCTTCTGTGCTGAGACTCGCCAAAGGAAATCTCCCTGATGCCATCAGAAAGCTCTTTCATGATTTAGTGTTTGAGGTCCTGCCATGCCATCTCCAAAGCAATCAGTCTTCCTTTTTCATTAATAGATTGGCATAACCATGAGCCAATATAAAGCCACACAAAGTACTTCTATATGTGCTGTCAACATGGGATTTTTACAGACTTGAACAAGCTGCAAGACTTTTTATTCCTTCCAAGAGTTTGAAGATCTGGGAAACCTCAATTTCCCTTGCACATAATAACCCTTTTCTCCACTCCAGTGTGATCTGTAAGGGTCAGAAAAAGGGGAATCATTTTGTGGGGATAAAGCAAGTCTTCAAATACCCCTGCATGAGCATGATGGAAAAGGCTGGGGTTCATGTATGGGGAATAAATACACAGGCTTTCATTAGACGCCTCCTAGCTAGTTGAGGGTGGCATCCAATAACTAAAGCAACTTGAGCAGTACCCAGTAATGGCATGCATTTGCACTTTTGGGGCGCATTCCCACAAGTGTGCACACGTGTTTGTGCTGCTGCTACTTGTCCCCAGGGATGCCCCTGCACACGCACTCCAGCACGAAGCAAATTGCCCTGGGTAGGATACAGGAGGCTGGAGCCAGCACCTGGGATAGCCCCAGCAGCCTTACCTGGGCTCCTAGGAGCCTCCTGGGGCAGCAGTGGTGGCAATCCAGCCACTCGGAGCCTGGACAGCAGGCAGAGCATGGCTCTGAGCAGCCAGGCTCTGGTTTGTGGTGGTGCACACAGCTGCCACGTGCAGGTTTTTTTGACACCAGGATCTTCCAGCGTCCTAAAAAGCTGCCACACTGCAAATTAGCCACACAGCAAAGGCACGCACATGCGCCACGTGTGGTTTGAGACACCGCAAACCACACGTGCGCGCTCATGGGGATGCGCCCTTGAGGAGCAAAAGTACCACATGATACAGTGGTGTAAATGAGTGCAGATGTTTCATCTGGCTACAAGCTGGACTCGTCATGCGTTACATTTTTTAGTAGAACTGGTCAAAACACTGGGAGAGCAGGGGAAAATACGAAGTAAACGTGAAGTAAACCTTCTGACCAAAGTCAAATGTTGTATGGAAATGTTCCTGCCCCAAATGAAAATTCCCAGACTAAGTGAGGGATACTTAGATGAATTTGAAAAGAGCAAACTATTCAGTACATTTTTTCCATGGAAAGCTTCAGCTTTTTGAAAAGGTGTCTCTACACTAATTAGTCTCCTGGTTGGTATTCTCAGCAGATGGGCCCAGACTTGAATGGTCACAGAAACTGTGGCATATTCTACTTGAGAACATTGCAACAGTCTAACAGGTGACATTTAACCTGGGTAAAAGATCATGAGGACACTCTCGTTTCTGTTTAAAAGTGGATTGCTTTGATTTATCTTAAGCTTTCGTTAATAAACAGTCAGATTAAATTATCATGTCTGGCCTCTCATATAGCTCGAGAGAGAGAATTTCATTCAAGTACTCCTGCATTGAACCCAATAACTTGTGCTTAGCTACCGCACGACTTCCTGAATGTCATCCAGGCACAATTTAAATATATCAAGGGACTGAAGAACCCACGGCTTTGCTTGGCTGTTTGCTTCCCTGGTTAGTCATCCTGATTGTTAAAAGCGTCTAGCTTATTTCTAATTTGAATTTCCCTGATTTTAACGTTCAGTCACTGGTTCCTGTTATGTCCCTGCCTGCTTACTGCATGCAAGCCAAACCGCAGTAAGCCTCATTAGCCTAAACAGTAATAGTCTGCATGAAGCCTTCTCTACCAGTTTGACTGAATTGGTGTACAGATTTTTTTTTTAAATTTGTAGCCAAGTAAGTGGCCCTACTATCAGCAAACATCCTCCACCACATCTGGGGCTTCAGCTGTTTCCAAATCCTTTGGTGGGCATCCTACTTGCAGGCCCAAGCCCGGAGGCTTGGGGTTTGGATGCCCCCAAGTTTTGCTTGCCCTTAGCCATAAGGCGGCAGGAGCAGGCAAGGGAGGAGACTCCCGTTTCCATGGACTGGGATTAAAGCTGTTACACCTTGGCGGGTACTGAACCATGCCAGAAGAGCAGTTCTCCCGCAGTGCGGTTCAGGAAAACTGCCTTCATGGACAGAGATACATGGTATTTCCCTTGCCAGGTTAAGAAGCCACTCTGCTTGATCTGAGCCTTCAACTGCACGCTTGCTGAAACCAGCACAACTCTGGGTGAAGACAAACCCAGGTGAGCCTTCCCCCCAGGTGGAGGTGAGGCCCCTTGCAGTCAGCGAGGCTGGGGCAGCAGGGGGAACTTTGCACTGCCACAAAGCCCTTGCTCGCACTTGTCCCGATTATGGAGGGCCGTCTCTCTGGCCCTGCCAGTTTGGACTGGTTCATAAGTCTCACATTCACTTCTGGATCAAAGCAAATAAGCAAGCAAACCTAATGCATGGGAAGTTGGGGCCTGTTTATGTTTCTGCAGGCTTGCTAAGGCTTACTTCCCATTGGCACAGAACACCTGAGGAAGTCCTGCTTTTTGGTTAATTTACACTTCAATGGCACTTTTTGGTCCCAGCATTTTGTAAGCATTAATTAATTTAACAATCCTCACCGCCATCCCCGGGCGGGAGGGAAGCAACAAATTTCCAGGGAAGCGGCAATTTGTCCAGTGAAAGAGCATACAGGAGCTGGTAAGCCCCCTGTCTTGTATACTGACTCTAGTCCTGACTTCCTGAGGGACACTGGGCAAATTGCTTAATCTTTGTCTCTGTTTCCTGCTCATTGAAGGTAATGATGCTTCTATGTCTATGAGATTTATGGATGGGAAAGGGAGGAAAAAAACCCATCAGCAGCAAAGTAGTTGTGAGCGTTCTTGTTTTACACATAAGGGAACTGAGGTGCAAAGGCTTAACCATTATAATGTTACTTAGCCCTTGGCATTTTTCAAAGCGCATCATTAACAAAGTAACCCTTGCAACCCCTTCTGCAATGTAGCTGATTAAGTACTGTTGTGAATGTAAGCAGCGTAGGAAAAAATGATGTAACTTTTATGCCCCTTTCAAGAAGTCTGCAGCAAGATCCTTTGAGCACCATAGAAACCATAAATGCTAAAGCATAGTCAATACGCCATGACAAACTTTTAAGAGGATGAAACAATCCAAATCTATAATCCATGTGATGAGGTCATCCAGAGGACAAGTCATCTCTAATATGATCAAAAAAAGAGATGTCTCTGGTACAGAAGATTTGATCTGGCATTTTCCTCGGCCTCGGTGTGTTTCTTTGAAAGGCTCCTTTGTTCGGCAAAGCTATGAATAAAATGAAATCACAGCTGATGTAAATGCTGATTCTGAATGGCTGGAAGCCAACCCATATCCCATGGCAACTCCTCCTCCTTCCACCATGTCAAACTTGCCCCATCCTTCAAACCAAGAAAGGGATGAGGCAAAAAAAAAAGATAAGTCACCGTGTTTTTACTTCAGTGGAAACACTCTGACAGCGAACAGAGCTTGAATGGGTGATCTCAGGATTCGCCGAGGGGAGACCACTCGCTTTGTGACACAAAAACAACAATAGTCTTTGGATGGCTGAGGACCGTAAATTGATACAGCTGGTACAATTGGCTCGTTATGAATCCGTGCCCTTTTATCTGTGAATTGTTCATGAATCAACTCTGATTTCAGGAAAAAAAAAAATCCATTTATACTGCAATTAGCCTTCAGATACTTTGGCTGGGAAGTTTCTACCAGTAGGCAGTTCACAAGCTGACTTTGGTGAGTACTCTCGATTTGTGATTCACTCTTCAGCTGCCTTGGGACGGGTCGCAGAAGTCGCATGCCACTGTTCGCATCTGTTGTTATTTGATCATCAGTTGAACTCAAACTTATTCGGATAGCCAGGTTTTATGCCGATATGTTAAGTAGCCTACAAAGCTCCTATAATGCTTTGCTAGTTGTGTCAAGGGCCTAGCTACACTTGGTATGACCTTTAGCTTTTGTCACCTGTTTTGAGAATTGTCTACTAAGGGTCTTTTCCCTCTTTAATGAATCATAGGCATTGTAAGCATCTTGCACTTCAGTGTTTCCTTTTTAAGGATGTCAGACAGTTACCAGGACGAATGATTTGGCTCCCTGGTGTTGCATTATTTCTCCTTCAGAGATAAGCACGTGGGAATGAAACTGTATGCTAAGTTTGCTCCTTTTGAATCACTGCAGTATCACAACAGGTTAAGGATGGTTATGGTATTTTATAGTCCTGATCCATAAGTTAGCCGAGTTCTTTTGGGGAGGTTTTCTGGACTTCTGTTTTGTGTCATCTAATACCATCATTTCTCACATATAACACCCTCCCCCCAAGTCAGTTCCCCCAAACTTGGGGCGCATGTCTCCAGCACGGAGGCTCATTTCTTCACTAGAAAAGGAGCACTCCTGAAGACACCGTGCATCCCATGCAGCTGCCAAAATAGTTGCTGATTGTCTGGCTGAGCAAGCTGAAGTCCCGTGTTAACCCTCTCACAGCTGTAGCTATTGTGATAGTGTACATTTTGCCTGAACCACAAAGCGGGCTGCTGGCAGTATATTGATGAGGCCTCTGATGTGGAAACAATTTATTTACAGGAACCTATGTAAAGAACTACTTACAGTAAAGAACTACCAGTTTTGCTACCGCCCTTGAAATGGTGTGGGGCCTAACCTTGTGTGATGTAGGGTAAGTCCACATGGAAACAGAGAGTCCTGTTACTTAGCCCTTGGCCTCTCAGGAGATAGTCTGGGTGATGCAGGAGGCAGCAGGAAGCGTGTGATGCCACGCTTCCTCGACACTCTGTGTTCCCCGGAGACATGCGTCGCGTAGTCAGCCATGACGCTGGAAAAATTTTTTCTTCCCCCCTTTATTTGGCTTTCCAAAAACCAGGCACATGTTCTATTTGAGGATGTATTGCATGCAAAAAATATGGTAGTAGTCTGCACCTCCTTGGAAGCCTCAGCTGAAAATACGGAACAATGAATTAGTGGACAACGTGGGTATTTTGGGCCAAATATTTATTCACTAGGAAAGTGAAGATGATTTTTGGGAGGAAAAAGATTTGTAGCTGAGAGAATAGTTCTGAATCCTAAATTCATGACTATTCAAGCCTCTGACTGCCTGATCCTGTTGAAGTTGGTAGAGTAGTTGGTAGAGAAGTCCCTTTGGAAATTGAATCAGGCCCTTAATTGCTGTGATAGTATTTAATTGAACGCAAGATGTCACAAAGATAAAGTGCATTAACTCAGGACCTTCCAAAAGGAGAAGCATGTGTTCTATTAACATGAAAAGTGTCCCTGTGCTAAATAGTACCCACTCAGAAATTTCCAGCCAGTATAATCCTGGGGTAGATTTTATTTCCATAGCAAGATGCATTTGTTTTAATGGCAGCAATTGGAAACTGCCAGGAGATTTTCACTCCTGGAACAAGCCTCAGGGGAGATGGCTCAGTGGGCAATGGGCTTGTGAAAAGGGCAAAGGTGTATAAAGAGACAATTTATCATATGGCTCAGCAGCTGACCACACAGACTCCTTCTCCACACCTCTATATGCATCCCTGTTCCATTGCTGTAGGTAACATTATAGGCCTTTCGGCTTCTTACATGCATCTCTCATCAGACGGTGTGAATGCGCTGCAGTGACTCCAGGTGATCATTCAATATTGACTACAAGTTTCACGGAAAATTCTTGCATCTTCCAGCAGGAATTGCCTGCTGTCCTTTTGTATTTAAAAATATACTACGCTAAATCTCTAATGCCCAGAATGTCCCCAGTTGTGTGGGACTAGCTAAGCAGATGGCAAAAAAGAAAAGCAGGCGTGAGCTAATTAACTGACTCTGTGGCTTTACCTCCATTGCAACCTTTGGAGAAGGCAAACATGCAAATACCTGCTACCGACACACAGTACTGCTGCGAGCCACGGTAGGAACTGAAGCCGTCTAGCCCAGGCTCAGGCTGAACTAGGTGCAAATTTAAACTCAGAATTTTGCAGCCTGCTTGCACCAGGGGTTCACACTGCCATGCTGTCCCCGTGGCTTAAATCCCTGGTGTTGACAAGGCCTGGAGGACAATTGCAGGCAGCTGAGAGAAGGCGTCTCACTCATTGCTACAAGGCAGCTCATTGTCACCCTGTCAGGCAGTTCTGTCTCATCTGAGAATGAACCTGTCCTCAATCCAAATTCTAGCCTGGTGCTGACGCAGAAGAGAGGCATCCGCTACAGACGAACAGCAGGCTCACAAAGCTTCGCGTTACTGAAACCATAAGGCTTGGCTGAAATCTCCATTCTCTGTACAGAAAAACCAGTGACTTCATCTCTGGACCTGCCCTCACGTAACCTCTGCGTTCATGGATCTATTAGGAAGTTCCCTGGGAGGAAAAACCTAGCTGCCAAATAAATGGCACCACCCCAGCAGAGATGTGCAAGAGGCTCAACAGGACCCCAAATTACTTGGAGCTGGGAATATTATGGATCCTCTGCAGATGCTAGTAAATTTGTCTCTCTTCCAGAAGGCCAGGTCCTCAGCTGGAGCAGACTGATGTAAACTCCATGGACTTGCAGGGAGCTATGTTGATTTACATCACCTGAGAAGTTAATCTGAGAGGTGTGTGTATGTGTGTGTGTGGTAGGTAGGAGGTAGTGCAGTCTTTGGGATCTTTTCTTTCTAATTAAAAGCAGATATTTTTTGAAACACTTGTAGTGGAAAACTGTAATTTAGTCTGAGAATTTCCCATTTAATGCTCCCCTAATGCCTGTGAAAAGCTCTGAGTTGCAGTTCATGATTTGAATCTTTATGGGTAATTAGCCGGGAGAATCGCATGGAGAAAAGCAGGTAGATATTTTCAGAGAGGGGTGGGGAAGGGGTAGAGAAGAGAAGGAATTTGCAGATGTGGGGTCACAGGCAGTTCTGCTGTAGATTAAAGGATGTCTCATCCATGTAATTTAGTTAAAGATTCACAAACCCAATTCTGCTCTGTACAGGATCATGTCAGCTAACCATCATTACATTGTGTATCTAAGGCCTGATCTAAACACACTTGCAAAACAATGTATGATTTGTGCCCCTTACCCTCCTTTGAATTTGGTCCACTGAACTTAAGGCAGGTTATGTTGGTGAAACAGGCATGGCCCAGGATAAAAGGACTGTGTCACCGCCCCACGGTGTCTCTCTTCAGAATTGGGCCCTTTCCCTGTAATCCACAGTAAAAGGTGAACTCAGTTGTAACGATTACCACAACCTCGGTTTAATAACGCTCCTTTGTTGAGAGCAGAGCTGCGTTTAGATTCTTGTTGCCTTATTCCCAAAGAGCAAAGGCCCTACTTAGACTTGCATTGAGTTGGTCAACAGGTTTCATGCACCCAGGGAGCCAGAGGGCGCCGTGAAGAAGAGAAATGGATGTGACAGCAAAGTTTGCCCTCGGTTTACTGTAATTGTGTGCAGCACTTCTAGAGCTCGAGATTGATTTTGGAGGGCTAACTTAAAACAGTTAACTTTTTCCCTTTTGAACAGGAGCGTGAGAATTGTGGCTCGGCCACTCCAGTATCCCGTCTGCCTCTGAAAGGTGCCAGCTCCTGATGCTGTAAAGGGAGGTGAAGAAACTGCACAATAGGTAAATGTGGGAAGCTGGTTTCCTTGAAGCCAGAGGTCTGCATTCCTTCCAAGACTTTTGTTTGTATTAACCATCACAAGTTACAATAGTCTTCTCTATAAAAGCACGATCTCTGTTTGAGTCGGACTAAATCCCTGGCCTCAGTAACTCCTGTGGCTGTGAGTTCCACCGTCTAATTATGTTTGGGGAGGGAGAGAGATTTCCTCTTGCCAGGTCTGGATTTGTTAGCTTTCCATTTCACTGAATGTTCCCTTGTTCTTGGGTTACTAGGTAGGGAAAACAGAAGTTCCCAGTTCCCCCTCTCTATGCCATTCATTGCCAACCACTTTTATCCAGCTCCTCTCAGTCCTCTCCTGCATATGACAAACGACCCTGATCTTTTCAGTTTCCTTTAATAAGGGTTTCTCCTGGGCTCCTGTTCTTGCTCATCATCCGCTAACTCTCTTTTGAGATGGGGTGACCCACAGTGCACACTGGATTCCAGATGAGGATGCACCGTCAATTTTGCATAATGGTATTATAATGAGCCCTGAATTTGCCTTAATTACCATATGCAATGTATTCCTAGCAGTTACTACATTTAGTAAAACAAATTCCGCGTGGAATGCAGTCATGTTGCTTATTTGTAAACAGCAATTTGCAAAGGTTTTCCAGGCGACCGCCAAAGGAATTGAAGATGGAGGGGAGGGAGAGAAGAGAAGAGAAGTGAACGCTCCCTGAAAGCACTCACATCTGATGGCACAAGTCTATTGGGAACGTGTATGGAACAGAACAGAATATGTAAGCATCGCTTTAATCCCATAGCAGAGTGTGTTTTCATCCAACTCACCGCTTCAAACCGCAGCACCAGGAGAAAGCAGATAGAGAAGAGGAAGAGGTATTTGTCTCTGTCACTGAAATGATAAGGGATCGTTCCTGGTCCTGGTAGCTGGATAGTTAAGCACAATGTTTATTTAGTTTGGCGCTGTAATATCTACGGTATCAGATCACTAATCTCTGATGGTTTAAAGCAAAATGCATGTAGGGGGGGAACTGTGTTAGTAACTGCAGCAGATGCTAACTGATTAATAGCACTCAGGTGAAATCAGGGCTACACCAAGATGGTCCATATGCTCTTCATCAACCTGCAGCTGTTTCCCAATGAATGTCTCATGGCAACAATAGAAGTAACACCGACATATTCTCACAGCTGAAATGGTAACTTCCCCTGCTGTTAATAGGTCTTCCTTTCTAGATGGCTGTACAGAGCGTCCCATTTATGTGCTGTGGCCATGCTGTCAAGGTATAAGTAATCACTTTCATACTTGCTGGTCTGCATGGTCACCAAGGTGTAATATCTGATGGGCAACAGATGTCATCTTTCTTCCAAGGCTTACGGCATTGTATTATTGCTGTAGTTCCATCATATCAGTGAGATGAAGGAGGAAAAAATCCCAGTGTGGTTTCTTCATTGGAAAACCCGCTGGTTTGTTTTTTTTTAATTTTGGCTTTGGGGTTTCAGAGCCTGAAAACATACTTCAAAATCTAGAATAATACACACAGATCTTGTTTATCTCATCAGAAATGAGGTTGTGTCCCCTAACGGATATTGTTCACTTTGGAAACTCCCCGGTTGGTTCGGCCGGCCCATATCCAAATTAATTTAATCTCCCCCTTCAGGTCATGGAGGCATGTTTAGTGCAGGAGTTCCCGGGAGTGCTAGGCATGCTGTATATTGACAATTTTGCATTGTCCTGTATTTGAGGAGATGTTGAAAGATAAAGTGGCCAACTGAAATTCCAGGGTCCAAATTGTCTGAGGAAACCTGTAAGCACAGACTCTGCTTTTCCTTAACGTGCTCAGGGACTGTGTGAAATATGGTGACTGAGCAGGTAAATGTACCTATCATTGTGCGTTAAACAGTGCTCAAATGCACGGGTCTGCCATTAGAGCTTGTTTGATTGAGATGGTCCCTAGGACTCGGCTCCAGTGGTGCTCTGTCTTTGCTTCTGAGAAAGTGCTGTGCAGTCTTTAACTTCCAGTCGGATGCCCACCAGGAAACCTGGTTTAACGCCTCATCTGAAGGACATGTTATGAGTCATTAAAACCATTTTTTTTAAAGTCTACAGGTGACCTATGGAGCTCCAGGAGACTGATTCAAATAGAACAGCCATTCCCATTCGCTCCCCATGAGCCAGGGGAGGGTTTCAGTGTGACAGCCCTGTTCTCCCTTGGATCTGAGTTCATATCAACTTAATATCACGGTCCCCAGCATTATGGATTAAGCCCTCGGGATTGGGCTGCTTGAAGAAGTCGCTTCACAATAAGAGCGGGGATGAATATGATCTAGGAGGGGTTCCTGTGAGCGAGATCTTCGCGTACAGTATGTGCTAGATAGCTAACTTCAGGCTTACTCCTCTGTCCACAGAGGGAGATGGCATGGAGCAGTCAAGGCACTGTTGCCTTCCAAGTACAGACAAGTCCTATAAAACATTTTCCAGTTGAATTCCCTTTCCCCATGAGTGCAGGGTTAAACTTGCAGGTTCATATATTACTGCTTATGGCCTAAGTTGTGCCCAGTGAAACGCATGGGATCTGCAGTGGAGCAGACATCCTTTGAGAAACTTTGATTGCACTGCCTCCTGGCTGACTGCCTGAACTGTCTTGGTGTTGCACAAACGGCTGCGATGCAAACAGCACCACTATCTGCCGTGCCCTCCAGCACCAGAGGAGAGTTGCTCTGATGCCCATGGTGCTGTGCAGGGTATAAGTCAGGGAAAGAATATGCACCTTCCCCACCCCAGTCAAAAATTTCCAGTAATTTTCCACACATGCCAAGCCCTAATCAAGGCCACCCATTCCCACAATCTCACACAAATAAAATTCAGTTGCCACATCACTGGGACGTATCTTCTTCCAGCCAGATGTAATAGGTACATGTATATGTTCTCTCTATGATATGCAGCACCTCTTTGCTGCTCTGTATCTGATCCACTAAGGGGATGGATGTGCTCGAAAAGCCAGCACAGCGAGTCAAAGAAGTGCCTAAAAGTGTTTTGGGAACGTATGAGCCTGTTTTCAAAAACAACTTGGACATTTAGGTCTGTTGAAATCAAGGTGAGGTGCCTTAAATGCTTTTGAATATCTACATCTGAGGTGCCGGGTCTCCTTGCCTCTCAATATACATGTGACTATGGCCATTTGTAGATGACATCGGGGTTTAATTCTCCCTAAATTGAAGCGGTGGGTTATTTTTTTTAAAAATACGACTTCAATTTAGGGCAAAGTAAAGCCCCGTGTCGGGTACACCCGTGTCGGATCCTGATCCTCACCTCCCTTTCCAGTGGCAGGGGAGGCTTCCCCACAGGCGGCACCCACCCTCAAGCACCTGGCTGGGGCAGTCCGGGGGGGCACCGCAGCCGCAGAGGGAAGCACCAGGCCCCCGTGCAGCTCATGCAAACAGGCAGGCTCTGGGGGAAAAAACAAAAAAAAAGATCAGGCTCACTATTTTTTGTTTCCTCCTCTTCTGTGCCTTTCTTTTCCCCCTGCCTTCCCAGGCTGCTGCCGGGCTGCCTGCACAGCCCCTGAGCTGCATGGAGCCCAGTGCTTCCCTCCGCAGCTGTAGGGTAAGAAACTAAAACTGCTTGGAGGTGTTTTACTTTGCAACACCCCAGAGTCATTTGCTGTGTCACAAAGGTGCAATTACGCCACCGAATGTGCTACAGCGGCTGGAATAAGTGGCAGATTTACAGTTAGTGGGGCCCTGTGAGCCAAGCGAGGTGCAGGGCCCCCCTCCCATGCCACGGCACATCCGCGGGGGAATTAGCATGGCACACTGGCCACGGTGGCTGGAATTTCCGGCCGTAATGCCGGAGGAGGCCAACAACCTCCTGGGCGGGAGGGAGGGCCACAAACAAAATGTGGAAGTCTCTCTGGTGGTGGCAGTGGTGCCCCATGCCAGCGCATGGTTTGCTTCACAGTAAATCCGCCGCTGGTTGGAATTCATGCATAATACAGCACTGAATGTGCAAACAGCAATGCCCTTAAAGCGGTGCAAAAGGCATTTAACCCACTTTAAACCCTCTTTAAAATGTCATCTACAAACGGCCTTTGGCTCCCAAGTAGGTGCTTGCCGAAGCCGTAATAACTCGTGCTCTGCTGGGATCTCCAAATCCCAAGAGCAAGCTTATTTTGGCCTGAAGTGATGTTAAATACATACTAAGACCCACTGTGGGAGAAGGGCTTTCTGCTGCTTGTTCTCAACACGTGTTTAAGAGGAAGCTGAGGGCACTGGCATGGGTTGTCCTTCAGTTCGAAGGGATCTTCCGCAATGTCGTGTAAACCACCATGAAAGTCTCCGGACGGTTTGTTTGCTTGGCTTTTCTTAATGACTATGCCTAATGCTCTTAGTTTGTCCATCCAGCAGCAACAGGTTTGAACTTTTCTAATGCAGCAGGCTTTGAGCGACCTAGTGATATTAGTGCATATGGCTTATCAAAGCAATTTTACCTGCTTTGTGAAATCTATTCCATTTCTCTCTCTCCTTTACCTGTAAACTAGGTAAGAAATGTTTTTTAAAAACCCTACTATTTGATGATCTTTCTACAAATCAAAAAACTGGCTCCATGGTCCCATTATCTCCCCTTATTAAGTATGTTTTCATGCTGTGCTTTTTTTTTTCATGCCCACAGTCAATAACAATTTAAATGATACTCTTTGATGCCCTTTGTTCACATCATTTATTTCCATCTCTTTATCTGATTTTGCCAACAGGACCTAATTTGAAAGAGGCTGCAGTTCATCGGCAGGAGGGATTTAAAGACTGTTCAGACTGACATTTTCCCTCATCTCGCATCCCGTGGGGTACCTGATTGCAAATTTATAATCCACCAGACGTCTTGCCATCAGAAGATACAGACTTACAGTAACAGCAACTAATTTTTAAAAGATCTCCAGCGCATCGGTGTCTGGGGCTGATTTACACAGACTAATTAATCCTTATTTGACCTGAATTAACTCTTAATCTGTGTGAAATGAAAGAGCTTTACTGGGATACGGCAAATTTTAAAAGATGGGAAAACCCTTTCTGTGCACAAGGCTTCTGCCTCTGGGTGACACAGATTAGAAGAGGTGCTGGGTTGCTGCTGGAAATTAGGTCCTTCCTTTTTATGGTTTTCCCTTTCCCCTTTCTCCAGCCAGAACATGCAAGAGAGGAGATATTGTTCCTCTTTCTTCAGCATGAAACAGAGGAAGGTTATATCATTAAAAGACACTCTGGGATTTGAATTAAATGTCAAATATGGTTTTTGTTGACAATACAAAGCCCAGCATTGGAACAAAAACTGACAGTTCCTACCCAGGGCCCCAGATTAATATTAGGCCAATAATCAGATTTCACACTGGCTGGGACAGGGATGGATTACTATCTGGTAGATTAGCACAGCCACCCCGTGACCCCTTTCTGCTCTGCTGGTTCAAGGGTATTTGTACAAGAGATAGAGAACAGTAGTACTGCACTATCAGTAGCTTATGCTACAGGGAGTGTCTTTCTGTTCTGCATTTGTACAGCACCGGGCACAAAGAAGTTCTGGTCCAGAAGTAGGGCTCTAGTAACAATCAACGGGGACAAGATAGTTTATCGGCTCAAGAAGATCATGCATCAGGTTGATAATAAAGGGGCTGTGGTATCCTCAAATAAAATGTACTGTAGCGAGCAGTGTTGGCACAGTGCTTCCTCTCATTCGTTGGTAGAATAGGCTTCTTACTGAGTGGGGGGGGAGGCTAGCTATGGCACCCTGCAGTCTCAAGTAGGAGGATCGGCCTGCTTGGGGTGTGGGGACTGAGGTCCTTTATTTGGCTTTCCTGCTATAGCTTATTGGGTGACGCATGAACAAATCACTTTGTGCTTTAGCTTCTCCTCTCAGCTCACTGCCAGGTTTGTCTGCACATTCGTTGGGGCATTTCAGGATGGCACCTGGGACCTGCAGAACAACATGAGCAAGGAAGGTCATTTGGGGACAGAGCTCCTCTTTCCCCCACTGGCAACCCCAAGCCTCCTCCACAACATCACAATGCCAGGTTAAAGGGGATTGCTTGCATCAGTCCTGCAAGTGAGGGTTATAACAAAGCACCTCAAGACTAAAGTGAGGTCTTTCCGTTGTGTGGGCTCCTTCCTCATTCCACCATTATATGTAGCTCTAAAAGGGACAGGCCTAACCTGATCATTAGCTATTGCTCTCCTCATTTCTCAGTAGACTGCCAGAGCATCTGCGGCTTGTCTAAGGCTTGTCTACCTGGGGTGCAAGGGGGTGCATCAGTGCCTCAGTGTCCCCTGGCCACAATGCTCTCTGAGTTAGGAGCTAAAGTGGATACAGCAGGAGCTTAGGGGTCTTGTTCCTCAATGCCTGAGGCAGCTGGTGTTTCTCCCTTACTGAATCAGTTAGTGAGGCCTACTTTGGAGTTCAAGGAGGCTCTAAAAAGGCAAAGCAGTTCTCCAGCAAGGGAGAGAGGCAGGGAAGTCAGTGGAAAGAGTGGGAAGTTTAGCACCCTTTGATAGCTGAAATGTAGTCTATCCCTTTTGAAGACCGTAAGAGGATTCATTTAGCGTTCTGTCTTGTACCTTCTGAATCCCACCAGCCATAACCAGGTGCTCCTAGGCAGTAGGTGGTTGCAGTTCTACTTTTGGTTTTTCCTGTCAAAGAGGAGTGCATTTGGGTTGACTGATTTGGGCAGGACTGTGAGCTGCCACAAGTCGATGTGCCTGCAGGGCATAGAGCCCACTGGGCTTGACAGCCAGCCACGGTGAATGCCATGTCACATCAATCCCCTACTCTATCAAGAGCCAGGAACAGAGCTTTTTTTCAGAGAAAGCTACAAAAGTCTTTGTAATCAATGATTATGGGATAACTATGGGAGAGATCGTCTTTATACTGGGCACTTAGCAACTCACTTAAACCCTGCTGCAAGATGGCTGATGCTCCTTATACCTATTCGCCCTGCTTATTTACTAGTTTAGCATTTGCCCTTACAAGAGGCCCCAGTGAACGTTAGGCTTGCACGATATCCACGGCGGAGCAGGGAATGGAGCACTGAACTTCTAAATTCCAGTGACTTAAATGGATCCCTCCGTCCTGTGTAATGTCACCACAAATGCCTTTATTATTCAATTAAATGTCTGCGGCTCTCCACCGGAGATATGCGTTAAAAAGGGCCTACCATGTTCCATGTCATAAATGCTACCCTTCAGATCAGCCATCTGCCTAAGTCTTGAGGCAGTCCGTTTAAAAGGTTTTATCTTCAAAATCCAGCATGGTTTGTATCTTTATTTTTCGACTGCCCCCACTTGTTTGCTTTTGAAGTATTTAGAATGGAAAATAAATCAAAATCCACTGTGATGTTTCCATCATTCAGTAATACCGTGATGTGACAGCCTCCGAGGATCACATAATTATAGTGATAAGGGTCTAGTTTGACAACGTTTACCTTTTCCCAGGTGGCTCTTGGCCCTCCGACTGCATTAATGCTGTGCCATTTTCCGGACAAATGCCAATCTCTGTCTCACAACAGATCATCATTTTAATGCCTGCTTTACTCTTTGAATTATGGTAATTTATTGTAATAGTGTGTTTTGACCTTTTCAGTATTTTGTATTTTTATTGGGTAGATGTTTCCTCTTTTTCCCCAGAGGTTAATGGTACTGTACAAGGGAGAGGGAGTATGCTAAGTCAGCCAATCAAAATACAGAATATTGAAAAGGTCACAATGCAAGAGCATTTTGCTAACTCAGAGCAAGGCAGGGTGGGGTGTGTGAAAATCCAAAGGCAATATTTGTGAGGCATGCTGTGACAAGAACAGAAATGACATCTTGTCGGCATCCTAGATTAAAGGCCGTCAATTTGGACGTGTTAGGAGTGATGCTCGTGCCTTCCCATGTAACGAGCAGAGAATACGCAAATACCTGTGGTGACCTGCTTGCAGGTGAATGCGCTGGGGTCACAGTTTGGGTGCTGACATTTATGACCCTAGCCCCCTTCAAATGGGAAGGTTGTATCTATTTCTAAAGGCAATTGGCATTGCAAAATGAAATCCAACCTGTGGGGTAGGTGGAAATTGCAAGAGCCAGCGCTGTAGTGGAAAAACCAGAGAAGCTCCATCACCCTTTGGGTGCTGACCTAAGAGCTGCAGGTGCCTACAAAATGATAAGTGGCTGCTAATGAATGCATTGGCATTGTGTGAAGGTCTATTGGTAAAAAAAAAAAAAAAAGAATTGGTTAACAAAAAAGCAAAGTGCCTTGCTAAATGCAAAGCTGAGCCCTATGTTGCTGTGTCTCTTGATAACTCTGTTCAATATTACTGATGTTCTTACTTCCTCTGTCACTCCACTGGGCACAAATATAAATACTTCTGGGCTTGCCGATGCCTGGTAAAGGCAGAGCATTAGCCAGCCCTTGCAGCATCCTGTTGTTGGGAGCAAAAGCTTAGTTTGGGACCTAAGCTTTGGACCTCTGCAGGTGAGGAGTGAGGAAGCACTGCAAACAGCTCAGCACCGCTATGCTACAGGACAAGCAAAGAACTCTTGTTAGTGGGCTTCAGCTGAAGATGGTCATAGCAATAAGATGCTTTGTGTAGAGGGAGAAAGGAAAGCTACAGAGCAATTGAGGAGGGACAATGAGTATTTACTTAAATCTGTACTGCGGCACAGTGGCAGGGCAGGTGGCAGGTGTCTTGCTACACCTGTATGTATGTGGGCGTTGCTCCAGATGTATGCTGGAGGTTCTCCCCGGTCAATCAAGCTACAACCGGGAACCTAATCATTGAGGCTGGGGTGCAAGGGTCAAAGGTGGCTGGATGGGATGTTAACTACATCACTTCCTTAAGTGCTGTTGGCTTTAGAAATGGGTGCACTTCAAGCATGATGGGCCGTTTGATTTGGGTAGACCTATAGCTCAGGTCTGCAACCCAAGTTTGGGGTTCTGGGAATAGAGGAGTGCAAGGGGGAGGTGGTGTGGCCACGTGAACCTGAACATTGGCTCTTTGAGGAAAGGAGGCATGCTTTTGTTCTGTGTTTGTACAGCCCCAAGCATAGCAAGACCCTGGTCCTTGTGCCTGGGTCTCCTAGACACTAATAGAAATACAAACAGGAGATAATAATGCAGAGAGAAACAGAAAGATAAAATCTTTGGAAAGCAAGACTGTGGGCCAAAAAGATAAGCACGCTCTCCTCAACCGTGCACTTAATTTCTTTGTTCCCCGTGCTGTGCCCCTCTTCACTGTGCAGACTGATGTACTGCAGCAGAAAAGGCGACATCAAGTTGCACTTAGCATGTTTGTGCTGCAGTATTATACAGTACCGTCTAACTGAGCCCCAGAGGCAGCCGGTGCAATCCAACTTGATATGCTAACAGGGAGATTGAGAGAGACAGTAAAATGCACTTTTTTTGGTGGAAAATCACATTCCCAGGCCCCTACAATTTCTGCTGAGCCATTCAACTCATCTCTAACCAAGAGCTAATTTATGGCATTTACTCAAAGCAAATGGTTCCAGTGTGGGAGAAGGAATGTAGTTAGCGAATACAACACACATTACTTCTCAGCTCTCCAAGATTACCTGTGAGACACATGATTCCTCTTCCTCTGTGTAGGCCTGATATTTTTAATCTCACAGGTAAACATCAAACCATTCCCATTTATTCCAATGAACATTTTAGCTGTCCCTCGGCCTATGGCTACAAATGTCAAGGTTTTGCTTTGCTGGGGGTTGGTAAGTCTGCTGTGTAGCTGCATTGCGTGATGCTGAAACAGATACGGGGCCTCATCCTGCCACGGGTAGGACTGGATGGTGCTCAGCACCTCACAGGACTAGATGCATGGTACAGTGCCATTTACTTGAATAGAGCTGTATTCGGGCTTAAATGAGACTTCACGTGAGCAGGAGACAGGATAGAAAGTGGCCTCTTTTTTTGTCTGTTCACTTGTTTTGAGTTGTCCAACTTCTGAGCAGCTGTAGGACGTGGGACACGCTATCTTCAGGCATGGTGGCAGGAAGCAGAAGCTGGAGGAGGGAGGGGGAGCCCAAAGAAACCAAGTGGCCTGTGGGGAGGCAACAGCTGCAGCAGCAGGCGCAGATGATGGAGGGAAACAGCGACAGCTTGGGGGCAGCAGCACCCAGCCCCATGTGAGGGGAAGCAGGGAGCCCAGGAGATGAAGGCAGCAAGAGCCCACGGGCATGAGTTGATCCTCGCAACCTGCTCGAGCCCTGTGAGCTGCGGGTCGGACAGCCTCAAGTACCTTATCAGGTAAGACAACGCTCCATCGTTGATATGGTATTTTTGGTTGAGCAACTGCAAGAGAAGTGTAGAGAAAAACAAACACCACTGTACTTCATCAGTCTGGCAAAGGCCTTTGATGCAGTCAACAGACAGCGCCTTTTTCCTGTGCTGAAGAAACTGGGCTGTCCCCTAAACCGTTGAACATCGTTTGCTCTTTCCATCAAGGTATGAAGACGAGAATCTGACACCTTTGACATCAACAATGGGGTGAAACAGGGGTGTGCCTTCGCCCCGCCGCTTTTTTAACATCTACTTTTAGTTCCTGCTTCTTCAAGTGTTCAAGGACAGCAATGATGGCATCGATCTTCAGCCCAGACTAGGTGGAGGCTTGTTCAATATCACAAGGTTAAGAGCAAAAGCCAAGGTGAAAGAGCTGGTTCTGAGAGATGACAGGGGCTTGGTTGCCTGCAGTGAATCTTCCCTTCAAAATCTCTTGGGCAGATTTTCTGAATCATGAGAGAGTTTCAGGACGGCAATTAGTGAAAGCACCAATACCTGACACCACTCGGGAGCGTAAATCTCTTGGTGTCATGGACAGGTTTTGCTGCTCGGGTTCTGCAGTCTGCAGCAATCCTGACCTTCAGCCTGAACCGACGAACAGAATCAGAAAAGCAGCTAAGAATTTCAGCAATAGCAGCAAACTATCCGCTAAGGTGAAGATACAAATCTACGAGATGTGTGTGCTGTCGTCCCTGCTTTATGGTTCAGAAATGTGGGCTGCATAGGCTCGGCATGTCAAAAGACTGAACAGCTTCCACATGAGATGTCTGTGCAAGATACTGAAAATAAAGCGGGAAGACAAAATGCCATATACAGAGGTACTGGAGCACTCAAGACTGACACGCTTGGAAACTACTTTCAAAAAGAGGAGGTTGCGATGGATCAGGAGAATGGGACTATATCCCCAAGAATATTTTGTATGGTGAAATTCAAGGTGGCTCCAGCAAGTGGAGTTGCCCTCTACGGCAGTACCACGCAGCGTGCAAATATGATATGGAGTCGTTGAACATCAGTGTAGAAAGCTGGGAAGAGCGTGCAGAATCCCATCCAACCTGGAGGAAACATCTGGCACTAGGTGCAGCACAACATGAAGCAGCTTTGATCCAGAGGATGGAAGCAAAGTGAGAAAGAAGAAACCAGCATGCTATAAACTTGGACTCCAACTCAGGCAACACATAGAGCTGTGAAACTTGTAACAAGCCATGTTGCTCTCAAATTGGGCTTGTCAGCCACGAGCAGATTCGTCTGGCACGCATAGACCTCTTATGCATACACCATGATCCAGAGGATCGCTGGTTGCCTACTAGATATTGAGGTTGCTGTATTGGTATTTATTGTGATACAAGTAAACAGAAATGTTTCATTCCTTTATGTATTCCTAAAAAATTTACAGGAGACATTTCAAACACAGGGCCCGATTCTGAGAGCCTGCAAGTTAAGGAGAGAGACCTCAGTTTGATCAGCTCAGTCAGAATTGGGAGCAGAAAGATGCCCAGGCTTGTCACATCCTTGTTCTTGTCCTTGTTTTAAAATTGCACATTATAATGGGAAACATGCAGCTAGGGCAGAAAGCTAGTTTTGTGATCTGTGTTATAGTTATAGTTTTGGCACTGACTCACTCTGCACCCGTGGCTTTGTCATTTCAAATTTGGATGCCTAAATTCCTCTGGCTATAAACTGGAGCTAATCCCTCTCAGTGGAATTGTGAGGCTTGCATAATTCATTCATGTTTGCAAAGCAATGTTAAGATCCTGAACTGGAAGGTGGTTTATGAGCGTACAGTAGCACGACTGATTATTAGGCTTTGCTGAAGGTAAGGATATGACTGCACAAGCCCTGGGTACTGTACCTTAATCTGTGAAGTCAAAATGTGATTTATGAGTAAATAAGAGAGAGCAGAGATGTACTAACATGATCTGCTTTACAGGTTCGCAAGGTCACCATCTACTGCAAGGGACAACACAATGTGCAATGCTGTGCTGCCTGGGTAAGTTGCTCCCAAAAGGTGCCTTTTAATATGACTTTGCATGTCATTTTTGTGCCACATTTTCAGGCAACTCAGCAACTCCGTAATAAAATAGACCAGATGAGTACACAGTTTACCTAGCCTGTTCACACAGTTACCAAAAAACGTGTACATTAATTGATGCGTCTGCAGTTATTTAGTCATACTTGTGCATGCAATCGACTGACTTGCAAAGATAATCACAATAACTTTGCATGCAGTTAGCATATGGCAGCGTGAGCATTTTGGGTGCGTCCCCACAAGTGGGAACGTGCGGGACAAATATGGGCCGCTGCTATTTGTCCCTGGCAAACGCCCCTGCACACGTGCTCTGGCGCATGGGTGAAGTAGGGGAGGCTGGGCCCAGCAGCCTTCCCTGAGGTCCAGGGGGCCTTCCAGGGCTCCAGCAGCAGCAACCCAGGTGTGCGGTGCCTGGCTGACAGCAGGAGCATGGCTCTGGATGTCCAGGCTCCAGTTTCAGGTGGTGCACGCTGAAGCCATGTGCGCCACACCACTTCTTTTCTGACACATGGATCTCGGAGTTAAAAAAAAAAAAAACAACCCACCAAGCTGCAAATTAGCAGTACAGCAAACGCCTGCACATGTGCACTTGCCTGGATACTCCCTTTGTGTTCTGAGCTGTATTAGAAAACCCGTCCCTTTCTGTTCCACTCGCATCCTGTTACTGGTCTCCGGGTCTTAAATTATTATTTAACAATGTCGGTGCAAACATGTTCATACTCACTCTTTTAAATAAATCATTCTCAATCCATGGTCTAAAACAGATCTATGATCTATAGTCATGGACAACTAAAGTGAATGTTAATTCATCTCTTCCTATTCCAACCTAGTCAATTTGTTATGCTGGTTCCTTTTTTTTTTTTTCCTCCCTAAGCGGATCTCTGAATGCTGGGACCAAACAAAGTAAAGTGGATCTAATTAACTTCTCTCAAGGGTATTGACTGTCTGCAAAGGAAATGGAAAGCAATGAGGAATGTATTATGGGGGCCTATTCATAGCAAACCACGTTACGTACGGTAGCAAATCTTTCTCTTGCAAAAACCAGTGTTTACATGGTTTTCCTTGTTTAATGATAGCCCCAAGTGCCTCTGTGTAATAGAAAATATGTTAAGCTTCCTAATGACCAGGAATGTAAAGCAAAAAGGAAATAAGGCAAAAATGCTTTGTGTCAACAGTGAAAATTGGAAACTTATTGAGGCTTCATAAGAGAAGTGAAATGCAAAGCAGGTGGATGAATTCCTTTTTTTCAGGGAAGACACGGCATGAGCTTCCGAGCGCATCACCATCTGCTCCATCTTCCATACATTTGTCCTTATGCCAAGTGGAGTTGCAGGTGCTTGAGATCTGCCCAGAGGAAGCCAAAAGTAGGACTGATGAGCAAACTTTGTCAGCTGGTCTTTGTAGGACTCAGAACAATGGGGAGATGGGGGTGAGAATGCACAAATAAAGAAATGTTGCGCTGCTCCAAACACCGAGAATGTGACACGTCCAAAGCTTATTAATGTGGCCTGGTAAAAAAGAGCATTGGGGCTTTGGATAAGGTTTTATTTTAGTCTCTGCCACTGGTTTTCTGGGGGAGGCTGGTCAAGTGACTTTGCTTTCCTGTACCTGTTTCCTTCCTTATATCATGTGTATAATGACCCTGGCCTTACCTGTCGGGTACTTTTGTGTTCTATCGGTGCAAGATGCTGCATAACATTATTATATTCTAGGAAAATGAGTAAAAATTATTCACGAATGGGTTTTTGTCTGGAGGTTGTAATATCGTGGTTCCAGTGATTTGAGAGAACTTCAAGCCAAAACCTGCCTATTCCACTTACTTGAGCTGGAGTCTGATATTCAGGACCTCAGAAAAATCAAGTGCTGATTATCTCAGAGAATTACAGACCTGTCAGCCTTACCTTGATACCTGTAAAGATCGTGAAGCATGTCCTCGAGGACTTTATTGTGAAGCACCTAGAAATGAATAAGGTGATTGGGAGCAGCCACTAAGAGCAAGTCATGCCTGACCAACTTGATTTCCTTCTATGATAAGGTGACAGGCTCTGTGGATAGTAGCAGCCCAGTGGATGTAATACACTTTGACTTTAGCAAGGTTTTTGACACTGCTCCAGGACATTCTAATTAACAAGCTGAGGAAATACAGAATAAATGCAAGTACTGTAAGGTGGATACATAGCTGGTTGGCTAATCATGCTTGATAAGTAGTTATCAATGGCTCGGTGTCTAGCTGAGAGGAGGTGTCAAGTGGGGTTCTCCAGGGGTCTGTCCTGGGTCTGGTATTGTTTAATACCATCATTAATAATTTGTATGATGGCACTGAGTGCACACTTAGCAAATGTGCAGAAGATGCCAAGTTTGATGGAGCTGCAGAGGGTAGAGCTAGGATCCAGAATGACCTGGGTAGACTGCAGAAATGGTGCACAATCAATCAGATGAGATTCACTGAAGACAAATCAAGGGCTATAGGCTATACAGGAGGGACAGGATAGGAAGGAAAGGTGGAGGAGTAGCACTCTACATCAAGGAGGAATATACTTCCTCGTTAATCAGCAAGGGGGTAGAGGGGGGGCACTCTGAGGTGCTCTGGGTTAGAGTAAAAGGCAGTCCAGGGGAGAGAGACTTAACGGTGGGAGTCTACTATAGACCTCCCGACCAGGGAGAAGAGCTCGACCAGGAATTCTTAGGTCAGCTTACAGAGGCAGTGAGGGCTAAGGATGTGGTCATCATGGGGGACCTGAACTTCCCAGACATCTGCTGGGAGGAGCAGTCAGCCAAGTCTGATCGCTCACGTCGGTTCTTAGCCAGAGTGCAGGACCTCCATCTAACCCAGGAGGTGCACAGTCCCACCAGGGGAGACGCCTTGTTGGACCTGGTGCTGGCCACGGGTGATGACCTGGTGAGGGGGCTGCGGGTGATGGGCCACCTGGGAGACAGCGATCATCGCTTGCTGGAATTCACCATCCAGCGTAAGGTGGCAAAGGGCTGCAGCAAGGCAACAGCCCTAGACTTTAGGAGGGCTGACTTCAACAAGCTAAGGAGGATCGTTGGGGAAGCGCTGAGGACCCAGAGGGGAAGGGAATCAGATGTCGAAGGGGAGTGGTTGCTCCTTAAGGAGACGATCCTCCATGCCCAAAGGGAGGTAATCCCAACAAGGGTCAAAGGGAGCAGGAGGGCACATAAACCCCCATGGCTCACTAAGAGCATCCGGGAATGTCTCCTTGCTAAAAGGGAGGCATACACCCAATGGAGAGATGGGGTCATCACCAAGAAGGACTATGTTACAGTCGCCCGAGGATGTAGGGGGGCAGTCAGGAAGGCCAAGGCAGAGATGGAGATAGGACTAGCTTCCCGGATTGGGGACAATAAGAAGTCCTTCTTCAAATACATAGGGGGTAAAAAGAGGGTCCCGGGTAATGTGGGGCCCCTGCAGGACACGATGGGCAACTTAGTCATCACGCCAGATGACAAAGCTAACATATTTAACAATTTCTTTGCCTCTGTCTTCCTAAGTAGGGACCAGTTCAGCCACCTCCCTGCTGGGCCCCCCTCGGGCCCCAGGAGAGACACGCCTGGGCCAGGGGTTAGCGAGGAGTTAGTTAGGGTACTTCTGGAGAGGCTGGACGTGTTCAAGTCCGCTGGTCCGGACGATCTTCACCCTAGGGTTCTACAGGAACTGGCTGAGGTCATTGCGGGACCCCTGGCGCGGCTCTATGAGCACTCATGGTGCTCTGGTGAGGTGCCGGAGGACTGGAAGAGGGCCAATGTGGTCCCTATCTTCAAAAAGGGAAAAAAAGAGGACCCGGGAAATTACAGGCCAGTTAGTCTTACCTCAATCCCGGGTAAGATCTTTGAAAAAATTATCCTGGCACACATCCAGGAGGGCCTTGCGGGGGAATGCATGCTCAGGGGCAACCAACATGGGTTCATCAGTGGCAGGTCTTGTCAGACCAACCTGGTGGCCTTTTACGATCAGGTCACCAAATCATTAGACGCAGGGGTTGCTGTGGATGTAGTCTTTCTGGACTTCCGGAAGGCTTTCGACACTGTCTCTCACCCTGTCCTCATCAAAAAGCTGGGAGACTGTGGTGTCGATGCCCACACGGTCAAATGGGTCGCCAACTGGTTGGAGGGCCGTACCCAGAGGGTGGTGGTGGATGGGTTCTTCTCGACCTGGAAGGACGTGGGCAGTGGGGTCCCCCAGGGCTCGGTCCTCGGGCCCGCACTGTTCAACATCTTCATCAGTGACTTGGATGAGGGGGTAGAAAGCACCCTGTTCAAGTTTGCTGATGACACTAAGATGTGGGGGGATGTGGGTGCACTAGAAGGGTGCAATAGGCTACAAGCTGACCTTGACAGGTTGCAACAGTGGGCGGATGAGAATAGGATGGGGTTTAACACTGATAAGTGCAAGGTGTTGCACATGGGGAGGAAGAACCGGCACCACACTTACAGGTTGGGGAACTCCCCTCTTGCCAGCACGGAGACGGAAAAGGATCTTGGAGTCGTCATTGACTCCACAATGAACATGGGCCGGCAGTGTGGGGAGGCAGTCAAGAAGGCCGACCGTACCCTGTCATGCATCCACAGATGCATCTCGAGCAGGTCCAGGGAGGTGATCCTCCCCCTCTATGCGGCACTGGTCAGGCCGCAGCTGGAGTACCGCGTCCAGTTCTGGGCGCCACACTTCAAGAGGGACGTGGACGATATGGAAAGAGTCCAGAGGAGGGCCACTCGTATGATCAGGGGTCAGCAGGGCAGGCCTTATGAGGAGAGGCTACGGGACCTGAACCTGTTTAGCCTCCACAAGAGAAGGTTAAGGGGGGACCTTGTGGCCTGCTACAAACTGGTCGGGGGGATCAGCGGGTATTGGGGGAGTCCCTGTTCCCCCGTGCGCTGCCAGGAGTGACCAGGAATAACGGTCACAAGCTGGCGGAGGGTAAGTTTAGATTAGATATTAGGAGGCGCTACTTCACAGTCAGGGCGGCTAGGGCCTGGAACTGGTTTCCAGGGGAAGTGGTGCAGGCTCCTAGCCTGGGGATTTTTAAAAGGAAGTTAGATAAGCACCTTGCCGGGGTCACCTGACCCCGGTGCTCTTTCCTGCCAAGGCAGGGGGTCGGACTAGATGATCTACCTAGGTCCCTTCCGACTCTAGCTACTATGATACTATGATACTAAATGCAAAGCCCTGCACTTGGAACAGAAGAAACAAATGCACAAATGCAGACTGGAGAATAACTGTCTATATTTCGGCAGTACCGAAGGGAAGGACCTGGGGGTTACAGTAGGCCGTAAGTTGAATATGAAACAACAGTGTGCTCATATTGCAAAAAAAAGCCAACAGCATGCTGGGTTGTCTTAAAAGGAGTGCCATTTGCAAATCAAGGGAATTGATTCTTCTGCTCTGTTTAGCACTAGCGAATCCTCACCTGGTATACTGTGTCCAGGTTTGGGCCGCACACTTCAAGAAGCATGTGGACAGTTTGGAAAAAAAAATCAAGCAGAGAGCACCAAAAATGATTAGGAGCCTGGGAGGCAAGACTTATGAGGAAAGGCTGAAAGAACTAAGGTTAGTTAGTCTGCAGAAGAGAAGACTGGGGGGGAGGATATTTGATAAAAAGGCTTCCAATACCTGAAAGGCAATTACAGAGAGGATGGAGAATGGGCTTGAGTAATGGCCTCAAGCTTCAGTAGGTGGGAGATTAGGAGGAATTTCCTGACTATGAGAGTGGTCAAGCGTCAGAAGAGGAAACCTAGAGAAGTTGAGGAATCTCCATCCCTGGAAGTTTTTCAAGAGCAGGTTGGACAGACACTTGGCTGGGATGGTTTAGTGAGTCAGTGATGATCCTGCCGTGAGCAGGGGGCTGGACTAAATGGCTGTTCCTTCCAGCCCTACTTTCCTATGGTCTCAAGATGTCAAAGCAAAAATTGGTAGCCCATTTGAAAATGATGGCTTTCACCACTACAAACTTCAGTTTTCCCAGCTGTAAAATGGAGAGAGAGAGATTCTTGCTTGCCTTGCAAGGACACTGTAAGCCTAACCTCCTTAATGAAGAATGCTGTAGCAGTCAGCTCTATAGAAATATCTATAAATCAATTCAATATAGGATAAAAAGCATTCTCAGACATCATAGTGTTAAGTGCTTGGCTGAACAGAGGGATTACAATATTAGAATGATGCTATGCATAATATGTTTAAGGGGATGGCATTATTTGCAATCTGGAAAATGAATTTGCCAAGGTGTTTCACATGCATAAAGTTCATTGACATATCAAGGTCATCGTCACTTTGGGCTAATGAAAATCTGCATTTGTCTAGGTAATTGAAAAAGTCACTAGCACACCTTCACATACAGCTCCAAAGGACTTTCCAAGGATACTTGCAATTAAGGTGGATTATGTCCTAGGTTATTTCCCATGGCAGGATGATCTCACCCTCATCTTTGCCATGAAAAGGAATAGCTGCCATAGATGTGCAAGGGTGGAGAGGGAAGCTCAGCTAAAATTGCATTTCTTTTGTACAACACTCATTTTCAAATATTGTTTCCACCTATCTCCTCGGCGAGCTGAGCCTCTCCACAGTTTGTGAGTCTTCCTGTCCATTGCACCCAGGATGACATAAATGAAGTCTGTGCTTCAGGATAGCCAAGGTACCTTACAAGCATCTGGGAGCTACTTTCATATGTCAGAAGTTAATAAGGTGCTGGCTCTTCTGCTGAAATGAAATCCATTCTGAACATCCTGGCTTCTGACACAATCTGTTGATTGTCATCTTTATTATAACCTGCAAATAAATGCATAATAACATCTCGCCAAGAAGTATTGCCATTCAAATTGTGTACATAATCTCTATGTCTAACACAATATCAGTGTTTCCTAATGAATTCATTTTCCTACCAATTTCTGCAGTGTAAAAGCCCTTGTCGTGTATCGTCATCGCAATTTATTCAGCGCCAGTGCTCAAGCTGCATTGCCAGCTGGGCACAGCCTTGCTGGAGAAAAGGGTGAGTTGGTACTGGGGGGAGTAGAGCGGAGGGGGAGGGGGGAAGTTAGAGAGATATTGCCAACAGCTGTATCAGCACAAAAGTAAGCAGCAAATATTAAAGCAAACATTAGAAGCAGTTACACAGTTGCGGGCACCCCTGCGACAGTGCATTTTGCTAGGCTGGCCAAACCTGTTTAAGATGATGATAGATTACCAGCTGCTAAATGCATTGGTCTTGTTAGTCAGATCCCTCCGGTAAGGAGCCACGATGCATTTTTCAACAACTGGCCTTTAAGCAAAGTGCGAAAGGTCCCAGGCTTATTTTCTTTAGAGCTTTCTGCTTTACTTGTGGCAGGTAAGGGTGTTATGCCTTGTGGTTGTGTCAGGGTTGACTATGTAGTTTTGCTAATAGGTTGAACAATGGATTTGTATAGGATGGTTTGAATAGCAATGATCCTGCCTCAGGCAGGAAGTTAAACTAGATGACCTCTGGAGGTCCCTTCTAGCCCATTTTTTTGGGTTTTTTGTGGGGGCGGTTTTGAGTTTATAATTTTATTTTATTTAGATCTTTAGTAGAATTACAGATTTTAAGGCTAGAAAGAGCATTTAAATAGCCTAGTTGGTGCTGCACCTCTGAAGCTGTAGGCTGTCATAGTTACCAGCTGTCAAAACTACTTGACTTGTAATTGGACCCCCTGAGTGCCTAAATCACTTCTGAAATTGGACTTAGACTCCTGCGTTCCTTAGCTATCTTGCATTTGCTTCCTAATCTTGGCCTAAAGAGTTCAAGAAATGGAGAATCCACCACTTTCCTTGGTAGTTTTATTCTAGTAGTCAGAAAGTTTTACTGAAGGGTTTTTGGGGGATTTTTTTTGGTTTGTTTGTTTTTTTATTTGGGGGGGGGGGGGTTGTTTTGTTTTTTGACCAGCCTCTAAGCATTCGTGATCTTAGACCAGTAAACCACTGTCATTGTGTAATAATGGTTCGATCCCACCGGGAACTGGCAAACACACTATAAAACATTGCATGGACTATAAGCTTCTAACCGAAGATTATTTCCAAGAAGGGCTTAGTTTCTGTAGAGCCTCTGGCAGGTCTTTTCTCTCACAGCTTGCCTACATAATTACTAATTATTAAAAGGCTCACTGAGCGATTGTAAGTACCTCCACTCTTTCTAGCATCCATTTGTGTAGCAGCTTTGCCCCTCACTATACATAGCTAGAAACTGGAATTGGTAAGAGACATACTCATGAACAAAGTGCTGCTTTATGGAAGGCTGAATTTTGACTCTGAGGAGCAAAAATGGTAGCTGCTGTCATGCCTTAGCCGTGATGGAAAGAGGAGTAAGCAAAGGGTTGGTATACTGGAGGGAGAGAGGAAACATTAACAGCTTCTTTATTTTATGGAGGTGACTGAACTGCATTTGCAGGTGAAAAGATCAATGTGTGTTTTTATGTACACACATTTGCTTGTATTTATGCATATGTTTGTAGCATGCTCTGTATCCCTCAAGGTAAGCAGCACTAGATTAATTTAAAGTGTCCATAACAGCAATGATTATTAAAACCAATAATTACCTGAACTCTCACAGATGCAGACTTTACATTCAAACGAATTCAGTTCAATACATTGTGCCACTGCATTTAATAAATGGAAAGGTGGTTGAGGCCAAAGCTCTGCTTTTCTCAGCTTTCCAATTTGGTCATCAGTTAAATCATTAAATAATGAATAGATTGGCTCAGCTCTATTAAATGATAATACATTTATCAGTCCCATACATTCAGTAATTATCACTCTGTGTGTGTTCCTCTCCAAGCCACCTAAGCTGGCATGGCCATTTACAGAGAGTGCTGAGTAAATCTTAACCTCTACTCTGGTGCATAACATAGCAGGTACTTGGCTCGAAGCATCTCCATCGTTGCCCTGTCAGCCCAAAGCTCTTTGAAGTCTCGTGTTCAGCACTGGGAGGATGCTGAAATCCACACAAGCCGCAGCCTCCTTTGCAAACTAAGTGTTAATAAGAATCAAACCTACTTCCCACCTCTCAGGGGGTCTTTTTCCTATGCTCCGTCTTAATGGCTGTTATGTATGTAGTGGAGATTGTTGTTGGTACCATTGCAAGTAGGGATGGTTTGTGGTGCAGAGCCAGGCCTCAGAAGAGGTGGCTTCCATTCCTGGCTTTGCTGCAAATGCCTTGTGAGACCCTGGGCAAGTCACTTAACCTTAGCTGCTCTATAGGTAAAATGAAGCTAATAATACCTTACAAGTGCACAAGGAAGACAAATGAATGCTTGTGAGATGTGCAGATGAAGCTCTATAATCATGATGAAGCTCTATAATCACTTAGGTTGTCAGAGTGACAGCTGAATTGATAAATTCCCATCCACCTAGATGGATATTACAGCCAGCTAGGGATTAAGCATGCAGCTCTAAGGCTGGGGCTTTGAAAGGAACCTAAATCCATTCAAAGGTATGGAGCTTTAGGCTTTTTTTAAACTCCCAGCCCAAGGAGATGCAAATGGACCCTGGTAAAAATCCAGGGTCCCAATAAGAAAAGAACAGTATTATAGGCAAGGTACTAGAGCCTGGGTCTACCCTGCATCTGTCAGCACCTGCTTAGGAGCAAAGTAATGTGCACTTTTCATCCAAATTAATTCACTTCAATAGATTGTGCCCCTGTACTTAACACACATTAAGGGAAAGGGAAAGATCTTTTTTCAAGCAAATCTGGAGGAGAAAGCCAGCACTCCCCATCCTCATACTCCTAAATTCTCTCCAGCTGGGTAGGTTAAGGCTGGGTGTGTGAGAGCAATACATGATGGCCACTCTCTTCTGATGTATGTACCCAGAGCACCAGAATTATCTAGCTCAGAGCTTTGCAAAGCCCACTGGGATCTCTTGCCAGTTCAAGAGGTGCTTCTTAAAATGCACTATATTACACCTCAAGAAAAACAGCTTCATTGCTTAAGCTCTAACAGCCAATAAGGAGGGCATTTTCCTGGCAGTTAATAAATGGCTGGAGGATCGGAGGGCTGAAGGCAAAGCCAAAGGTATTTAATCCAGCAAGATGTTAACTGCCAGCAAATATCCCAACAAGAAGTCATTATTGCTGTAATGCACTTAATAAAACAGTCTTTTTTCCCCCCCCTCTGGCACTGCATACACTAGGAAAAATGGATCAAGTCTCCAACTGTTGTTACAGTAGGCTCCACTGCTAATCATGGCAGAAGTCCCAGTGTACACAAATAACTAGCATGCACTAGCATTTTTATCATTCTTTTCCAAGCAAGAGTAGATAACACAGTCACATTCTCTGCTAATGGCTACTGAAGCAGTCAAAGCAAGGCACCGCTTTATACCAGGGAAGAGTTTTGCATAGTGATGTATAGCGGCCACCTAAGTCCTGTAAATCTGCAGCTTAGCTAGCAGTGGTGTTGTTACTGTTAGAAATGGTGAGGCATTTCAGCAAAGAGGGCAAAGTCTGTGGATCCAGCCTCTGTCCGTTCCATTTTGATCTCCAAGTGCTGTTTTTGCTGCAGTAAGACTGGGCTTTTCCTAGTTGTTCATTTCTACTATGGAAACCACTGGGAAAACAGTTTAAAGCATAGGCACTGACTTTTATTTTTGCTGGGGGTGGGAGGATGCCCCCCAGCAGCATTGGTGAGCAGATCCCATGGGGTGGGGCAGGGGCTAATGTGGGCTTTCTGCCCTGCTGCCCTCCCTCTGGAAGCCCTGTGCTGGCCGTGGCACCATGGCAAGGTGACCGCTGCCTGGCCAGCTGCAGTGGGGGTGGCAGCACAGCAGTTATAGGGCTCCTGGGGCAGAATGGAAGGAGGGCAGGGAGACCCCAGGCCACAGCAGACCGCCTGCATCCACCCTGGCCACACACAAGTCTGGGGGGTATGTGCCCCACCATGCTGCCCTCCCTGGGAGTGCATGCAGTGGCAGGGAGCCGCCCCCCTGCCATCTGGATGAGCCACCCATGGCTCTGTCCCACTGCCAGCCCCAGGCCCCATTCACTGCCCTGGATGGGCAGCACCACCAGGCCGAGCCCCTACCCCACTCCCTCCCTTGCCATGCGGGCCTTGATCTGCTCCTTACCCGCCCCTTCTCCCCCACAGACTTACCTGCAGGCAGGTGGGAGGGCTGCTCTCCACCACTGCCTGGGGCTGTATGCCTGGCTACATGTATGTGTGCAAGCGCACACACACATGTGGCACCCCTGGCATCCTGCTCCCCACAGACCCTTGCAGGCTCAACCTCTGTCAGCCTGCAGAGGGAAACCCGTTGTTTCCCAACGTTTTTCTGCAGTGAATGGAAAACCTGGATCCCTGCACGGTCCTGGGAATCCAGGACAAATGTTGTCCTGGAGTCATGAAGCCTGGGACCAGGACTTGATGTTTCCAGTTCAGGACTGTCCCGCCCAATTAGGGACAGGTGATCACCCTACCCTCTTCCCACGAGGGGCCGGGGCCCTCAGGGCCAAACATACTTGGCACCTATGCTGTAAAGGCAATAATGGATTCTCGTTTGTGAGGATGATTAGTAGTATTATCCCTGTTTTGCGATAGGGAAAGAAGATGGCAAGGTAGATCTGCACCTTGTAGACTAACCAAAATAGATACATATGTGGCACAAGCTCACATGAGCTGAAGTGACAGGAAAAGCAAGGCAGGAAGGTCAAGCAGCCAAATCACGGCCACCTGGTTAGTTGTCACTACAGTTGCAGAATTATAAATATAGAAGGTGTCCCAAGTATGCTTTGAAGATAGCCCAGGATGGTACAAAGGTTAAAACTACTGACGAGGTCTGGGTTTAGTTCCTAGCTCCACCAAACCTCCCTGTGTGACTGTCAACAAGTCACTTCATCTTTCTCTATCTCACTTTCTTCTCAGTAAAGTGGAGCTAACACTTGTCCTTTTCTCCCTTATCTTCACTATTCAGACTGGAAAGCCTTTGGGATACAGTACGCATTTGTGTAACACCAAGCACGCTAAGGCCCTAATTGTATAATCTATTGCATTATTCTCATCCCATCCCTGGTCCAAACATGAGTTTAATTATGAGCATTTATGATAATACTGCAACTCCTTTGAGTGTGGGTTTTTATCAACAGCCATCTCGATGGAATTAATGGCTTCCTTAATAAAAGCACGTCAGATCACCATTCTTGGTGAAGATTTCCGTTTTATTGTCTTTTGTGTGTACAGCTGATGATCAGCTGCTTAAACATCTGCATAGCTACCGCTTAAGGACTCTCATCTCACTCCCTAATGAATGGACTAAATCATTTCAGTGATCATTTTTAGCAAATATAATATTAGGAGCCAGACATGAAGGGCATGTCTACACTGTCAAAGCACCGTGGACCCACCCCACACATGCCACACTTTGCAAGGGTCTCAGTTAGAGACCGCAGTTCACCACCGAGGACTTGTGAAGACGCTCTCAGTCTCCAACATGCTGCATTACTATGTTACTTCACTTCTAGGTGTAGCGCCAAGTTGTAACCCAGTTAAAATCCCAGGGTGCAAGAAGCTCTGAGTGTGTTGAGCCATGTTAAAGTCAATGCAAAGCTCTGTGCGGTGGCCCACTGGTTCAGGATTAGGACCTGAATTAGGT